>NC_090446.1:636056966-636368216 GCF_031143425.1 Pleurodeles waltl | reverse complement strand
ACTGTCTTACTATAAGAGACATTACTAAACAGGGCACAAAATGCAAATGAGCAAAAACACCGAGGCAAATGTTCAGTGTCTTGCAATGATGTTCAATATCTGACCACAATTATGCAAGACATGTTTAATTGTTGGAAACAGAACTACAGAATTCACAAGAGGAGCACAAAATGCAAATGTGCAAAAAAAGCTGTCCAAAAGTGCAATGTCCTGCAATGATGTGCCTTTGACTTCTGTCGTGACACTTTTGTTTTACTGCAGGAAACAATATTGGATCGTGAAGAAGGGCAGCGTAAAAGTGCAAATAAGCAAACAAGAATAATACAAAAATTGCCCGTTTTGCTTTCAAGAGCTTGCACAGGCCCTTGCACAGTGACAAAGAAATCCCCTGCTCTTCGGCTTCTTTCAGGACGTGCCCCCTTAATATAGTGGGTGTGCCTCTGCCAGTTTCACGAATTGGTGCGCTTTGATTTGCATCTAAACGTATATATGCTATTTCAAGTGTGCAAATGGCCAGTAACTCGTGTTTAGGGCAGGTCAGAACTTTCTTAAGTGTCGGCATTAGAAACTTCACAGACGTGCGCCCTCAATAGTACAGATTGTAAATATTCGCTTTTCAGCGATTAATCGTGCCATCTCCCTACAGGGCGTCCGGGGAGTACACCGTCCCATGCTGTGACCAAGACAGGTCAGTGCTGGGGCCCCCTGGAGAGTGGGAAGTGAAATGGTCATTAGGGCATGTGCGGGTTGGGGGCGGTGGGGCTAGGAAATGAGCAGTCGCGCACCAGTGGACTGATGAATGCAGACAATGCTTGGCTGCTCTGTGACCATTTGGGGCACAAGAAAGCACACCCTGTCTGCCCTGCTCTTCTCTCTCGGACTGTGACTCCCCTCAGTAATTAAAGTTTGCCGGAGGGTAGCGAGAGGTTACGAAAGTCTTCTGCAGGGAAGCATGCGCTGGTCTTTTCAGTTCTGTGGCTTGTCCCAAGCCAGCCATGTTTCAACTCGCTTTTAGCTTTACACAATGAGATTAGGTAAAAGATGCCACTTCACCTACGTCACCCGCTTTCACCAAGCCCTGGCTTTTTACCTAACAATATTTTGCATGCTGGGATTTTAAACCATTCTTGAGATGGGGAAAGCTGACTACGGATCCCCAGAATGCATCGGTGAGATGGCACAAACACAAAAAGCAAAACAGGTGTATGTGGAAAATCTACATTATTGATACAGGTCCATACGTGTTGGAGTTGGCCCTCTCTGGAGGGTCACCTCAAACGTTTTTCCGTCACTCCTATTTTCTGAACCTGTTTTTGTTGGCTTTTAGGGACTCTGTGCACTTTAACACTGCTAATCAGTGCTAAAGTGCTTGTACTCACTTCTCTAAACATGGTAAAATGGGCTTGCACCTAATTGGCACATTTGATTTAATTATAATTCTCTAGTAAAGTGGGTGCAACCTGTGCCGAGGTCCTGTAAATTAAAGGCTACTAGTGGACCTGCAGCACTTGTTTTGCCACCCACTTAAGTAGCTTTTGAAAACATGTCTCAGGCCTGCCATTGTTTGCCTGCTTGCAGTTTTAAACTGCCAAATCGACTTGGCAAAATATACCTTTTGCAAAGCCTAAGCCTCCCCTTTTAATACATATAGGTTACCCCTAAGGTAGGCCCTAAACAGACCATAGGGCACGGAGCATTGTAATTAAAAAGTTGGACATATACTTTTAAGTTGTACATGTCCTGGTAGTGGAAAACTCCTGAATTAGTTTTTTACTACTGTGAGGCCCACTTACCCATAGGATAACATTGGGTTATCTTACTGCATTTAATAACTGCAAACTTTTGATTGGTAAAAGTTAGAAATATCACGTGTGTCTCAAATGAACAGTAATTTAAAATTCTCTTTAATGGTAAAGTTCGATCTTAGATTACAATTTTTAAAATGTGAGCTAGGCTTTCTGAGGCCTTATAAGAGTTTCCAGCTGCTGAGACGTGTTACTTGATCCCCTAAATGGAATGCGTTTGGGCCCAGGCAGTGCACTCTAGGACCTGGCTGTATGTAGGAGAGGGCCATCGTGCCAGGATGGAGAGGCCGAACTGTTTCCTACAACACTTACATTTCAAAGTCTGCCTTGAGCACACTCACAAAGAACTTGGCACCAGTCTATTGTCACCCTAGACCCCTCGGAGCCTGGGCAGGGAGGAAGGAAGTTCCAGAACTAACTATGGGGAAACTTCTAGAAATTTCTTCCACTTCGAAGCTGACACCAGGTATACAAATGGGACCCTCAGATCCACTCTGCTGTAGACTCCACAGAAGGCCTGCCTTGTTCTCCAGAGGACTGCCCTACTTGTTTAGGTCTGCCTTGTTCTTCAGTTGACTTCCCTGCTTTTTAAGGCCTGCCTTGTTGCTTGAAGGAGAGACGATCATCTCCTGGAACCCAGGAGTATCAGAGAGACTCCAAGGGTTAGTTGGCTGACTTTATTTTCTAAGCTACCTGGACACAGCAAGCAACAGAGGCCTCCCTGCAACTGCCCAGCTGTACTTCTGCACCTGTCCCTGCCTGGAACTGCAACTGGACCTGTCTGGACCTGTAAATGGACTTGCCTGGGCCCTGGTGCCTTCTGCTGGAGTGAGTGCCCGATCCCCAAGAGAGTCCTGTCCAGATCCTGGACCCTTGGCTGTCATCAGTTGAGCTCCTTTTGTAAAATCTTGATGTTCTGAGCTCTTGGTGCCCGACTTTGAGAAGGTTATTTTTTCAGCAAGAATAACCTGATTCCTTTATCTGCACTCCACCACGGTCATCCTATTCTTGCACCTTTCCTCACTCTAGCGTGACCAGATACTCACAGCACCTTCTGCTTCTTGACTCTATTTGTAATTGAACCTTTGAAATTGCCTATCTCTGGCTCTACTGATTGGATTAAGCCTTGCAGACAAAATACAAACTCACTAAATATAATATGCCTGACTCAGAACAGCCCCCACCCCTAAACATTCCACAGACCTTTAGATTTAACTCTTCTTTACTTGCAACTCCCCACACTACCCTCAGCAGCCCAACCTATGGCATCTCCCTGCCCATAGCCCCAACACAACCAACGTTGTTCAAACAAGTTTTAATTTCTTTCAGCTCAAAAAGCTCAATCTCACAACGAACTGGTTAGTCGGTTATTAGTAAGAGCGGCCTTTACTCCAGCCTAGTGAACAGCAAAAACCTGCCAGCACAACAAAGCAAAAACAACGACACCATCTTAACTTTGTGCACCGGTTCATTCAAAACAGCCCTCTCACTTGGATGAAAAAACAAAACCAAGAACAATCAAGCAGGGTTGGAGGGGGATGTAACAACACAAATGTCCTGGCTGTTTGAACCAATGGAGGAGAGTTCCTGCTAGCATATCACCTTAAAACCTCTCCTGTCCCAACAATGCCCTCCTGCTGTACCCCAGACTGCATCCCTGAAACACCTGGGAGGACTATCTCAAGATGACATGCGACTAGTGTCCTTTTGATTGTAATCAGGGGTATAGCTAATCAGTTCAGTGGTTCGAGGACCCAAGAGGTTGAAGGGCCCACTAAAACCCATTAAGGCGTGTTTACTGATGAAAATGGGGGAGAGAAGCAATTTTTCTGGTCTGATTAAGGCCTACAGAACCCTTTCTAAACCAGAACACAAACCGCTCACTGGAACTGCTCTTACTGCCATGGCAACACAGGGCTTCAAGCAAGCACACAAATATTATACCCAGAAAAAAAGAGGCCTTTCAAAACCCAACCAAGCCATAAAACGGGCTAATAAGTAAACAGCAGCAAAATGTTTTATAGGTGTTTCATAGATGAGCACCATATGGCTCGTTTCATAATGGGATTGAAGAGAAGTGCATCAGCCATAAAAATAACTGATCTTCGTTAAGAAACTAGTATCTGACATTCTGGTTTAAGTCTCAGAAAGCAGGTTCAGGCTGAATGACCTTGTGATTTGGCCCCTGAAACTAAAGTTTCGGTAAGTTTAGCATTGACGATCATCTAATAAACCAATTATGTTCTGAAACATTATGATTCGACCCTTAAAAGTAGGGTGTGATCTAACAGTCTTTATAATTTGACTCTCCAAAATAGAGATATGACTCAAAGTCAAAATGATTTGATGCCTAATAGGAAAATGTAGGTTCAGACGCTTCAGGATTTGAATATTAAAAGGTAGGTTTTGCTGGGACACAATTTCAATCTCAAAAGTTGAGATTATGCTTCAAAGCTTTATGATTTGGCCCTCTAATGCAGGGGTCTTCAAACTGGAGCCTATGCGGGTGCCAGGCTCTGTTCAAAAGAAGCATCGTGATGATAGCCATGCTTTGTTTTAAGGTGAAAAAACCATGAGCGGCATACAACCAATCTGTAATGGCCCATCACTAACAGTGTTTGTCTTGTCATTTATATCTGGCTGGGAGTATATATGTCAAAAGTAGAAGGGACTCCAAATAGTCTTCAAATATCCCCGCCTCCATTTCTGAGAATCACATTGTGTATACTTTTACACATTAGAAAGGCCTAGCTAATCTGAAAAGTATGTCTGACAATCATGCATTTGATTGCATTTTGAAACTAGGTTACAGAACTTAAATGCAAAGTTTAAATACCTTAAGTCATATTTAAACATTGCCAATTTAATAGAATAATTGTGAAGAATTCTGAGGGGGTCCAATTGACTGATTTACACTGGAAGAGGGGCGCAGGATTAGAAGGTTTGAAGACCACTGCTCTAATACAAGTTTGTTCTGTCAAACATATTATTTGACCCAAAAAAGGGCAAAGTGTGGGCTTGAAGACAATTTCCTGTGTGATCCAGAAATACAGACTGGGTTTCAGAGACTATGGGCCTGATTACTACTTTGGAGAAAGGTGTTAATCCGTCCCAAATGAGACGGATATACCACCAGCCGTATTACGAGTCCATTATATCCTATGGAACTCATAATACGGCTGGTGGTAAATTCGTCACATTTGGGACAGATTAACACCTTTCTCCAAAGTTGTAATCAGGCCCTATGTTATTTAACCATCAGAAGGCAAATTCAGGACTTATGTTTTATCTCTCATAAGTATAGGCTTGGAAACTTTAGGATTTCACATAAGACCGTATTGTTAGGAAGAACATATAATTCACCATCAAGAGGCAAAACTGGTATCCAAGGCCTAAACTTTCAAAAGACAAATTCTGACACAGAAGCGAAATCAAGTTTTTTTCTCAGTAATCTAATGAATTGACTCTCCAAAGGCATGTTCTGCTTAGCCATCTGGTACTGTAACCACAAAAAGGCGTGTTCAGATTCAAAGGTCTTATTATTTGGCTTTCAAATTGCCAATTGTATGTAAGAAACCTTACAATTTTACTCTCACAGGATATGTTTGGCTCAAGGTCTTTGCGATTTGACCTTTACATTCAAGTTTGATCTACAATGTCTTTAATTTGACTCTGAAAACGTATACCCAGGCTGAGAGCCCTTACAAACGGACCCACGAAGTTCAATTTCAGGAATCTGCCACAACCCTTCCATGGCTGACTGGCTCACAGCGTTCTCAAGAAGAGCCTCTTGCAGAGCTAGAAGGAGTTTGAACTCGGAGAACTCGCAGCCAGTTATGAGTCGGTGAACCTTGGCCAACCGAGTCAGCAGTCTGAAGGTTCAGGGAAGCTGGAGTAACAGACGTCTTCTTGGAAACATAAGCGCCCCGGGCCTCTCGCGGGCCCTCTGCTACAATGGCACACGGGGGCGTGGCGAGACATGACCTTGGGTCGATATAAAGCAAGGTGCATCGTGTCATTGAGTATAATCTGCGCGCTTTACTATTAATCAATTAGCACCGCCCACCGCGATATCTCCATCGTGATAACCTACATGTGGCTGGCAGACGCATTCCCTTTCCAGTGTTACTACGAACAAGGTTGTGAAACTCTTTATTGGACCAACAAAAGAAGTGCCAAGATGGAGCAGTGCATTATCTTCGGAGAGGACAAACAACCTTACTGCTGACAATAAGCACTGCAAAGACCGAGCTACTTAAGAAACCGAACACAAGCCAGATAAGTTATTGATTAAAAAGGGGAGCCTCTGAAAAGTGATTCTGTTGTTGGCAGTGTCTGCTGAGGCCTGTCTGATATTCGCCACCCCTCATGCAGTGTATACTGATGGAGCCAGCGCTGCCCTCTGCTAAAAGCAGTGTGTTGTGGATCAGACTTAAGAAACAGCTTAGAGCTCGGATAAAGCTGCACGCCAGCACGTGTGCCAAGGGTGCGCTGTAAGTGCCAGCATGGCTGAAAGGAGCACGAAAGTAAGGGAAAGGGGCAATAGGGGCACCTTTCAAAGCTGGCATCCAGACAGGGTCAAGCGATATTTTTATGGTTCCAATGCCGAGGGCATCTGGTCAGAAAGGAGGATTTACATGATAATGGGTGCAACCACATTGGAGCAGTGCTTTAAATGGGCCTGTACTGTCAGGTACTGAGTTCCCTCACGTCTTTATTTTGAGTGGGAGGGTACCTGCACTTCTCAGCAGAGGTAAAATACTTTTAATTGGAGAGTACCAGCACTTCTCAGAAGCAAGAAGGTACTCTGGAATATGGTAACTGCACTTCTATTTTTCCATTTCAAACACTGCATTAGAGTACTTGGCTGTGACTAGGAAACAAAAGCAGTCCTAAAACAAATGGCGGCTGGGTGAGGCAGGCCCAATAGGGGGCAGTCATACAGCAAATGGGTAAGTTTGCACAAGGATGACCGAGTCCATCTAGTGTTTGAGTTAGAGAATAAACAATTCTCAGGCCGTATTTATTACTCACGCACAACACATTTCAACATATCTTCTATTAACATAATTGCACATCATTTTAATCACGATGACGTATTATGGGATTGACAGCAGTCCAGACATTGGATTCCTTATCAATATTTTTATGGGGAGCCATGGTGAACCACACTGCTGGCCCTCACGGAACTGGCTAATTGACTTGGGCCTGAGCGAAGATAGAGTGAGACAGCTCAGTGAAGATCCAAAGTATGTAATCTTTAATCCTCCAGGGTGGAAAGGTTAGGATGAAAAACGGGTAGAATAATATCTTCCCTACAGTGGAAATTTGAGGTAACCTTGGGAATTAATAGGGGACTATATCCCAGAATAACTTTATCTTGGCATAGTCCTAAGATCAGGGGAGATACTAGCAGGGCACTAGTTTTCCCAATTGTATGCCCTTTTGCAAAAAGATAGTTCAGGTCTGTTTCTTACATTGGTTCAAAGAGTGGGTCTGTTAAGGCTTGAAGAACCAAGAAGAGGTTCTACGTGGGGACCGGGCAGTGAGTAACAGGAAGTCGTATTAAACAGCTTCTCAGAAGAAAAGAGGCTAAAGGGTTGATAAAGGACATTTCAGAATTTCTGAATACCTGAATTGACACCCACTGAGCTCTAATAGTGGACACTGCTAAGTCCAGCCTAAACCCACCAGATAAGAAATCTAAAGTTTTTATGGGATCACAAGATCCAGGTGACAGACCTCTATACTTGCATCATTATTCAAATTTCCGTCAGTGGTGACAGTAGGCTTTCAGAGTGGATGGTTCCCTAGAGCATTGTATTCTTTCAGCTTCCTCATTTGAGCAAGAATATGCAAAAAGATATGACCCCCTCAAGAGCCATACCCCCAGCTTCAGTTGTCTGAGGGAATCAGCCTTGAGGAGAGGAGATCTCAATGGAGATGGAATGATGGGAAACTGTCAGTGCTGATGAACTGACATCTTTAATAGTAGATTAAACTAGGGTCTTCTGGATCAATCTGGCATGACATTGACAGCTGGGTTGAGAGCTAGCACAGGGTCAAGTGTCCATAGGAGTGCAAAGAGAGGCCTCTCCCCCCAATCCTGGCAGTGCTTACATGCTGGTTACCAGCATGAGAGCAGGGCGAAGATTGGTTAAGAGAATTGGATGGGGCCTGAGATGGAGATGGAGCGAAGAAGGAAACGTAGCGAGGAGGATCTGTCCATCAGCAACTTCAAAACAAGGTAAATGCATTTTATGTTCCCCCTCCTTTCATGTAGCACATGCATGTATGCACCCACCCCCACCTATTTGGGCGCCCCACCACTCTTGATAGTTGCAAGCCCCTCCCTATTAAGTTGTCTTAGCAAGTTCCTCTTTTTTCTGCCTTATGGGAGTCATTATCATGTTTAGAATATTTTGGGCAAGACATATTTTGGGGCACCCTGCTTGGAACAACTTTTAATTGTAGCACCTATTGTTGGATAAATCAAGACCACACAATGCCAAACAATATTATTCTTAAACTTCACTCAAAAGCAGTTGATATATGTCTTGCCCAAGGCTCACAAATCCTTTTTTTATTTCAAGAGTGTTTTACTGGGAATTTCTACAATAGGAAAATTAAATGACATAAATGAAAAGAAACAATACATTGTATGGTACCATCAAGTTAAGTGGTAACATTAGTTTAAGATATAGCATGTGGAGCCGGTCCACAGTTTTAAAAGTAGAGGGTAGAGATAAGTGTATTTGTTTACAATGGTGAGGTGAGGTTAATCAGGATATTTACTGTGACACAGCAGCTTTTGATGTTGTGGTGAAAGATTAAGGTACCTCAGTTGTAGATGAGGAATTGGGAAGTGGGTGGGTAGGGAGAAGAAGGTGGGAGAGTGGGGACAGGAGGGGAAGGGAAGGGTGGGAGAATGAGTGAGTGAATGCATGAATGATGGAGTGATCAGATGATTGTGGTTACATAGGCAAATGAAGAAAGACTATCGAGGGTCCCTGGTTTGATAAGTAGCCCATCCAGGGAATAATACTTGAATACAAGAAAAAGCAATGAGCTATAAACAATATTCACTTTTATCTAACATAGAAAGAAGCTGTAACGAAAAAAAAAAAAAAAAAAGAATATTTATTACAAATGTATGTCAAACAACGGCATAAATCAATATTCAAATATACAATTATATAAAGATGAACATGGAAAGACAAAAAAATATTTCCATAAATATTTACACCTATACATGAATTAATAAACGGAGACAACCTAACACATCAGACAAAACAATGAAGATAATCAGACCATGACACTACATAAACATACACACAAATTATCTTACAGTACAGTGAAATACAAATTGAGAATATACAATTTATTTTTCTGAAGCTGAAAAGATATTCACATGAATGTCATATTGTTATTCAATTCCTAATTATGTCTCCATCTTCCTTGATAAGAGAAAAATTTCTATTTTAACCCCATAAATTCAGGGTCCATACAAAAAACAAACAATAGTAGGAACAAAGCCTACGCGCGTTTCGGCAGAGACCACCAAATTTGAAACGCCGCCTTCCTCAGGGCGGTTCCTTTTCCATACTTAATACATAATGTCGTAGATTGAATAAGTTCTCATCTTTCCTATTGAATAAATCCCGGCAATGATGTTGCTGAGTTTCCTCAATTATAGTGCAGACAAGGTTCAGTTTTCTAATTTCTACTTCAATTTGCGAATAAGTCCCAAATAATCTTTTAAGTAAGAAATTTCTCTGGGGGGTTCCTCCAAAATGTTCTCACAACTCCTCTGTCTTCAATTTTCACCGATGCTTCCAAAAAACCCAAATCGCAGGCTTCCGATATAAAGATCTTATTCGGCCCTGAGGAAGGGGGCTTTTCAAATTTGGTGGTCTCCACCGAAACGCACATAGGCTTTGTTCCTACTATTGTTTGGTTTTTGTATGGACCCTGAATTTATGGGGTTAAAATTGAAATTTTTCTCTTATCAAGGAAGATGGAGACATAATTAGGAATTGAATAACAATATGACATTCATGTGAATATCTTTTCAGCTTCAGAAAAATAAATTGTATATTCCTAATTTCTATTTCACTGTACTGTAAGATAATTTGTGTGTATGTTTATTTAGTGTCATGGTCTGATTATCTTCATTGTTTTGTCTGATGTGTTAGGTTGTCTCTGTTTATTAATTCATGTATAGGTGTAAATATTTATGGAAATATTTTTTTGTCTTTCCACGTTTATCTTTATATAATTGTATATTTGAATATTGATTTATGCCGTTGTTTGACATACATTTGTAATAAATATTCTTTTTTAAAAAAAATCTCGTTACAGCTTTTTTCTATGTTAGATAAAAGTGAATATTGATTGTAGCTCATTGCTTTTTCTTGTATTCAAATACTTAGGCAAATGACACATAAAGTTGTCTAGTTTGCACCAGAGTTTACCATTCGTCATTGGTGTTGTCTTCAAGTATAAGTTTACTGAGTTATGGGCAGTTCTGGTGAATTGGACCCATTGCCACCATGTGTGGGGAGGATAGTTTGGATGAGACTTTCCATTAATTGAGGATAACTTTAAGGCCAGTTGTGACTAGGGTGTCTCAAAGGACACAATCCTCTTTGTTTAATGCCTATTCAATGTCAGTGGGGAGGATGCCCAGTGTAATAGAGGCTAAAGTAGGAGTCCATTTTGTATGAAGTATTTGAGATATTGTATTACTAATGTCCTACCAGAACTTTTTGGTAGAAATGCACTCCATTAGCATGTGTTTTAAATCTTCTGTTTCCACTCACAGCTTCAGCATGTGTCAGAAGATCAGAGGACTAGTTTATAAAGTTTGTCCGGAGTCCAGTGGGTCATAATGCAATCCACTATCTGCTTTGTGCTAGTGATGGAGTTATTATGTTGGAAGTGAGGCTATTCCAGGTAGATGGCCAGTCCAGTGAGACTTTTGGAGCGTTGTTGGAGTCTGATAGTAGAGTTTCCCACTTGTCTTGTGTTGGTTCATTTAGTGAAGTGTTTGTGGGGGATAGCAGGGAGTACAGTTTGGAATCTAGGTGACTGCTTTTGGTACATTTTTCTAATGTGTTGGGTAGGTCAGGGGGTTTGGAGGTTTATGTTTGGCTATAAGTGATTTTATTTTAAGTAAATGCTAAAAGTCTAGGTCGTTTAGGTCAAATTTGTCTTTAATTTGAGAGAACAGTATGGGTTCTGAGGGGTGTCGATAGCTCACATCAGGAGAATATCTTTTTCTGTCCATTTCTCTCTATATCTTGTTCTCCCTTCTAGTTTTACGTTTTCATTGTTCCATAGCGAGGCTAAACAGGAGTGTTTAATTTTGTTGGGAAGAGTGTTGTCAATTTTTCAGAGTGCCTGTGCTGTGCTTGATATAATGTTTATAGAGTTGTGTGTTTTAATTTTTGTGACGGTTAGAAATGAAGTGAAAGATAAGGGTTTAGCGAGGACGATTTCAATAGCGAGCCCTGGCGGCAAGTGGTTGGTGGTGGTTAGGAACCAGTGGTGCCCCTGTTTTGCTAGGAAGGCATGTTGATATCTCCAGTAGTCGGGTAAGTTTAACCCATCAAGTTTTTTTAGGAATTCTCAGTTTCTTTATGGCAGTTCTGGGCTTTTTAGACTTCCAGAGGAATGTGTTAAGTAACATGTCTATTTTAGTTTTAAAAAAAGGGTCTGGGAGCAATATGGGGCATGTGCTAATTAAAAAGTTAATGGGGGTAATCATCATTTTGATAGATTCTATTCTACCCCACTAAGTAATGAACTTGGTTGAACATTTGTCAAAGCTATCTTTGATGTTATCTAGCGTCTTTTTATCATTGAGATCGATAGAGTCTTTACGGTTATGGGTGAACCTTATCTGGGGACCATTTGAGTCCATAGGGGCTGATGTGAGCCTCTGTCTTTTCTTTGTTGAAGCAGTAGCCTGACTACCATAGAGTAGCCATTGATGGTGGATATGACGTGCAACAAGGCTGAATCTGCCTGGGTGGTTAAAAGGAGAATGTCATCCATGTAGGCGGCTAGTTTTTGTGGGCCTGATGAGAAAGGGATATCAGGGATGAATGGATTTTCTCTGATCAATGTAAGTAGGGGTACTAGGATTAGTAGCAATAGTACGGGGGAGAGGGCATCCTTGACTGATTGCTTGGTGGAGGTAAAAGGGATTAGACAACTTTCCATTGATGTTTATTCTAGCTTTCGGTTCTTTGTATAGAGCAAGGATAGTTTTTGAGAGAGCAGGGCCAAAGGAGATGGGTGAGGCTTAGAGGAAAGTCTACAATACCTTATTAAAGGTCTTCTGTGCATCTAATGTTATTGCGCAGATTGGTTGGTGCAAAAGTTTGCCTATTTCAATCATGTGGCTAAAAAGTATAATATTATTTGCGCTGAATCTCCCTTTGATAAATTGTGATTGAGAGGGATGTATTATGTTTTTGAGAATGGGCTCTATTCTGAGGGCTAGGATCTTTGGATATATTTTGCAGTCGGTGTTTATGAGGGATATGGGTCGGTAGTTCATGGGATTGGAAGGGTCTTTTCCTTCTTTGAGTATAACAGTTATGGTTGCCTCAACGAAGGAGCACTCAATGAAGCCAGTGGAGGAGAAATGGGCGAATAAGTCTTATAAGGGAATGATTAGGGAGGTACCCCAAGTTTGATAGAATGACGTTGAGAAGCCGTCTGGGCCCGAAGCCTTCCGGGCATTCATTATTTTGATTGCCATTATGATTTCTTTGCAAGAAATCAGTTGTTTTAGTGATTCTTTTGTTGATTCATCTATCTTAGTTACATACATTTTGTTGAGGTAGCTTAAGCATATGTCATAAGCTGTGTTATTACTTTTGGAGTACAGGGTATGGTAATATTTTTTAAGGTATTTAGGATGTCCTACTTGTTTGATGATGTGGTCGACGTTAGTTGGTTATAAAGGTTATTCTTGTCTTCTGACTGGGCTGTTTTAAGTATTTTGCCAGCTTTATTTTGTCCACAGAAATGTATGCCTTTGTATTTTTGGACTATTAAATGGGCTTTGTTACTGCGAATCTTGTTATATTCATAGTTGAGGTTAACTAGATTGTTTGATTGAGTTTTGTCTTTGGTACATTTGATATCTTTCTCTATTGCTTTTATTTTTAGTTTTTGCTGGTATAAAGTTTTGCTGTCTAGTTTGTTTTTCCTTTACATAAGTTTAATCATGTACCCGCGGATAGTGCATTTCAGGGTGTCCCAGATGATTTATGCATTTGGACCAGCAGACCTATTGAGTTCTATGTATTCATCAATTTCTTTTTTAATTATTTCCTTGAAGGAAGAGCCCTCCATGAAGAGGTCATTCACTCTCCATTTTTTTGTTCCTGATGTATTGCAAGCGATATCATAGAGTAATGAAATACAGACATGCTCTGAGACTAGGATTGGTTCAATGGTTGGGGAAGAGGTGGCTGGGTCAATTAAGATATAATTGATGCAAGAGAATGTATTGTGCAGATGGGAGAAAAATTAGTAATCCTTCCCTGAGGGATTGAATAGTCTCAATATGTCTTTAAGTTTAAGACAATTGCACGTTTTGCATGTGTTTATGGGATTTGTTGGGTTTAAATGGACATGCAGAATTCCTGTCACGGGTGGTGTCCCAGGGTAAATTGAAATCTCCTCTGTAGGAAGTTGGCTCTGTATGTGCTATTTCAAAGTAAGGAATAGCATGCACAGAGTCCAAGGGTTCCCCTTAGAGGTAAAATAGTGGTAAAAAATAGATAATACTAATGCTCTATTTTGTGGTAGTGTGGTCGAGCAATAGGCTTATCCAAGGAGTAGTGTTAAGCATTTGTTGTACATACACATAGACAATAAATGAGGTACACACACTCAGAGACAAATCCAGCCAATAGGTTTTTATATAGAAAAATATCTTTTCTTAGTTTATTTTAAGAACCACAGGTTCAAATTCTACATGTAATATCTCATTCGAAAGGTATTGCAGGTAAGTACTTTAGGAACTTCAAATCATCAAAATTGCATGTATACTTTTCAAGTTATTCACAAATAGCTGTTTTAAAAGTGGACACAGTGCAATTTTCACAGTTCCTAGGGGAGGTAAGTATTTGTTAGGTTAACCAGGTAAGTAAGACACTTACAGGGCTTAGTTCTTGGTCCAAGGTAGCCCACCGTTGGGGGTTCAGAGCAACCCCAAAGTCACCACACCAGCAGCTCAGGGCCGGTCAGGTGCAGAGTTCAAAGTGGTGCCCAAAACACATAGGCTAGAATGGAGAGAAGGGGGGTGCCCCGGTTCCGGTCTGCTTGCAGGTAAGTACCCGCGTCTTCGGAGGGCAGACCAGGGGGGTTTTGTAGGGCACCGGGGGGGACACAAGTCCACACAGAAATTTCACCCTCAGCAGCGCGGGGGCGGCCGGGTGCAGTGTAGAAACAAGCGTCGGGTTCGCAATGTTAGTCTATGAGAGATCTCGGGATCTCTTCAGCGCTGCAGGCAGGCAAGGGGGGGGTTCCTCGGGGAAACCTCCACTTGGGCAAGGGAGAGGGACTCCTGGGGGTCACTCCTCCAGTGAAAGTCCGGTCCTTCAGGTCCTGGGGGCTGCGGGTGCAGGGTCTCTCCCAGGTGTCGGGACTTAGGTTTCAGAGAGTCGCGGTCAGGGGAAGCCTCGGGATTCCCTCTGCAGGCGGCGCTGTGGGGGCTCAGGGGGGACAGGTTTTGGTACTCACAGTATCAGAGTAGTCCTGGGGTCCCTCCTGAGGTGTCGGATCTCCACCAGCCGAGTCGGGGTCGCCGGGTGCAGTGTTGCAAGTCTCACGCTTCTTGCGGGGAGCTTGCAGGGTTCTTTAAAGTTGCTGGAAACAAAGTTGCAGCTTTTCTTGGAGCAGGTCCGCTGTCCTCGGGAGTTTCTTGTCTTTTCGAAGCAGGGGCAGTCCTCAGAGGATGTCGAGGTCGCTGGTCCCTTTGGAAGGCGTCGCTGGAGCAGGATCTTTGGAAGGCAGGAGACAGGCCGGTGAGTTTCTGGAGCCAAGGCAGTTGTCGTCTTCTGGTCTTCCTCTGCAGGGGTTTTCAGCTAGGCAGTCCTTCTTCTTGTAGTTGCAGGAATCTGATTTTCTAGGGTTCAGGGTAGCCCTTAAATACTAAATTTAAGGGCGTGTTTAGGTCTGGGGGGTTAGTAGCCAATGGCTACTAGCCCTGAGGGTGGGTACACCCTCTTTGTGCCTCCTCCCAAGGGGAGGGGGTCACAATCCTAACCCTATTGGGGGAATCCTCCATCTGCAAGATGGAGGATTTCTAAAAGTTAGAGTCACTTCAGCTCAGGACACCTTAGGGGCTGTCCTGACTGGCCAGTGACTCCTCCTTGTTTTTCTCATTATTTTCTCCGGCCTTGCCGCCAAAAGTGGGGCCTGGCCGGAGGGGGCGGCCAACTCCACTAGCTGAAGTGTCCTGCTGGGTTGGCACAAAGGAGGTGAGCCTTTGAGGCTCACCGCCAGGTGTGACAATTCCTGCCTGGGGGAGGTGTTAGCATCTCCACCCAGTGCAGGCTTTGTTACTGGCCTCAGAGTGACAAAGGCACTCTCCCCATGGGGCCAGCAACATGTCTCGGTTTGTGGCAGGCTGCTAAAACTAGTCAGCCTACACAGATAGTCGGTTAAGTTTCAGGGGGCACCTCTAAGGTGCCCTCTGGGGTGTATTTTACAATAAAATGTACACTGGCATCAGTGTGCATTTATTGTGCTGAGAAGTTTGATACCAAACTTCCCAGTTTTCAGTGTAGCCATTATGGTGCTGTGGAGTTCGTGCTTGGCAGACTCCCAGACCATATACTCTTATGGCTACCCTGCACTTACAATGTCTAAGGTTTTGTTTAGACACTGTAGGGGTACCATGCTCATGCACTGGTACCCTCACCTATGGTATAGTGCACCCTGCCTTAGGGCTGTAAGGCCTGCTAGAGGGGTGTCTTACCTATACTGCATAGGCAGTGAGAGGCTGGCATGGCACCCTGAGGGGAGTGCCATGTCGACTTACTCGTTTTGTCCTCACTAGCACACACAAGCTGGCAAGCAGTGTGTCTGTGCTGAGTGAGAGGTCTCCAGGGTGGCATAAGACATGCTGCAGCCCTTAGAGACCTTCCTTGGCATCAGGGCCCTTGGTACTAGAAGTACCAGTTACAAGGGACTTATCTGGATGCCAGGGTCTGCCAATTGTGGATACAAAAGTACAGGTTAGGGAAAGAACACTGGTGCTGGGGCCTGGTTAGCAGGCCTCAGCACACTTTCAATTGTAAACATAGCATCAGCAAAGGCAAAAAGTCAGGGGGCAACCATGCCAAGGAGGCATTTCCTTACACAACCCCCCCCCAAACGAAAGAGGATGAGACTAACCTTTCCCAAGAGAGTCTTCATTTTCTAAGTGGAAGAACCTGGAAAGGCCATCTGCATTGGCATGGGCAGTCCCAGGTCTGTGTTCCACTATAAAGTCCATTCCCTGTAGGGAGATGGACCACCTCAACAGTTTAGGATTTTCACCTTTCATTTGCATCAGCCATTTGAGAGGTCTGTGGTCAGTTTGAACTAGGAAGTGAGTCCCAAAGAGGTATGGTCTCAGCTTCTTCAGGGACCAAACCACAGCAAAGGCCTCCCTCTCAATGGCACTCCAACGCTGCTCCCTGGGGAGTAACCTCCTGCTAATGAAAGCAACAGGTTGGTCAAGGCCCTCATCATTTGTTTGGGACAAAACTGCCCCTATCCCATGTTCAGAGGCATCAGTCTGCACAATGAACTGCTTAGAATAATCTGGAGCTTTGAGAACTGGTGCTGAGCACATTGCCTGTTTCAGGGTGTCAAAGGCCTGTTGGCATTCCACAGTCCAGTTCACTTTCTTGGGCATTTTCTTGGAGGTGAGTTCAGTGAGGACTGTCACAATGGATCCATATCCCTTCACAAACCTCCTGTAATACCCAGTCAAGCCAAGGAATGCCCTGACTTGAGTCTGGGTTTTTGGAGCTACCCAGTCCAGAATAGTCTGGATCTTGGGTTGGAGTGGCTGAACTTGGCCTCCACCTACAAGGTGGCCCAAGTAAACCACAGTTCCCTGCCCTATCTGGCATTTGGATGCCTTGATAGAGAGGCCTGCAGATTGCAGAGCCTTCAAAACCTTCCTCAGGTGGACCAGGTGATCCTGCCAGGTGGAGCTAAAGACAGCAATATCATCAAGATAAGCTGTGCTAAAGGACTCCAAGCCAGCAAGGACTTGATTCACCAACCTTTGGAAGGTGGCAGGGGCATTCTTTAAACCAAAGGGCATAACAGTAAACTGATAATGCCCATCAGGTGTGGAGAATGCTGTTTTCTCTTTTGCTCCAGGTGCCATTTTTATTTGCCAGTACCCTGCTGTTAAGTCAAAGGTACTTAAGAATTTGGCAGCACCTAATTTGTCTATGAGCTCATCAGCTCTTGGAATTGGATGGGCATCTGTCTTGGTGACAGAATTGAGCCCTCTGTAGTCCACACAAAACCTCATCTCTTTCTTTCCATCTTGGGTGTGAGGTTTGGGGACTAAGACCACTGGGCTAGCCCAGGGGCTGTCAGAGCGCTCAATTACTCCCAATTCCAGCATCTTGTGGACTTCCACCTTGATGCTTTCCTTAACATGGTCAGATTGTCTAAAGATTTTGTTCTTGACAGGCATGCTGTCTCCTGTGTCCACATCATGGGTACACAGGTGTGTCTGACCAGGGGTTAAGGAGAAGAGTTCAGGAAACTGTTGTAGGACTCTCCTACAATCAGCTTGCTGTTGGCCAGAGAGGGTGTCTGAGTAGATCACCCCATCTACTGTGCCATCTTTTGGGTCTGATGACAGAAGATCAGGGAGAGGTTCACTCTCTGCCTCCTGATCCTCATCTGTTACCATCAACAGATTCACATCAGCCCTGTCATGGAAGAGCTTAAGGCGGTTCACATGGATCACCCTCTTGGGGCTCCTGCTTGTGCCCAGGTCCACCAGGTAGGTGACCTGACTCTTCCTTTCTAGTACTGGGTAAGGGCCACTCCATTTGTCCTGGAGTGCCCTGGGAGCCACAGGCTCCAGAACCCAGACTTTCTGCCCTGGTTGGAACTCAACCAGTGCAGCCTTTTGGTCATACCAAAACTTCTGGAGTTGTTGGCTGGCCTCAAGGTTTTTGGTTGCCTTTTCCATGTACTCTGCCATTCTAGAGCGAAGGCCAAGTACATAGTCCACTATGTCCTGTTTAGGCTCATGGAGAGGTCTCTCCCAGCCTTCTTTAACAAGGGCAAGTGGTCCCCTTACAGGATGACCAAACAGAAGTTCAAAGGGTGAGAACCCTACTCCCTTCTGTGGTACCTCCCTGTAAGCGAAAAGCAGACATGGCAGGAGGACATCCCATCTCCTTTTGAGTTTTTCTGGGAGCCCCATGATCATGCCCTTTAATGTCTTGTTGAATCTCTCAACTAAGCCATTAGTTTGTGGATGGTAAGGTGTAGTGAATTTATAAGTCACTCCACACTCATTCCACATGTGCTTTAGGTATGCTGACATGAAGTTGGTACCTCTGTCAGACACCACCTCCTTAGGGAAACCCACTCTGGTAAAGATACCAATGAGGGCCTTGGCTACTGCAGGGGCAGTAGTCGACCTAAGGGGAATAGCTTCAGGATACCTAGTAGCATGATCCACTACTACCAGGATATACATATTTCCTGAGGCTGTGGGAGGTTCTAGTGGACCAACTATGTCCACACCCACTCTTTCAAAGGGCACCCCCACCACTGGAAGTGGAATGAGGGGGGCCTTTGGATGCCCACCTGTCTTACCACTGGCTTGACAGGTGGGGCAGGAGAGGCAAAACTCCTTAACCATGTTGGACATATTGGGCCAGTAGAAGTGGTTGACTAACCTCTCCCACGTCTTGGTTTGTCCCAAATGTCCAGCAAGGGGAATGTCATGGGCCAATGTTAGGATGAACTCTCTGAACAGCTGAGGCACTACCACTCTCCTAGTGGCACCAGGTTTGGGGTCTCTGGCCTCAGTGTACAGGAGTCCATCTTCCCAATAGACCCTATGTGTTCCATTTTTCTTGCCTTTGGACTCTTCAGCAGCTTGCTGCCTAAGGCCTTCAAGAGAGGGACAGGTTTCTTGTCCCTTACACAGCTCCTCCCTTGAGGGTCCCCCTGGGCCTAAGAGCTCAACCTGGTAAGGTTCAAGCTCCAAAGGCTCAGTTCCCTCAGAGGGCAGAACTTCTTCCTGAGAAGAGAGGTTCCCTTTCTTTTGCTGTGTTGCAGTTGGTTTCCCAACTGACTTTCCTGTTCTCTTGGTAGGCTGGGCCATTTTTCCAGACTCCAGCTCTACTTTTTCACCCTGTGCCTTGCATTGTGCTCTTGTTTTCACACACACCAGTTCAGGGATTCCCAGCATTGCTGCATGGGTTTTTAGTTCTACCTCAGCCCATGCTGAGGACTCCAGGTCATTTCCAAGCAGACAGTCCACTGGGATATTTGAGGAGACCACCACCTGTTTCAGGCCATTGACCCCTCCCCATTCTAAAGTAACCATTGCCATGGGATGTACTTTTCTCTGATTGTCTGCGTTGGTGACTGTGTAAGTTTTTCCAGTCAGGTATTGGCCAGGGGAAACCAGTTTCTCTGTCACCATGGTGACACTGGCACCTGTATCCCTCAGGCCCTCTATTCTAGTCCCATTAATTAAGAGTTGCTGTCTGTATTTTTGCATGTTAGGCGGCCAGACAGCTAGTGTGGCTAAATCCACCCCACCCTCAGAAACTAGAGTAGCTTCAGTGTGGACCCTGATTTGCTCTGGGCACACTGTTGATCCCACTTGGAGACTAGCCATACCAGTGTTACCTGGATGGGAGTTTGGAGTGGAACCTTTCTTGGGACAGGCCTTGTCTCCAGTTTGGTGTCCATGCTGTTTACAGCTATGACACCAGGCCTTTTTGGGATCAAAGTTTTTACCCTTGTACCCATTGTTTTGTGAAGAGGCTCTGGGCCCACCCTCCTGTGCAGGTTTTTGGGGGCCTGTAGAAGACTCTTTACTATTTTTAGTTTTGGTTGTCTCATCACCCTTCCCCTGGGGAGTCTTTGTGACCCCTTTCTTTTGGTCACCCCCTGTTGAAGTCTTGGACACCCTTGTCTTGACCCAATGGTCCGCCTTCTTTCCCAATTCTTGGGGAGAAATTGGTCCTAGGTCTACCAGATGCTGATGCAGTTTATCATTGAAACAATTACTTAACAGGTGTTCTTTCACAAATAAATTGTACAGCCCATCATAATTACTTACACCACTGCCTTGAATCCAACCATCTAGTGTTTTCACTGAGTAGTCTACAAAGTCAACCCAGGTCTGGCTCGAGGATTTTTGAGCCCCCCTGAATCTAATCCTATACTCCTCAGTGGAGAATCCAAAGCCCTCAATCAGGGTACCCTTCATGAGGTCATAAGATTCTGCATCTTGTCCAGAGAGTGTGAGGAGTCTATCCCTACACTTTCCTGTGAACATTTCCCAAAGGAGAGCACCCCAGTGAGATCTGTTCACTTTTCTGGTTACACAAGCCCTCTCAAAAGCTGTGAACCATTTGGTGATGTCATCACCATCTTCATATTTAGTTACAATCCCTTTAGGGATTTTTAACATGTCAGGAGAATCTCTGACCCTATTTATGTTGCTGCCACCATTGATGGGTCCTAGGCCCATCTCTTGTCTTTTCCTCTCTATGGCTAGGATCTGTCTTTCCAAAGCCAATCTTTTGGCCATCCTGGCTAACTGGATGTCCTCTTCACTGGGGCTATCCTCAGTGATTTCAGAGGTGTTGGTCTCTCCTGTGAGGGAACCAGCATCTCTGACTATTATTTTTGGAGTCAGGGTTTGAGGGACCCTGTTCTCCCTAGATAGGATTGGTAGGGGGGAATTGTCCTCCAAGTCACTATCCTCTTCCTCTGAGTTGCCACCCTCAGAGGGGTTGGCCTTTTCCAACTCTGCCAAAAGCTCCTGGAGCTGTATTTTGGTAGGTTTGGGGCCCATTGTTATTTTCTTTATTTTACAGAGTGACCTTAGCTCCCTCATCTTAAGATGGATGTAAGGTGTGGTGTCGAGTTCCACCACAGTCACATCTGTGCTAGACATTTTGCTTCTAAAAGTTGCAATACTTTTTAAGAATCTACAACTGGTTCTAGAATCTAATTCAAACTTTTACAAACTTTTAAACTCTAAAAGAAATGCTAAACAGGATCTAACACAAGGCCCTAGCAGGTCTTTTAAGAATTTAGAAAACTTTTCAAATTGCAAAAATCAATTTCTAATGACAATTTTGGAATTTGTCGTGTGATCAGGTATTGGCTGAGTAGTCCAGCAAATGCAAAGTCTTGTACCCCACCGCTGATCCACCAATGTAGGAAGTTGGCTCTGTATGTGCTATTTCAAAGTAAGGAATAGCATGCACAGAGTCCAAGGGTTCCCCTTAGAGGTAAAATAGTGGTAAAAAATAGATAATACTAATGCTCTATTTTGTGGTAGTGTGGTCGAGCAATAGGCTTATCCAAGGAGTAGTGTTAAGCATTTGTTGTACATACACATAGACAATAAATGAGGTACACACACTCAGAGACAAATCCAGCCAATAGGTTTTTATATAGAAAAATATCTTTTCTTAGTTTATTTTAAGAACCACAGGTTCAAATTCTACATGTAATATCTCATTCGAAAGGTATTGCAGGTAAGTACTTTAGGAACTTCAAATCATCAAAATTGCATGTATACTTTTCAAGTTATTCACAAATAGCTGTTTTAAAAGTGGACACAGTGCAATTTTCACAGTTCCTAGGGGAGGTAAGTATTTGTTAGGTTAACCAGGTAAGTAAGACACTTACAGGGCTTAGTTCTTGGTCCAAGGTAGCCCACCGTTGGGGGTTCAGAGCAACCCCAAAGTCACCACACCAGCAGCTCAGGGCCGGTCAGGTGCAGAGTTCAAAGTGGTGCCCAAAACACATAGGCTAGAATGGAGAGAAGGGGGGTGCCCCGGTTCCGGTCTGCTTGCAGGTAAGTACCCGCGTCTTCGGAGGGCAGACCAGGGGGGTTTTGTAGGGCACCGGGGGGGACACAAGTCCACACAGAAATTTCACCCTCAGCAGCGCGGGGGCGGCCGGGTGCAGTGTAGAAACAAGCGTCGGGTTCGCAATGTTAGTCTATGAGAGATCTCGGGATCTCTTCAGCGCTGCAGGCAGGCAAGGGGGGGGTTCCTCGGGGAAACCTCCACTTGAGCAAGGGAGAGGGACTCCTGGGGGTCACTCCTCCAGTGAAAGTCCGGTCCTTCAGGTCCTGGGGGCTGCGGGTGCAGGGTCTCTCCCAGGTGTCGGGACTTAGGTTTCAGAGAGTCGCGGTCAGGGGAAGCCTCGGGATTCCCTCTGCAGGCGGCGCTGTGGGGGCTCAGGGGGGACAGGTTTTGGTACTCACAGTATCAGAGTAGTCCTGGGGTCCCTCCTGAGGTGTCGGATCTCCACCAGCCGAGTCGGGGTCGCCGGGTGCAGTGTTGCAAGTCTCACGCTTCTTGCGGGGAGCTTGCAGGGTTCTTTAAAGTTGCTGGAAACAAAGTTGCAGCTTTTCTTGGAGCAGGTCCGCTGTCCTCGGGAGTTTCTTGTCTTTTCGAAGCAGGGGCAGTCCTCAGAGGATGTCGAGGTCGCTGGTCCCTTTGGAAGGCGTCGCTGGAGCAGGATCTTTGGAAGGCAGGAGACAGGCCGGTGAGTTTCTGGAGCCAAGGCAGTTGTCGTCTTCTGGTCTTCCTCTGCAGGGGTTTTCAGCTAGGCAGTCCTTCTTCTTGTAGTTGCAGGAATCTGATTTTCTAGGGTTCAGGGTAGCCCTTAAATACTAAATTTAAGGGCGTGTTTAGGTCTGGGGGGTTAGTAGCCAATGGCTACTAGCCCTGAGGGTGGGTACACCCTCTTTGTGCCTCCTCCCAAGGGGAGGGGGTCACAATCCTAACCCTATTGGGGGAATCCTCCATCTGCAAGATGGAGGATTTCTAAAAGTTAGAGTCACTTCAGCTCAGGACACCTTAGGGGCTGTCCTGACTGGCCAGTGACTCCTCCTTGTTTTTCTCATTATTTTCTCCGGCCTTGCCGCCAAAAGTGGGGCCTGGCCGGAGGGGGCGGCCAACTCCACTAGCTGAAGTGTCCTGCTGGGTTGGCACAAAGGAGGTGAGCCTTTGAGGCTCACCGCCAGGTGTGACAATTCCTGCCTGGGGGAGGTGTTAGCATCTCCACCCAGTGCAGGCTTTGTTACTGGCCTCAGAGTGACAAAGGCACTCTCCCCATGGGGCCAGCAACATGTCTCGGTTTGTGGCAGGCTGCTAAAACTAGTCAGCCTACACAGATAGTCGGTTAAGTTTCAGGGGGCACCTCTAAGGTGCCCTCTGGGGTGTATTTTACAATAAAATGTACACTGGCATCAGTGTGCATTTATTGTGCTGAGAAGTTTGATACCAAACTTCCCAGTTTTCAGTGTAGCCATTATGGTGCTGTGGAGTTCGTGCTTGGCAGACTCCCAGACCATATACTCTTATGGCTACCCTGCACTTACAATGTCTAAGGTTTTGTTTAGACACTGTAGGGGTACCATGCTCATGCACTGGTACCCTCACCTATGGTATAGTGCACCCTGCCTTAGGGCTGTAAGGCCTGCTAGAGGGGTGTCTTACCTATACTGCATAGGCAGTGAGAGGCTGGCATGGCACCCTGAGGGGAGTGCCATGTCGACTTACTCGTTTTGTCCTCACTAGCACACACAAGCTGGCAAGCAGTGTGTCTGTGCTGAGTGAGAGGTCTCCAGGGTGGCATAAGACATGCTGCAGCCCTTAGAGACCTTCCTTGGCATCAGGGCCCTTGGTACTAGAAGTACCAGTTACAAGGGACTTATCTGGATGCCAGGGTCTGCCAATTGTGGATACAAAAGTACAGGTTAGGGAAAGAACACTGGTGCTGGGGCCTGGTTAGCAGGCCTCAGCACACTTTCAATTGTAAACATAGCATCAGCAAAGGCAAAAAGTCAGGGGGCAACCATGCCAAGGAGGCATTTCCTTACATCCTCCTAGAATCATTCTGCAGTTTGGAGGTAAAGCTGAGAGTTTTTTATTGAGATTAATCCAAAAGGTAGGGTTATCATTATTGGGGGCATAGATGTTTCTGACTATAATTTCAGTGTTGTCCCTCTGTAATTTAGTCATAAGCCACCTGCCTTAGATGTCTGCTTCTGAGGACAGGATAGTGAGGCAGAGGCTTTCAACATAAGAGTGATCAGCCCATTTTTTTCTTTGTGGTCGGGACACATGATAAGTCACTAACCCATTGTTTTTAGGAGGATTGCTTCTTTCAGGACCACCTTGTTTTTTTTAAGTAGAATGACATCTTCCTTAAGTTTATGTGTATAGTCTAGGATTTTCTGTCATTTGGTTGGGTGATTTAGACCCTTGACATTAAGGGAGTGTATTTTTATATTCTGCATTTTTGAGAGGTGAGTCTTCTAGTCGATGTAACCAGCTAAATGCCAGTTACTGTTTGCCGCTGAGGTAGCAGTAGGAGTGGGCGTGTGTATGTGAAGGGATGGCATGGGTTAGCGGAAACTGAATGGGTGAGAGAGGAAGAGGAGGGGGCAGGGTGGAGGGAACAAGATAGTATATTAGCACAGTACAGGGCAGGAGGAAAGATAAGAAAGGTAAAAAGAAAATGGAGCAGAAAATGGTAGTATAGTGATTGATTAAATATTTGTGATGAGAATCTAGATACCACGGAGAGGTATTCGACAAAATCTAACTGAGGAGAGGCGATGGAGACCACGAGTGGTCAAGCCTAGGTGTGGAGTGCAGTCATGCCATGCCCTGTATAGAATGGGGTGTGTATTAAGAGTCACTGCAGTGTCTAAGTATGGTATGTTTACTTATATCGTATGATGTCTGGAGTGCCTGGCGTTGTTTCTATAATTGTGCCTAGTGAGTTAGTTTAATTTAGTGCGACTGGATAATAATATGTATTCTGTTGTTTATAATAATGTATTTGCAGGTATAGTAGTTGTAGTAAATATAGAAAGTGTAATATTTGTAGTGAGTGAGGTGGCTACTTGTGGGATGGTTGTTAGTTGATGACACATGTGTCATTATTTCTTCTGAGTTAAGTTTTTATGTCAACAGTTCTGGTTGTCAAAAATGGTACATAATGTAGTTCATAATTATGGAGTATAATGTACAGTTTGCAGTAAATTCTCCACTTATTGTCATTATAGTACTAACATAATATCAAAATAGTGTCAACGTAGAGCCAACAGAGTTTCAATGAGTTATCAGTAAGTTGTCTATCTAGAACTAACATATTATCAATCTAGTACTAGCATAATGTTCACATAGAGCCAGCATATTCTCAACATAGATTCAATATATATCGAAGTGAGTCAGTCAAGTGACCCCAGGTTACTGTATAGCAGGTAGTGCGGGCAAACATTAGTGATTTTTGTATTGTCCAACCTGTGGGTCAAAAAGCAGTTTCGATAACAATTGGACAACAGCTAAGTAACCATTGGATGTCACTAGATTTGTATGAAATTATTATCAGTGAGACGCTGGTATTTGTAGAAAGCTGGCCTGTGTGTGGTGGACACCTATGGTGTTATCACTTTATACAAGGTCCAGGTATCCCCTAATAGTGAAGTGTAGGCAGTGTCTAGGAAGCCAGGGATTTCTAGAAGTAGCTGTGAATAAGCAGCCAAGACTTATCTAGGAGACATGCAAAGCTTATGCAATACCACTATAGTCACACAGCAACTTATCACACATGAAAGAACCATACAGTTTTACAAAAATATATGTATTTTATTATAGTAATATTATACAAACAATAGTGGCTGTGCTCAAAGGTTCGCACTTCCCTCAGTCCGAAGATTAGTCATATGCTGTGCTAAAATGTCAAGAGGGTGCCAAGCGGTACCACACCCAACCACTTCAGGTGCATAAATATTGGTTGAAGAACAGCCCAATTTCATAACAAAGATGTACCACGGCACACCAAAAAGGTCCATGAGGTAAGTCCTTTGTATAGTTGTACAGAAACGTATGGCACTGCAATATGGTTCATCAAGAAGGTTTTAAATGTTAGCTTTCGTGTATCTCAGATATAGACCACAGCTACTCCGTATGAGAAATAACTCCTTCAAATGAAAATACAGTAGGTTTCCTATGTCCTCCAGATAAATTATAAAGCCAGATAACATCAAATGCAAAGCATGTAGTATGCAATGGGAATCTGTAATAGTCCGTTATTGGCACTTATTTACAGGAGATTGGAAAGTACTTTCCAATCTCCTGTTTATCTGGCTTTTTACCTTATGGACCTTTTTGGTGTGCTGTGGTACATCTTTGTTATTTTATTATAGTAACACAACACTAGAAGACTATATTTGCGGCCCTCCCCAACTGGAGGTAAGTACACACTAATTATATACACCATAGCAATCAGCAGTTAGCACAGAAACAACAAGCATTGGCCATACATAGTGAGGGCCCTAAGGGAGGGCCAAACCATATACTAAGAAAGTGTAATGAGAGATACAGTCCCCCATTCAAGGATGTGGAACTGTTAGAGGGGCTATGGAAGAAACAGGAACCCTAGGAGGTGAGTACCTGAGGGACCCCCAGCGACCATGAGAGCAGAGGTAAGTACCTTGTCTGCCCAAGGACTAAGAGGAGGACTTGAAAAAAGGATTGTGCAAGAACAGGACGAGTCTAGAAGAAACCAACAGTGGATTCTGAAAGAAGATGACCTGTAAAAGAAGGGGATAGAATCCAGTCCACGATGAAGTGTCCAGTGGGGGCCGGGGCTACTACCCACCCTTCTGTGGATGAAGAACCAGGTCGACAGGGAGAGAAGAAGACCAGCTGTGGAGTTCAGGCGCTGAAGAGGAGTCCTTGGAGCAGTGCAGATGGTGTCCCATGTCAGTCGTCAGGTTGCAGATGGTCAGTGGTGTTGGAGAACCACCAACAAGCCTTGGAAAACGCAAGAGGAGCAGAAGGAGTGTTACAAGGCTGAAGAGAATCAGCAAGGTTCAGGAGACTCAACCCAACGAGGGGAGTCTGGGATGACACTCAGCAGTTGAAAGAGCCAAAAGAAGCAATCGCAGCCCCCACAGGCAACCCACTGGCAGCAGGCACAGTAAGTCGCAGTGAGGCCCAGTCAGCACATCTGAAGAGGAGTCTCACCTTGCTGGAGTAGCAGAGAGGAGACTGTGCTTGGCAGGAAGAAGTTCTGGGGGATGGGGCTACTCAGAGCCTGAAGATCCCTAGGAGTAGGAGACAACAAACCTTGGTAGCTGCAAGAGTTGGAGTGCACAGGGGTGCTGTTCTTTAAGGAAAGGCAAGGGCTCACCATCTCCCAAGTTGGAAAGCTGGCAGAGAGGACCAGGGGGGCCACTCTAAACCACCACCTGTGATGCAGGATCCACGCAGCTCCAGATTAAAGCAGATCCACGCAGCCTGACGTCGTTGCAGTTGGTGCCTGCAGATGCAGGGGGGTGACTCCTTCACTCCAAGGGAGACTCCTTCTTGCTGCAGACTGAAAGTCTCGTTGACACCAGAGGAAATGTTGCAGTTGGTGGAAGGGGCTGGAGAAACAATGTTGAAAAGAGAAGTCGTCGCCAGAGTTGCAGCTTTGTCGGTTCCTGAGGAGTCCAGTTGCAGTTCCAGTGGCCAGAAGGTAAAGTAAACGATGTCCTGGTGGAATCTTGCACGTCGATTCTGGGGACCCGGTGGTTTGGGGAGGCTACCCGTCCCAAGCATTGTAACACCTATTTCCAAGGGAGAGGGTGTTGCCTCCCTCTCCCACAGGAAATCCTTTGTGCTGCCTTTCCCTGCCTGAGCTGGTCAAGCAGCAGGAGGGCAGAAACTTTTCTGGATGGTAACAGCAACACGGGCTGTCCAGAAAACCCCACAAGACTGGTGGGAGCAATACTGGGGGTCCTTTAAGGTGCTCCCAGAGTGCACGGAATCAAACAACCAATACCGGCAACAATATTGGGGTATGATTCTGACAAGTTTGATACCAAACATGCCCAGGCTCGGAGTTACCATTGTGTAGCAGGACACTGGTAGTGACCTGTTTCCAGTACACGGGTAAAATGGCTTACCCCACGCTTATAAAGTCCAGTGGATCTTGAGTTCATAGGGGTACCTCTGCTCATGCAGGGGTGCCCACACACACACCTGCACCCTGCCTCTGGGCTACGAGGGCCTACCATAGGGGTGACTTACAGTGACTTTGTGCAGTGACCTGTGGTGAAAGGGTGCATGCGCCTTTTCACGCAGGCTGCAATGTCAGGCCTACAGACACATTTTGCATGGGCTCCCATGGGTGGCACAATATATGCTGGTACACCAATGCCCTGGGTACCTAAGTACAATATACTAGGGACTTATAAGGGGGCACCAGTATGCCAATTGTGGAGTATACAAAGTCCTAGGCAACCAAATTTAGAGGGAGAGAGCATACTCACTGGGATCCTGAGTAACAGGATCCCAGTGAAAACAGTCTAAGCATACTGATAGAAGGCAAGAAGTGGGGATAAGCATGCCAAGAACAGGGTACTTTCCTACAGTATCAATCTAAATTAATGTCAAAATTAGATTTGGTAAATCTAATTTATGTTGAAAATGACACATTTCAATAAATCCATCATCGAGATGAAGGCAATTATAAAACATCTGATTTAACCAGAGCAGGTTGAAGGTCGTTATAGAGAGACAGTACCAGTCATTGAAGAAGAGAAGATAAATCTTACCATTGGTTAAGTTTTAACAGTAGGTTGTCAGGTTCATTGTTAGGTTATTAGTAGTTTAGTATGTGCTAGTTAGGTATTTTAGTTGAGGTTTTGTAGATTGCTTGCCACTTTATTTATTCTGTCTCAGTTTGAAGAAGTGGAAGTAATTCAAACAAATATTTGGACCTGTTATAGTTACTATGGAAGAATGAGCTTGTACGCCCGTGTGTTGATCCCATGGGTCAATCAGAGTTCTGCAGCATTATGGGAAGAATGCAAATTGGGTTTTGTTTAGGCTGTTTGTGGTCAGCTTTGATCATCATATGTTACTAAGTGAGTAGAAAGTCAGTGAAAGTTAGTAGGAAGGATTTGTGTTAAGTGTTAGCCATTTCTTCCGAGTGTTTAAGAAGTCACTTTCAGGTCGTGGATTTCTGCAACGTAGAAGTCCAGTTTCTTTGGGTCTTCAAAAATGATGATTTTGCTCCCGTAAATTGGTTTTATTTATGCAAGACCAATAAACAAACAGTGTATTGATTGATCTTTCAGAGTTTTCCTTTGGAAAAGAAAGCCTTCTGTTTCTTGACAGTGTCTTTAGAGTGATCTTGAGAGATCCCAATGGAGGTGCCTTGCCACTTAATTCTCTGTAACTTCTTTATCTATGTGAGGATGTCTTCAGTATGTGAGTAGCTGAGGGGTCTGAAAATGAAGCTCTTGGAGATTCTCTGTTTGTGGGTTTATGTTTTGGCACTCTGTACACTAGGGTTATTTCAATATCCTTGTCTCAGTTTATGCTGAGTACTTGGGGGATCCATTTTTCAATGAAGGTTACATAGGAAGAAGCTTGGTTTTTGCTACCTTCAGGAAGTGCAAAAATGCACAAGTTGCTCCTTCTATTTCTCTCTTTGAGTTCAATGATGTTCCTTTCCACTAAAACCAGTCTTGCGGTGGTGGTTGATAAAGTTTTAGAAGAGTTGTATTTGTGAGTCTTGCAGGAGGTTTATCTGTGATTCTATTTCAGAGACTCTGCCACCCAGTTGTATAATTTCTTATTTCAAATATGCAAGGTCACTCTGTATAGTTTCTATGGTGGATTTTGTCAATTGAGCAAGCAAGTGTAGCATGTCGAGTTTCTGCATAATTAGGTCTGGAATTGCAGAGTTCTCAGATTAATAGTGGATTCTTGGGTCAGGAAGTCCTGCTTGTGTCTCATTTGTGCTGTTTTTTTATCTTTCAGACCACCTTCTTAATTGCTGGGCACTGTTTAAAGTGTCTGTGGAGGCAGTGTATCAGCAGAGAGGGCTATTCGTGTCCCTCGGCGCGGCAGAGCTCTCCGATTAGGTGGCCATTTAACTAGGGCCATAGCCACGCCCCCAAGGCCCAAAAATTCATAAAAAGACACTGGCAGAGAAAGTCAGAGTCAGATGCAGGAAGAGAGAAGTTCTAACAGAGAAATAAATAAAGGTGAGACACACTGATTGAAACTGAGAATGATCACTTTAGAAGGGGGAGGGCTTAGAAGGTGGGATCCCTGGGTAATAGCCCACTTTGCCCATGCCTTAAAATACGTCTGGTGGCCATATCAGAGGAACATTTTGTTTTTGACCTAGGTAATACGTTTCGGTCCCAGGGGAGGACTTCTCAGTCCTTCAGACTGTGTCAGATAGACGGATGAGGAGGTAACATAAATTGCACTAAAGGGGTTACTATACGATATTATCACACTTCCATCATGTGGGGAGGGCGATTTCGCTAACTGCGGCACACACAGCAACAAAGTGCTGCTGAGCCTGACAACACGTCAGCCGTTTCAGGCCATAGACCCAATGCACGTTTTCTCCAACGGCTGCCTAGGAGCGCACATTTATCTAACTCTCAAATGTATTTGCATAAAGCACAAAGTTATTCAATACGCAAGGAAACGTCATTTGGAAACAGTTCTTTCACTTGCAGTCTCAACTTCATTCGAACATACACAATGGCGCAGTGAAATAGTTTTCACAGCACTTACATGTCTTTTCCCTGCTACTGCAAGGAACATACTTAAATGTATTTTTATCTTCTTTAATTCCTGACATTTCTGACATGTTTCTTCCTCACCGTTGACACATTCCAGTCCCTGCATGTATGACTCATGAGCCGCCTGACTCGGGTGTGACTGCTTGAAAATGTCAACGTTGATTCATTTGCCCAGCGCATTCGCTGCTTTGCACTGTGTGGAGTAGACTGCATTGGAAAATAAAAATAGGACCAAATACGTAACTCTGCAAATGTCAATCAGCACCAATGCTTTGAGCATAACTAACTTCATTGGTGTTTAGCTCATTTGAATGGCCTTTCGTTGGGGGTTCTCATTTTGCAAATGTAAATAAAGTTATTTGATTGCTGTCACGTTTCGCTCGACCTCGCTGAGTATATTCTCATTTCACACCTGTGTAAATAAAGCATTCGCGTACTTTCGTTATTCAAGAGTGTCTTACATGTTTGTTATCACAGTGGATCAGGTGTGTTTTGAACATGTGCACATTGCACATTTCTCAGGATGATAGTTCACGAGAAAAAAACTCTTCTTAAGTAGCAAGTAACATATATGATTAAGTATTTACTAACATCACAATAAATGTGACAGGTCTCAGGACAAGTGTTTTCCTTAGCTGCCATTGAGAGGAAGGTATTCATATGAAGGCCTGAAGGTCCATCTGCCCATGCTATTTCTCAGTAAGATTGCGAGGGCTTGGTACCTAACAGGTTCCCGAGAACCTAGTGTGCATTTTGTACAGTATATCTCCTCTCTGTCTGGCCCACTGTTTGAGACAATTACTTCCTTAATGCTGCACAGAGGGAGGCAGTCAACAAATTAATGGGGAGATCTAAGACAAGGGCCGGGCGTGGTTTTAAGCTGCACAAACAAAATATTTGGCACGTAATTTGTGCAATAAATAGCAAGTACAAAATGATAGTCTTCAAAGAAAGTACATTTCTTTATAATAACGAATTGTTTCACTCTAGTAGTTTAGATTTTTATACAGTACACACCCTGACTCGATGTATTTAAAAGTGATCTCAGCTGTGATGATGAAGAAAATGGAGGTGCAAGATAATAAAGTAATTGCCAAAATCACATAATTTGGACTGATCCTAGGATTCAACATTTGCATGGAGCATTAAGAAAGACTGTGGACTGCAGGCAGAAATCTCATGAATGCTCAGCTTGTTTTTGGATTGTGGACCTCGAGCTGAATCAAAGATAGACATCTGGCCCACTCAGTGCTGCATAGTCTTACACATCCCACATTTACTGGCTGCCCCTGATAGAAGATATCGGGGTATTGTGCCCAAGTGTGGGGAGAAAAACGAATTTGGTGGATTAGGCTCCTCAGGTCCTTGTTCTTTTACATGACCACCAAGAAGGAGAGAAAAGGGCCCAGAATGTCTTACTGTAATTGAAGAGGAAGAGAGAGAGAGAGAGAGAGAGAGAGAGAGAGAGAGAGAGAGAGAGAGAGAGAGAGAGAGAGAGAGAGAGAGAGAGAGAGAGAGAGAGATATTTACGTCACGGTACAAGGAATATCTCCATGATTATGCCATCCTGACTTCACTTTTTTTTGCCATACAGGACTGACACACCCCTTGTGGGCATTGTAAGAAGGATAGGGTATATGCTAATAGGAGTTAGCAACCAAATTCCACCATGTTCCATGTTCACAATGCAATAAAGTGTTTAAAACGATTACCATATGAGCCATTGTCAACACAATAGAATGCGTTTTGAACTAAGAGTTCCACATTTGCTGAGGTGTGCATCTTTAGCAGTGAAGGAGCATAACTTGGTTGTGCCATTATGTCTCATAGAATGTGAAATAGGGGACTGGTTATTTCCTCATGCAAACATGTGAAAGTGGATTTCCACATAATGTGGTGCACTGGGATGCATACAAGTAAATTGCATGGATTATAATAATCCTACATTTAACCCTCATTTATTCATTGTTTGCAAATATCTTTAAGTTAAAGTATTATATAACATGTCTTTTCTGTAATAATTATATTCTCACTGATAGAAAAGTGTTTAAAATCATTCAACTGAAGTACATTTATGTAAGCATTAGCTTGGCTGGAGTGAAGGCTTGAATTTTTCTGTGTTTAATCTTCCATGTGAAAGTTTGTTTTATTTCATGTTTGTCATAGCTTCAGGTGCAGTGGCAGTAGCTTGAAGCTAATAGGGATTCTATTGTGCAGAAAAGATAAAGTGGACTGAGATGACGTGTTACCAAGGTCGAAGAGAAGTAACGTGGAGACGGCAATCAAACACCCTTCTGAATTCCTGAGTATGGGAGTGAACCAAAGGATGCTTCAAGATTCAGTTGCCAATTAGGCGGTTGATAGAGTTGTTATTTAGTGGAAAATTCCTTCTGTGATGTCACTCCTTAGATGGATTGAAATTTAAGAGTGGTATAGTTAGCTGAAGAGCAGATTTCCTTTTCCCCTTTGAGCAGAGTGGACTCCTTTGAGGTATAATTCTCTATCTCAAGAGACTTAGCAGCTTTAAGTTGCGCACCCCTCTCTTAACAGAATCTTCTCTTTTCTTTAAACCCTATACAAATGTTAGGATAGTTAGCTATTTAGATTAAATGGTTAGGCAGGAGGATTTATCTTTAACTCCAAAGCATCATATGCTCTTTCTTCTACTCTGTACCTTTGCTATTGAAATATGATTTTTCTATATGTTGGTTAAGTTTAGGGTCGTTCATCAATTTAATTCTCCTTTGGTGATGCTTTAAATTTACTCGATTGTTTTGAGACTCATTTATGTAGGTTTGGCATTGAATCTGCAATAAACTTTTAAACGTTAATTTGACCTCAGATATTTATGTGTGCCCGGTAGGTAACACTGTAATTGAAATTTGGGGAACAACTTGAAAAGTATCTTCTCACCCCTCAGAACAGAGGAAAATATTAATTGAGCTCATGAGTTGAGAACTAGAATACATAGCTGGATCATTAGGCTCTAGAATGCATCTAAGACTCTAAGATCTCCTGATCCGTCAAGCCCTTGATATTGATTTGGCCATTCAACTTGAGGATTTGAGTAAAAGGTGGATGTGTTTTGAAAGAGTGGAACCGAATGGGCTTGCTGGAGAATGGAACATGAGTTGAGGTCAGGATTGCACCAAGCAACTACTTAATGCAGTGAGACTTTGCTGTCATGTTATCTGAGTGTCACCCATATTTTCCCTAAAATATCTTTTACCCTGGGTCCAAAAATCATTGGATTCATCTTCAGCAACAACAGAAACAAAATAAGCTGAATCAGGTGGACTTTTCCCCTCATCCTAAAGTTGTAATGAACATCCAGTACAACAAAAAGCGAGGCTATGTTTGTTCCCTATTCCCTACTCTAAAATTATTTACCCTTCCATCCTTTGCAGTTCACAGCACTCCTCTCCTTAGGGTCTGACTACCTTGATGTGTATTTACCCTTATTAGGTAGCTTCTTCAGACTCATTCAATCTCTTGTTTCTGCCTTCTTCAATCTTCCTCGACAGAGAACTCTCCTTATATTCACATACCACCTCCTCATTTCATCCTACGTTTGCTGTAGTTCATTACTTGAAACACCGTCATAACTTCCTTTCCAGCAACCATGTTACTCTAAAACTGAAATGTAAATTTTACAGTGGTGGAATGTGGTGTGGCCATGCATTCTGTTAAGGCTCTTTCGCACAAAAACTGACCTTGTTTGTGAAATTAATTACTTCACTAATCTATTTATTCTCTCTACCTGACATTTACCCTTGTGTGTATTATTCCTTAAAAAACACAATCTTGTCAGAGATAACCTGTACTTACTTGGTAAGTTCTTCTGGAAGCTTCTTTGTGCCAAAACCTCTTTCAGAATCTGATTCCTTGCATACCTCACACATCATTCTCACTGCCAGCCATTTTGAAAAATATTCAAATAACCAAATTGCATAACCTACATCATCTGGCAAAGCAGGAAAAGTTCCAGTGTAATCATTTGTCAATGTCTCCCACAGCCCTACTGGTAATTCAATAAAAAACATTGGAACACTCTTTGTTCTCATGGATTTGTTCCTTGATCCTCTTTGCACCTCATATTCCTGGCTCACTGACTCTTTCAGTCGCCTGAGAAAAATCTAGGAGCGTGTTATATTGACACCTTTCCCTGTGCCCCGATACCAATGCTGGAGTCTTGCCAGTACCACCAGCAAATTCTAGGCAGAATTTGTCTTCTGCTCTTCGACCACAAAAGAGTCATTGTAAATGCAGCTATGGTTTACATGTGCTGGACTACTGAGATAGGGTCTATGCCACATTTCAAAACTAAAGCATTTACAATACAGGCTCCCTTGGCTGCCACCAACACCAGCACAAGATATTGCCGCTCATGTGCACACATTGCACCAGCTCCATGTGAAGAAACTTGTTCAGTTCAAAACCCACACCACATGCAACTGAAGCAGGCCCAATCTTTCTTTTCATACTGCTAGATCATTCCCAACCAAGCACAGCAGTGAGATGAACTGGCTTCTGCCTCACCAAGACAAACAAGAATAACAAAACAAAACATGGACATTGAGCATATGCCTGCATTGCATTAGTGTGTGAGTCAAACTCTAATATATTACTACACCTCAATAATTTGATCACCCCAAAATTTACCTCCGGTGACTCAGCTCGGGCAGCTTTGATCTTGCAGCAAGAGTCACCACCCTCCTTGACATCAGACCCAACAAATTAACTTAGCAGAGTAAGAGAAATGGAGACTGGAACCACTCAATAACTAACTATTGTACATATTTTATGTTTAATATAGAATGTGCATTGGCTTTACCTAAGCATTTATTTTCAATAAAATAAAATTAAATTAAAATAACTGAGTTCTATATCACAGGAAAAGTTAAAGAGTTTTATTTAAACAATCTGAAAATAGTTATTACAGAAAAATGCAATATATTTGCCATGAATGCTCAGATACAGAGTACATAGTCAGAAATCCGAATTATTCTAAGTCCCAATAGATAGCAAAAAGTCATAAAGACATCATCTGTACTGGGCATGGAAGTCTCTCAATAAATGAACAGAGTCCCCAAAAGAAAAGAAAAGTCATCAAAATTCTCGGACAGAGTCCTTTGAGGATAATAAAAAGTCTTTGGATCACCCCCAAACCCAGGGGTTTTATACACATTTTATGAAGAGGTAATAAGCAAAAACTGCAAATTCAGCATGGCATGGGTAATGATTACACAGGTTGAGCAAATCAGACTAAAGATCATCAGAAGAAAAATTATAATACTAACCTATTTCTAAGGTAAAGGAAAACTTCCATCAAATTCCTCAGCAACAGCACAGCCCAGAGATGTGCAACACAATATGAATCATTTTCAAACATGACTCACACATTAGTGTATGCTAGCGAGCCTACATCGGAACTTCCAACTGAAGTGTCTTTCAGAATGATGCATTCACTCACAAAGAAAGCTTGATTCACAATACATGCTCTTTAAGGACAATAACCCACGGGCTTACAGTGCCCTGTGCTCAGCAAAAACTGTAAGGAGAGAAGACATGCATGGGGACAATTGATTGGGAGGGGTAATAAGTAGGAGTAAGATGAATAGAACACCAAAACAGCATCCTTATTAATAAAATGATGTCTCTGCAACAATGTGCACAACTAAACTACATAAATAAACATACTTCTAAACCTCTAAATAAAATGTTTTAAAGTGCAACATTAATAATGCATCAGTTATGAATATATATTCATCACAAAAATCATTAATATTCAGAACTAATTTGTCACCCAAAATGGCATGTTTTGAAAAAAGCTTTGACAGTTTCTTCCCTTGGATTAATATTTTAATAATCAACAAAAACAAATTAATAAAACTTTGTAAATCAGCCATCAGTTAATACATGTTGTCATCATTTTTAGTTGCTTTCATAAATGTCCCTCCATGCTTTCCATCTTTTTGCAGATATGATTCTTGAGATTTTCCAATTCCATCTCTATCAATCGATTCCTTATCCTCAACCTATTTCCCCCATTACCTTTGTTGTTATATCTGCTAATCATACTATTCAAAAAGTTTAGCAAAAGAAACAGAATAATTAAGGGGCACTAGAGTGCTACTGCGTGTGGGAGGCCTGGTTTGTTGTGGGTACCTAAGGTACTTACACCTTATACCAGGTCCAGTTATCCTTTATTAGTGAAATGTAGGCAGTGTCTAGAAGCCAGGCTGTCTAGAGGTAGCTGTAGACAGAGCAGCCAAGGCTGAACTAGGAGACAAGCAAAGCTCTTGCAATACCACTGTAGTCACACAGTACCCACACACAAGAAAGACAATACTCAGTGTTACCAAAAATAAAGGTATTTTAGTGACTCCCTTAGGAGGTAAGTAAAACACATAAAATATACACTAGTAACCAGAATCAGGTAAGTACACAGTCATAAAATAGTGCAAATAGTGAAAATCACTATAGGCTAGAATGGGCCTAAGGGCACCACAAACCATATACCAAAATAGTGGAATGCAAAAGTCGGTTCCCCACCTAGGCAAGAGTAGTGTGTAGAGGGGCACTGGCAGTGTAAAATAAACACCAAAGGTAAGTAAAGTACCCCACCGCAGAGCCCAGGAAAACAGGAGTAAAGTACAGCAAATTTCCTCAGAACACACTAGAAGTCGTAGTAAAAGATTATGCAAAAATCAAGCAAGGCTGCAAGACACCAACGTTGTATTCCTGGATCTGAAGACCTGTGGAGAGAGGAAACAAAGTCCAAGAACAGATGAAGAGTCCAGAAAGAACAGGAGCCCCTGCTAACCCGGATAAAGGTGCAAAAGTGGATTCTCAGGTTGGAAGAAAAAGTCAGAAATGCACCAAAGAAGACCGCTGCGGGTTCCTGCTTGGTGCAAGTGATGTACCACGTCGTTGGATGCAGGCTGGTTTTCGTCACTGGATTCCGCCAACAAGCTGGGGCTAATGCAAATGTCACAGTTGGCATGAAAAGGTGCTACCTGGACCCAGGAGGGACCTGGGGGGTCTCAACGTGGACTGAGGAGACAGAGGGGGCTCTCAGCACTTCCGAGAGCCCTCAGAAGAACAGGCAGCACCCACAGGAGTCCCAGTACACGGGAACAATGGAGTTGCAAATTGTGGTCGTCGCAGCACTATACAAAGGGATCCCAAGCCTGCCGGAGGACAACTTAGGGAGTTGGCCGTCGCAGGATAGAGTGCTGCCGAACTGGGCTACACTGTCAACAAAGGATTTCTTGGAGAGCGCACAGAAGCTCTAGGTGCTGCAAAACACGCAGTGCACAGGGGTACTGTCTGGCTCGGGGAGGCAAGCTCTTACCTCCACCAAATTCGGACAGTTGGACCTTCAGACAGTTTGGGTCACTTCGGTCCATAACCTGAGTTCCAGGATCCATGCCCGTCGTCAGGAGAAGGAACCAAGAGAGGACCGGTTGTCACTGCAGAGAGGTGCCTGCTGAAGCAGGGAAGTGACTCTGTCACTCCACCGGAGATTTCTTTGGTCCTTTTGGTGCAGGATAAAGACAGGCAGTCCTCGGAGCATGCACGACCTGGAAACTGTTGCAATTGCTGCCAGGAGCTGAAGTTACAGAGTTGCAGTAGCCTTCTTGGAAACTTTGTTGCAGTTGTAGAGTTCCTGGAGCAGTTCTGCGGCTGATCCAATGGTAGAAGGTGAAGCAGAGGTTGCAGAGGAGTCCTGCTGGAATCTTGCAAGACCAGGTCTGAGAAAACACCCAGAGGAAAGACCTTAAATAGTCCTCCGAGAGGGATTTGTCACCTAACCAGGTAAGCACCTCTCAGGAGGGGTCTCTGACGTCACCTGCTGGCACCGGCCACTCAGATGCTCTCAGAGTTCCCTGACCATCCTGAAAAGAAGGTGGCAGAACCCAGGGACACTGTGGCGGAGCTCTGGGCACCACCTCCGGGGTGATGATGGACAGGGGTTTGGTCACTCCCCTTTCCTTTGTCCAGTTTCGCACTAGAGCAGGGAATGAGCTGGTGTAGACTGGCTTATGCAAGGAGAGCACCGTTTGTGCCCTTCAAAGCATTTCCAGAGGCTCTGGACGGATACCCCTCCCATGCCTGTAACTCCTATTTCCAAAGGGAGAGAGAGTGTAAGACCCCCCTCCTAAAGGAAATGCATTGTTCTGCCTTCTTAGGATTGAGCTGCTCAAGCCACAGGAGGGCAGAAGCCTGTCTGTGAGGTGGCAGCAGCTGGGGCTGCAGTGGAAACCTCAGAGAGCTGGATTGGCAGTACTAGGGGTCCATGGTGAAGCCCCCCAGGCATGGAATTGCCCCCCAATACCAGAATAAGATTGGGGGTACAATTTCTCATTCTTAGACACCTCACAGGGCCATATTCGGGGTTACCATTGTGAAGCTACATATATGTATTGACATATATGTAGTGCACGCTTATAAAGGTGTCCCCGCACTCACGAAGTCCGGGAAATTGGTCTTGGACAACATGGGAACACCTCTGTTAGTGCAGGGGTGCCCTCACACACAGTAACATTTCACCTAGCCTTCAGGAACTGAAGGTTAGACATGTAGGCTTACACTATTTCACTCAGGCTGCAATGGCAGTCCTGAAGGAGTGTTTGTATGAGCTCCTTAAGGGTGTCAAAAGAAATGCTGCAGCCCATAAGGATCTCCTGGAACCCCAATGCCATGGGTACCAAAAAGAGCCTGCTAGTACACCCCTGAACTCTGGGAACCTGTTGCCCCCTTGAGAAAATCTGGAGAAACACTAAATCCCCAGAAGCCCACAGCAACTTCAAAGCCGCCACCACCGCACACCACCAACTATCAGAAACACCAGAAAGAAGGCTATCCAAGAGAGGATCTCCCCACAAGCCACAACAGCAAGGAACTCTTCAACATCATCAAGGCGTTCACCCAATCCAACAGCGAGACAACGGACATCCCACGCTCACAGGACCTTTGCGACAGACTCAACACCTATTTCCACCACAAAATCAAGACAATCTACGACAGTTTCAACAAGGGCAACCCATGTGCAGAACCCCCCGTCCAACCGCCAACACCAACAAACCCACAATCTCCACCTGGAAACCCCTCTCCACCGAATACACTTAAAACCATGAAGCTCATACACTCCAGGGCCCCCACGAACCCATGCCCCCATCACATCTTCAACAGACCTGCAGACACCATCGCCCCTAAGCTCCGCCTGACCATCAACTGCTCACTAGCTGCAGCCACCTTCCCCGACGACTGGAAACATGCCGAGATGAACCCCCTCCTCAAGAAACCCCCGGCTGACCCCACCGACTTCAAAAACTTCAGGCCCATCTCCCTACTTCCTTTCCTGCAAAGGTCATAGAAAAAGCAGTCAACAGCCAACTCACCACGTTTTTAGAGAGCCACAACGGTCTCAACATCTCCCAATCTGGATTCATGTCAAACCACAGCACCGAAACGGCCCTCCTGTCCACTACAGACGACATCTGCTCCCTACTGGACAAGGGAGAGACAGCAGCACTTTCCTACTTGATCTCTCAGGAGAATTTGACACAGTCTCCCATCAGATCCTGATAAGAAGACTCCACGAAGCCGCCATTAGAGACAAGGCCCTCGACTAGCTCCAATCCTTCCGCTGTGGCAGAACGCAATGAGTGAGACTCGCCCCCTTCCTCGCAGAACCCACACCCACCACCTGTGGAGTGCCCCAAGGACCCTCCCCCAGCCCCACGCTGTTCAACGTCTACATGGCCCGCTAGCTACCATTGTCAGAAGTTACAGAATAAACGCCGACAACACCCACCTCATTGTCTCCCACTCCAATAAACCAGACAATGCCAGACACAACTTCCATGAGGGCATGAAAGCATTCGCTAACTGGATGAGAGATAGCTGCCTTCAAATCACCACAAAAAAGACAGAGGTACTCATCCTAGGCCCGCTACCCAATGCATGGAGCGATTCCTGGTGGCCACCGACCATCAAAATTCCACCCACCCACCCCCGCCAGCCAAGCCTGCAACCTCAGAATCATCCTGGACCCCGACCTCAGCATGAACCACCAGGTCAACTCAGTCACCTCCACCTGTTTCCGCACTCTCCGTCTCCTATGCAAGACCTTCTAATGGATCCCCGTCGAGCATAGAAATACAGTTGCACACACCCTCATCACCAGCAGACTGGACTACGGAAACACACTCTATGCCGGAATCAACAAAAAACTCACCCGCATATTTCAAAACATCCAGTACGCCACCGCCAGATTCATCCTCGACCTACCCTGACACTGCCACATCTCACAACACCTACGCACACTGCACTGGCTCCCCAACGAGAAAAGAATCACCTTCAAAATCCTCACCTACGCACACAACACCCTCCACAACACAGGACCTGCCTACCTTAACCAGCAACTCAACTTCCACGTACCCCGCAGGACCCTAAGCTCAGCCCAGCTCTCTCTCGTAGAAGTAACCCACATCCAGAAAACCAGAACAGGAGGACGTTCCTTCTCCTACCTCGTCGCCATCACCTGGCATGCCCTACCCATCCACATCAGACAAACCACCTCCCTCCCCAGCTTCACAAAGGAACTGAAGTCATGGCTTTTTTAATCCACCTCCGGTACTCGCTACACCCCCCGTGCCTTGAGACCCTAACGGGTGAGTAGCTGCACTTCATAAAGCTCTGATTGATTGATTGATTGACTTAGGTATCATATACTAGGGGTTTATAAGGGGGATCCAGTATGTCAATATGGAATGGAATGTCTAGTCACTAGACTATAGTGACAAATTTAGAAACAGAGAGAGCATAAGCACTTGAGTTCTGATTAGCAGGACTCCAGTGACACAGTCAAGCATACTGACAACAAAGGCCACAAACTATGAACACTGGGGTCCTGACTAGCAGGAGCCCAGTGAGACAGTAAAAACACACTGACAAACATGCAGAAATTGGGGGTAACATGCCAAGAAAGATGGTACTTTTCTACACCGCGCAAGATGGCTGCACTTCAGTCAGGCTCCTGTAGTCTGGGGGAACGATCTGACATTATCCGAGCTTAACTGGCCCCTCTACATGTCGAAATGCTGGCGACTGCACCGTTGACACCCTGAGCCATTGAATTGGGGGTTTCTAGATTCTGCATGCCTGCAAATGAAGCAAAAAACGGATGCTGCAGTAGGATTGCTACACTACCTAAGATGGTGGCCATGATGCATTGAGAGGAGAACTGGGGAAATCGAGAGGTCGCTACACTCACCTGCACGTCTGACCCACCTGGGAGCAGGAAAGACACACTGGGAGCTATGTCAACAAGGGGAAAATACCAGCCAGTGTGGGCAGTCTCCATGCAGTTACTAAAACATCACTTTTGTGTGGAGGGATATGTGTGACCATGAGGATAAAAATGGCTTGACTCCTACATGTATATCGTAGGTGAGCACTGCAGTTAATATACGGTGACCCACCCTTATGGAGTGAGGCGTGGGGAGCTGGTGGTGTGCCCCTGCTACTGTGAGTTGTTGCGTTGCCTGCTCTGTACTTGGGGGTGGCACAGAGGCCAGCAGCGGGCTTGACTTACTGACTGTAGTGAGCAGCCAATGGCATTGAGATGTTTCATGCTTGAGGGCTCGGGGATCGCCTAGAACCTGCGATAACCGACCTCACTTTTCAACATTGAGCTGGCCTGCACCTCTCAGCCGGGGCAAGCTGTCAGTTGGAGATTATGTGCTGCTGCATCGAGCACTTGCATCCATCACCAGCCTCAACAGGCTATCTGCCTCCAAGGCCTATCAGGTCTGAATGTTCACATTACTAAATACAGGCCCTAAATCATTGCACTGTGCACTGCACTGAACAACACATGTTGCCTGGAGACACTATTCAGCATTCACTTTCCTTTTGGTGCCATTCCCACAAGGATGGCTTGATGCACTACTGGAGACAAACTGTTATTGTCCCTGTGCATGCACTGGTTGGGGTTGATTGTTGCACCAACCCAGTCCGCTCATGTTACCATGGGATGGACCTGGGGGGAGAGGCAGAACTGGAATAAACTGTGGCCTGTAATCCATTTACTATGTGCAGGGTGTGTACTGCAGTGGTGATCACATTATTGGAGTAACCTGCTCACCTTTCCATTGTTGACAGTGTTCTTTCTGGCCATCTCTGTTGCACTGAGGAGAAACAAAGGCTTCCTAGCACAGACACTTGCAAGCTTATTGCTCTGTGCCATCACCTACATAGTCGCGTTGGAATACACTGGAGAATATTGATGTCGTCATACAACAGCTGAGCTCTCCCTGTTAACTTGAACTTTATTATACTTACTGCCTGACACCCTGATATCATTGATCATTTTCGAAATTCAAGTGTGAGACGGGTGATCATAAACTAAGTTCCAATTTGACTCCCGCCGCTCTGCGAAGGCAACTTGTGGTGAATCCCAAACATCTGGGACTGATGAATCTCCAGCAGAAATAACAGCCGATGAGGCATATATAATTAGACACTTTTGATAGCTATGAAACAAAGCTTATCTTCCATTGAGTCAAAAATGGACACCATGGGCCTGATTACAACTTTGGAGGAGGTGTTAATCCGTCCCAGATGTGACGGATATGCCACCAGCCGTATTACGAGTTCCATAGGATATAATGGACTCGTAATACGGCTGGTGGTATATCCGTCACTGTACCGTCACTTTTGGGACGGATTAACACTTCCTCCAAAGTTGTAATCAGGCCCCATGTGTAGTAGAATAGACTCCATTACCCATAAGCTTAAAAGGCATAATGACCAGATCCAGGAAGCAGAGTAACGCATTTCAACTGTGAAGAACACTGTATCTTCCTGTAACAATCAAGTTGAAGAAAGTTCTGAAAATTATTGCGGCAAAAAATGAAGACCTAAAGGTGAGATTGTGTTGCAATAATTTGCTCATACTTGGAGTTCCTGAAACTACCAATACAGAAAAAATTGAAGACCATGTAGAGTGACTCTTTACTATATTATTTGGTGCAAACTCCTTCTCCAAAATGTTTACTGTGGAACGGGCTCTTCGTCCACTTATGACTCATCACCACCCTGGTGCTCCAACACAGCCGATAATTGCCAGGATTTTGAATTATACAGAGCGGGATACTGTTCTCTGTTATTTCCTTCAAAGTGAGAAGGAAATACCATGTCTATCTTCCCTGACTTTACCATCGCGGTCCAGGGGGCCAGGAGAAAATTTACTACAGTCAAGCAGTGGCTACGACAAGCAGTGGTACCATATGCAATGCTCTATTCAGCCCGACTCCTTCTATCCTATCAGAAAAAGACCATAATTCCAGTAATTCCCAGCATGTCATTGTCTTTTATGCGGAAAAACTCTATCAATACATCGCTATTGGAACCACAAACAACTCTGTCCATATCTATATCTCGAACATCTGATGTTTGCTAAGACTGGGATTCTTTTACTCATCAACCCTTTCTGATATAAGCTGCTACTCTGAACTATCACCTGCTGCAGCACTATGGTCTACTATTAACAGGCATGTGGAACTACACCATTCAATTGTCTTTTTCGATTTATACGCAGATGTTGTGGAAGTTATATTATAATTGAAGTACCCCTAGACACCCTCATACGATCGAGGAGGACCCCACCTACCTTCAGGCATTGCCCCCACAGGTTAACCCTTATTGAGATTTGCTATACATTTTGTGGCCCCTGACTTAGAGTATTGAGTCAATTTTCTAGCCCATAGTTTCCTTAGCTTCCATTGCTTCACAGCAATCCACTCATTGGAAGTATTTTTCTACTGACATACATCTGTTTTTCAAACAAGAGAACTGTTGGTTGTACTCTCTGTTAAACATGACAGTGTCCAATGCTTTCTATATATGTTTGTTTATAAGTTTGTGGGGGGTTGTGTATCCCCGGAAGGTTAGGGCTGCCAGTGTGGGAGGAGGAAGGAGTTGGGAATGTTGAACCTTTATGAAGTGCATACCATCCTCTAAGTTTGATTATGTGTAGAATATGGCTCATATTGCTGTGCCCACTCAGTTACATCAAAGATCACATTAATGATATCCAGCCGTCAGAGGGCTTGGTGATCTGCGCAAGTGTAGGCACATTCTGGCATATTTAGATTGACATGACATGCACATAGCATTATTACAGGAAAAGCACTTTGCTGCAACTGCCGGTGTGATATTTGCCACTCGTTGGGCTTCCTATAGGCAATACTCCACATACTCCTCATATGCAAGAGAGACTATTATGCTTGTATGCAGGGGAGTACCATATGTGCCACAAGGCTCCTTAAATGATGCTCAGGGCCGATATTCCATTATGTGGCACAGATTACACTCCTACGCAGTTATCATAGCCAATTACTATAGTCCCAATGGAGATGATCCCGCCTTTTTTGACAGGCTATAGGGGCTAATTAAAGATATTGGCCCTAGCCTAGTATTATAGGGCCCTCACTTTAATGTGGCCTTAAACAGTGTGACAGACCGATCACATATTCATCATGCAACAAGTAAAACAGTGGCCGGATATCAGGGAAGAGAACCATTTATTAGACACGTGGAGACTAGTTCACCCCACCACCATGGAAGACACTTATTATTCCGGTGTAAATAATATGTGGTCGAGATTGGATTATTGCATTATTTCAAAGGGGGTGGGCACTTGAATCCATGAAGTGTACCACCTTGTGAGAACATCCTCAGACCACTCCCCAGTCGAGCCAGGAAGAACTAATTTCAGTGCTATATTGATCACTCCAGTCCCCAACTCTGAGCACACTTCCCCCAAGTTACGCCCAGCTAGATAATGAGTGTGCCACTGGAGTTGGGCTGCCAGATAATAGTGCTCAAACACATGGTCTCCCAGCCCCCTCCTCTGTTTGGAGCTGAAATTTGACAAAGCCAGTTTACTCTTCCCTTTATTCCATGTGAGACTGCCTAAAATTGCAGTTAATGTCCGCAATGTGCTGCGGGAGACACAGAGCAGGAAATTTGTGAAGAAGTATAGGAGGTGCGGCAACATCAGCGTCTTGTAAAGTTACCCCTGGCCCTGCACTGTGAGAGGAAGATAACACTAGAAGGTAATCTGAGGCTGTAGAGAAAAGATAGCCTTCATAAGATTGCCATCAATTAATACCTGCATGTGACTCGTTATGCAAATACTTACACGTAGATTATAACATTGAGTCAGGTAAAACAGATGTATGCTGAGCATTCACATACAGGTCCTGAAAATGTATCTTGTAGCCCAGTCTTTTCCATTTTCTTTTCACATTTTCTGGGCCATCTACCTGTAAATCTCTCAGTTCTCTCATGAAGGTCTGCATTGAACTCATAGTAAACAAATTCACATTATCTACATTTAATATTGAATTAGTGCTCAATGTTCACTCTCTTGAAAAACTGCCTCATCTTGTAATGCACAATATTTTGCCACTTGGCCTGCATACTTTTTTCTGAGTGTGGCCATGTCCTATTCATCTTTATGAGCTATACATTTACCATCGGCAACTATCTTTGGCTTTTTTATGGCTTTCAAGACATCCGATATGTAAACACACATTTTTATTGTATTGGGGCTCTTGAGAATGGATGTCATAAAATCCCTTTGTGACCATAGTTGACCAGTCATGGGCAACTCCAAAACCATATTGGCCATCTGAATAAATTGTCACATCCAAATTCTCTGATAAGCAGCAAGCATTAGTCTAAGCAAGCAATCCTGACACTTGTGCAGATGTTACCTTTAGCAGAGGAGATGATTCTAAGATCTCAGAAATGGAACATACTGCATAGCAGCTCTCAATGCTCCACACTGGTCTCTCAAACAAGAGCCATCAACAAACAATATCAGATCAGCCATTTCCAAAGGTGTCTCTTTAATGTCTGGTCTTGGTTTTGAACATAACACAGTCACTTATATGCAGTTGTAATCTGATTGTTCATCAATCTCATAATTTTCTCTGTCTTCAAAACTATTGCAGTGTTGCTGAATTAAAAACATTGCATTCCTGAAAAAAAGAGATGTGCTCTGCTCAAGAATTATCAACATATAACCAGTCAGTCTACTGTTAGTTCTATGTTGTGTTCTTATTCTTGTCAAAAGAATCTCAATCGAACATGGGGCATATAAAATTAAGGTACAATCTATAACACTCCCTTCACTTTGTTCAATGGCAATGCAAACAGCTACATCTGATTCAAACAACCTGGAAGACTTACATCTACTGGGTCCAACGCAGTAGAAAGATATGCCACTGGGCTCATTTAACCTCCATGTGTTTGTGAAAGAATCAAAAGTGCACATCAGAAGTGCACATCCATTTCTTTCATGGGAAAACAGAAAACATGTCAAATTGTAATCAGGCATCATGAGTGCAGGTGCGTGACACAAACTCTCCTACAATTTCTTAAATGTATTAGAGCGTTCATCATCAAATGACAACGGATCTTGGACATCACTACACGTCAACCTTTCTAAAGGTTTTGCAATCCAGGAAAAGCTTGAAATCCACTGACGACAGTACCCAAATTAAAAAAAAAACATCAGAACCTCCCTCTTGGTGGTCAGCTGACTCAATTTCAGAATTCCAAAAACACGTTCTTTTGAGGCTTTCCTCACATCCTTTATAATATGGTGTCCAAGATAGAGTATTTCCTTTTTAAAATAATGCATTTTAGGGAAATCTTACGTCCATTTTAATCTAGATGATTTAACAAGGCAACTGTATCAAGTTTACAGTCCTCTTTTGTCTTAGATTTGATCAGTAGGACATCAAAATATTGCACTAAGGCTGAACTGCATGCCAGTTTTAAACTCTGAAGATCATTCTTCAGAACTTGATTAAAAAGTCAAGGACTTTCTGTGCACCTTTGTAGGATTCAACATCACACAAGGACTTTATACAAAAATTTAACACACAAAAAAGAATTGTAATTCCTCATGCAAGGGAACTGAAAAGAATGCTTGGCATAAGTTGATGACTGTATACCATTCTGGTTCTTAGGGAATTTGAAACAAAATCACTGCTGGATTTCGTACCACTGGACAACAGGTAACAACAATCTTATTAAACATGCAGAGTTTCTGTGTGATTCTCCTCTTGCTATTCAGCTTTTTAATTCCCATCACAGGAGAGATATAAGGACTACCATGTACCTCCTTCCAGAAGTACTACCTGCTCAATAATTTTTCATTCACTGACTTCATTCCCTCTTCTGCTTCTTTTGTAAGTCTGTATTGTCTTGTTCAAGGAAATATTGCACCGGGTTTGACTTTTAATTAGTCTGGCTTTGATCTCTAATAAACCCATTCTTTTTTCTAATAAAATACCATACCTTATTTTTGACCGTTTGTCTTAAATCTATAGGCAAGTCTTCTTAGGTTAAAACTGGGAACAACTCAACTCTAGTGAATTTATTTTAAACAAAGAATCCTCATCTTGTGTTTTAATAGCCGCACCGTGCAGTACATTACTCAATTAATTTTGCAGAGCAAGTCCCTTCACAAGAAGTTCAAAGGACTTGAATCACACAAAATAAATTGGTGCTGATTCTCAATCAAACCAATTTTGACTGGATCATCTGATTTTATCTGATTAACCAATTGTTTATTACTGATCCCTACAACTTGAACTTTTGGTCCCAAGAAGGGAGGTTTGGCAATTCCACAGAACAGACTGTAGAGCAGGTAGTTCCACATATCTATCAAAAATTTAACAGTATAGCCATTGACTTCTCCATCAACATATGGGCCACTTTTGTCTAGCTCTGGGGCTAATCCAAGTAGGCAATCTTCCTTCTGCCTCAGGGCACCATGATTATGTACTACTCCCAGCCAACTCATTATTCAGAATCAATGGATTCAGGCTTTACCTTGCACCAAGGTCACCTTGATTCTCAGGTTTTGTTGCATCTCTAGAGCTAAAGGCATTGACATTCTAAATGATTTTTGACCCTGCATATTCTGCTCAGACGTTATTCAGGACTACCATTATTTCTCTGCATCTATGGAATGTATTCCACATTCCCTTGAATCCTGTTAGGATTCTTACAACATTTACTCTTCCACTGCCAGATCTTTCCACAGAAGTAAAACGCTGTATTCTTTTTAATCATTTCAACATTCATGTTCATACCATAAACTCTATCACCACCTTGCATTTGCATTTGATTCATTCCCTTCATACCAGACTGAACAAAAGTCATATTTGAACCAAATTTTATTCCCAATCCTTTTTCCAACTTCTTTGTTTGGGCACTTATCAATTTCTCCTTTATTCTTTTCTCAATATATTCCCTAATATATGTTGTCAGTTTCAAAATCTCATCTATGCTCTTTGTCTACCAAAACATCTCATTCTGCTGAGTAGGATTACCTATTTCTGGTCTCAAACCTTTCAAAAAGTGGATAAAAATCCACTCACCATCTCTTTCAGAATCTCTGACTGCACTATGTCTCTTTTAAAACTGAAAATGCCTCTCATAAAAGACATGCCCTGACTCTTTCAGCTTTCAATTTTTTCCCCCATGTATACCTTTCTCAGGAATTCACCTTTTCAAATATTAAATCACAGTTTTATATTTAGTAGCTACCTCTTCAGGAGGAGCACCACCAAGAGTAACCCTTGCAGGTTCTTGCCATCAGACCACAGCTGTTCATTCAGCCCACAATTACTTTGAGCCATATTCTCAAACAGCATATTCAAATCAGCCCTTGACATCCGTAAATGTGTGTCAATTTATGCATTTCTTCATAACATTTTCCTGGGTCCTATTTAAATTTTGGGAAATTATTAGGAAATGCATAGAAATCAGCTTGTGTCCATAGAAAACGTACAAAATTCCCTTCATGAATTTTTGTCAAATGAAGTTTCAAAACTGCCCCTGTCCAAACTTCCGAACCACTTGAGACACTTCTCGCCCTACCTTCAGTCCCTTTCATTTTCTTTTTATTTGCTGTCCCTTTCTCCCATTTTTCTTGAAATTTCTTCAGATCATTCCAGTCCCGTTTTTCAATTAAATCTTTAATATGGGCTCTCATTGAATTTAAACCTATATATTTGTCATCATGTGCCAACTCTATTTTGTCATTTTGTTTCATGTTCTTCATCTTGCTAATGTGAACCTTTAATTAATCAGCTAATTCTTCTATTTTATTGTGTGCATCATTTGCACCTGCGGATGCTTCTTTTATTCAAATATCTCATTTAATCAGCATTATTAGTCCATATCAATTAAAGTCGATATTTCCTGGTAAAATTTCACCAAATTAAATTTCTTAAATGCCAATAACAATTTGTTTAAGAGTTTCCTCAATTACCACTGTTCATACAGGTGTGGCAACTTGAGTCTGTACTCCTGACCATGTATCACCACTTTTCCTAGGCTCAAACGTCATCACTGTTTCTGTCCATGCACTTGTTACCACTACAGTAGTATTAGAACTCTGTACAACCAATCCATAATCTGCCTCAGCATCCGCATCCAGAACTGAGCTATTCTCACTTGTCCCGCTGATCTTGCTATGTATGAAGGAGGTCTAGAATTCAAAAGCTCACTTAAAAAATGATCCTCCTCACCAGAATTATTATTCTATTTCTCTTTATTATTTGTATTGTATTTGCTAATATTCCCAGTAATTATAAAAGTGAATGTTTTTACACATTCAATCACATCATCCATTTTTCTCTCAAGCCAATTCTTAAACTAGCTTTTCACCTTTTTTGTTGCTCTTCCTCGGTCGTCATGCAATGCCACTTATTAAGTACCTCAAACTGTGTAAGTCTAGGCATCAGCTTCATGTCATGCATGATTTGTATAAAGTAATATTGCTTTTTGATGTTAAAAGTATCCTCTAATGGAAATTGCAAAACTTCACTGTGTGCAGTGTACTCATTCCAATCTGAAATCCTGGTACATGTATAATACTCAATCTCTTTTTTCATCTCGTATGCTGGCATTCCTTCTGCTGGTAATTTCTGACCCTCCCTAGGCACCACAGTAACCTTAGGCTTTACAATCAAGTTTCCCATTTTTTCCATTCAATAATGGAATTCCACTCAAAACCACTAGAAAAACGAACAAACAAGCAACAATCAATCAACGGTTAACCTATCACAGCGTGACTTTGTTAGCAAGCAACCAATCAGAGCACAGCTTTCTGAAGAAGAATCCCCAGTCCCAACGTGGCTCCCTAGCTAAGCAATCCCACCACCACTTATCTGTGAACAGTAAAACAATTGCAAAACTTCTTTTAAACCAATAGAATACATAAACCCTTTTTGTTTACTCTAGAAAGGAAGGAAAAATCTTGTAAATCGAATAAGACAATTCAAACGCAAACATCACTTCAGAAACAAAAACAAAGTTAAAAAACTGAAAAAATAAAGTAATACACAAAGTACTACAATGCACACTAAGTAGACTCCCATCTAATAGTCATCCACTCTGTGTGCTTACTTCCATACACTGAAGAGCAAGAATCACCAATCCAAATTAAGCAGACAACTTAGAAAAGAAAAAATCCCTATTGATATGTATGCAGAACCTCACTCTACACACCACAATCATACAGGCAAATAAAATCAATATATCTCAAGACCTTGGATTTTGCTGACCCCCAATAACCAAACTAAACCAACCAATAAACCAATAAAACCTCAAATGATCTTCAAATGCATTTACAAATATGAACCTTACATCAATATAACAGTAATCAATCACACAATTAAATCCACAATCATCGCATATCCAAACAACTAACAACAGAAACAGAAATCCATCTTTCAAATGCATATTCCAACATAAATTACAAATACATACACCACACATAAATCAATCCACCCTGTTCATAATTAAACTCGATATGATTCAGGAACACATAAAAAATCACTTCTCAAGAGTCTCCAGTGCCAAAAATGTTGGCAGAATTCCAAAACCTCCGTCCTCGGTCAGCCTGGGCATGAAACACTCCAGAACTACTCTATGAGTCTAAGGGTATGCCGCAAAAGAGGAGGTGCTCTTACGCAACCATCCTTTTCTACCACGTTTGTTGAACTCCATTATTATACTATATCCCAATATTTTGGTAACTCCAAAATATATCTCCGGTGAACCAGCTCTGACACACTTAACCGTACAATAAGAGTCACCACCCTCCTCGACATCAGACACCACAAATAAACTTAAATAATAAAAGCAGTGTCTGGGACCACTCAATAACTTAGTTCAAAATCAAAAGAAAAGTTGAAGAGTTTTATCTAAAAAATCTAAAAATAGACTTTACAGAGAAATGCAAAATATATGCCATGAAGACTCAGATACACTGTACATAGTAAGAAATCAGAATTAATATAGGTCCTAATAAACATCAAAAAATCATAAAGACAGCATCCTCAATGGACAGGGCAGACTTTCAATAAGTGAACGGCGTCCCTAGTAGGAAAGAGATGCCAGCAAAATAATGGGACAGTCATGTGAGGAAAATGAAGTCTTTAACTCACCATCAAAACCAGGGTTTTTTATAAACATTTTATGAATAGATAATAAGCAGACACAACAAATGCAGCATGGCATGACTAACAATGACACTAATTGAGCAAATCAGAATAGAGATCATCACAAACAAATTATATCACTAACCCATTTCTAAGGTAAAGGAAAACTACCATTATCTTCCACAGCAACAGCAAAGTCCAGAGATGTCCAAATCAATATGAAACATTTTCAAACAAAGACACTTGCACAAATGTATGCTAGTGAGCCTACATCAAAACTTTCAGCAGAAGTGTTGCTCAGTACACAAAGAAAGTTTAATTCGCAGCACATGTTCTCTACAAAAAATAACCAATGCATCATAGTGTTGTGTGCTCTGCGAGGACTTTGGGGGAAAGAAGACATGCAGCGGGCAATGATTGGGAGGGGTAAGATGCAGGAGCAAGATGAAAAGAACACCAAAGCAACATCCATAATAATAAAGTGGTGTTTGAAAAAATGTGGCACAACTAACCTAATTAATAAACATACTTCTAAACCTCTAAGAAAAATAATTTAAAGTGCAACATTAATAATTCATCAGTTACGACAATATTCATCATATAAATCATTGGTATTCACAAATAATGTGTCACCTAAAATTGCACATACAGAAAAAGCTTTGACACTTGCTCATTGAATGTAGTCCATATTAGATCGAAAATTTGAATTATATGAAAGCTTATAGAAATGAGCAATGCCAAAAGGCTACCTACGGTGATAGCGGGGTTCACAAGAGGATGTACATTAACAAATTGTAACATAATCTAACATAAGATAGCATAACACCAATGGTATTCATGTCCTAAAAACTTGATTCTTTGTCACATGTAGGGCCCAGGAGCAATCTTACCCTCTTTCCAAATATTCTTCTCCTCGGGCTAATTCTCCTCTCACTTTAAATAAAGATTGTAACTCTCACATAATTTCTCTCTCCCGGCTGTTCTTTAAATAGAGACTCCTCGCCACCTTTCATTACTTCATCCTTCTCCACTTCAGATGTCCACCGCTCTTCAGAAACACCATCACCGAGAGCAGTGTCAAATGTAAACACTCTTTCCTGCCACGGACGTGTCAACTCAGAGGCCTAATCATCATCCTTGCCCTCGCCCACACCTACATACAACTGGCCTGTACATCTTCCTTACTAGGCAGATATCATATCACTCACTGATAAAGTGCAATGTGTCCATTAGGTGAGCTAAACTTTCTGTCAACACACTCCCCTCGGGATGCTAATCTTGTTCCCATTGGCTTATGATTCGTCTAAAATACAACTTTTGTGAGCCATGTAAAAGACCTGTAGTGTTCCATTGCTGCGGTGCAAGAAAATATTTCCGCTCAGTAACTGAATAGGATCTTTATGTCGATCTCTATAGCATAGGCGAGAACCATATAATCCACTCACTTCAAATGTTTCGGGGATAACACTGCCCATAACTTTGGGCATTGACAGAAATAATACATTTCAAGAAAGGTGACATATGGGATTGCTTTCTTTACCAGGTCAAAAGCCCTCTTCTTTTCTTCACCCTGCTCTTTTTGAGTGAAACTTTATGCAATTCAGATTTGTCAGCAAAATTCTTCACAGATTTTGAAAAGGCCCAAGAACGATTTAAATTGTTCAATATCAATAGCGCCAACAATGTTCTGTATGGTTTCTTTTTTACTTTTAGGTCTAATTCCCTTAGATGAAACTGTGTGAGAAAAATACTCCACTTCACAATGCCAAAATTTACATGTTAAGACTCTCAATGTTGGCCCACGTGTTTTGTAAGGCAGATGGGTTAAAAATCTCATTTTTTGTCAGACCCTTACCTTCAGATGTTATTGTGGAAAGCCATGGACACCCCTTTGTCTCAAGTGGATTATTTATTATTCACTTGCATACCACTGCCACTGTTACTAATCTAAACAGCATGATTTTTTATTGGAAGTGACATCAGGTGTAATTAATCGGTATACTTGTGGGGTATCCGATCAGGGTGCGGAAGGATGGCTCAAGTGCAGAATCAAATGGCAAGGCAACAACACTTCAGATCAGTCTCATCTTGCCAAAGCCACACTAAGAGTAGTAAACCTAAGATGAAAGTGGAGAGGGAGTGGCACTTGGGACAAGTAGGTCACCCACAGAGGCAACAGCAGCATACACAGAAGCTAAACTGGCACAGCAGGAAGGTGATCATAGTTTTTAGACTGGGATATAACAACACCCTCCTGATGGTTAAGACATTTTGAATGAAATGTTTGAAGTCAAGTGCAATGCCCATTTTATTCCTGAATTAGGAATTCATTATAATCCAAAAATGTAACAGAATAATATATCCAAAAGAAAATGCAAGGGCTAAGACTAAAGGTCAAAGAACAGGATCATACAGAGGCCATGTCCAGAAAATTCCTATGCAGCGCTGCATCAGGCACTATAAGGCAATTTTCCTTTTCTCAGAAGGCCTTTAGAGGAAATACAACCAGGCAACTCTATTTAGCTGAGCTGGTGAGCTGGAAGACCATACTAGTTTCTTCATAAGAGCTTCCACTTTGAATTTGGGTTGAATACATAAGGCTGCTTTCACTGCATACCACCCTTCCGGCTGCAGCTGCTGTCCTGTCATTCTGCTACCTGTTTTCTTTGTGTCCACCCTTCTGAGGCGATCCATATCCACCAGTCAGGAGACTCTCAGAAGTATTACCACCCCTCAACCAGAACACACACAGATCAGGTAAGTGTTCCCATGCCTGATCCCAAACAGCAATGACTAGATCTAAAGTCATGAACACCCTAAAATTTCCAAAAGATTAAATCATTCCTGGTAGCGGTAGGCTATCAATACAAATGTATCTATTCAAAAGGCACAAGCATCTACGCACATCTCAAAATTCCCACTAGCCTAGCAGGAATTTACAATGAGGACTAAAGAGGTCCGATTAGTCAAGTCATAGACTATGGCTCTCATTATGGCCCTGGCGGTCCATGGACGGCCAGTGCCGCGGTGGAGGTCTCACTGCCACGGGACTGGCGGTGAAGACCGCCATATTTCGACTGCAGCAGTTTGACTACTGCCAAACTGCCATATCCCCACCCATCCTGCCGCTTTACTGCCGCCCACCGGGCTGGAAGTTCCCACCTCTAGCCTGGCAGGAGTCGAATAACCGCAGAGGTTAGTTTGACTCGGGATACCACCAACATTTTTCTGGCGGTCTCACCGCCACAAAATGCTGGCAGAAAGGTATCCTGATGAAAGGAACTTGCGTTCCTGTCGCCGGGATACCCCCCAAACATCTCTGCACACACGCATGCATGCACCCACACACACAAAATCACACACAGACACCCCCTACTCACACATGCACTCACAATTTCACCCCATAGACACGCGTACATACCCATACACATCACACATGCACGCATACACTCTCCATCCCCCCACCCCTTCCCTTCAACTACATACATACATAACTCCCCCCCCCAATCATACCTTACCGCATGCACACAGCATACACACATACAAACATACACGGATCTGCACACACTCACTCACTCACACCCCCTGTCCCCTAACTCATTCACCCATGCCCCCACCCCCGTCCAAATGCATACACACACGCACTCAACCCACCACACATTCACCCACATACATATCACCATCGGCACATTTTCACACAGACACACACGCACGCACGCAAAAACACTCCCCCTGCCTCCACCCACATTCCTGAAACCCATACACACAATCACACACACCCATTCACACTTTTCCCCATTGCTGACCTTGCATATTCCTTGTTATCCTCTCTGCCTCTAAGGATATTAATACCCTGCTCTAATACACTGCTCAGCTCTTCGGGGCATAATAAAAAGAGACAAAAAGGAAAAAAAATAAAGGAGGAAACATTTCAGGTCTGTGGCACCGTAGGAAAATCAGACAACATTTTTGCACAAAGACCCTAGACACTCGATAGCCAAATTGTGACAAGAGCTAATCATAGCCCACATTCACGTAAGGAGACTAGGATGGCTTTTAACCCTTCCAGTCCTGATGACACCCTCCACTTGCCGGGTCAGACGGGTAGAGCGAGGTGTTTGGAGCTGTGGAGTAGGGGAAGGCCCCCCAGTGGGCTTGTTGCGGGTCTGCTCAGCTGCGAGGCAGTTGCTGATGCTCTGACCTCTTCTAATACTTTTGGGGATGCTGTTGGGGTTCTCTTCCATCACAGGCTTTAGGGCATCATCCTCTGGTGGGTGTGGTTTGCCTTTGGAAGCGCAGCTAGGAAAAACCAAAGACTATACTCTATTCTCTAAGGACAAAACAGGTACATATGTCCCGGAGCTTGTACAGCCATCTACCCTCCAGGCGTCATCTAAAATTGTCTCCATTTTAAGCCCTGAATCATCAGAAGCACTTCTTGTAGGCCCTCAAGCTACAATCTCCCAGGTTTCGGTGCGTCATGACATTGAGGTTCACCAGCAGGGTGTGCAGCTGCAGGTTACCTTTGACAGGACAGTAACTATGCAAATGGATGTCAAAATTATGCTTAATATGATATTCAATGAGATTAGAGAATTTATGGCTTCACAGGCAATCAAAGTAGCAGCTCTGCATACTAGGCTCGCAAAAATCGTGGACAAAATGGCCCAGTTGCCAGAAAGACTCTCAAGAAAATGGAGGCCAGAATATCACAATTGGAAGATCAAGTCTCATTGATTCAAAAGCAAGTCACCCAGTTTAAGGAATACAATTCTTCTCTTGAGGCCGCACTGGAGGAGCTTGAAAAATATTCTTGACATTCTAATCTGCGCATAGTGGGGACCCCGGAATGCTGTGAAGGCCAACATATTCTTCAATAGCATGAGAAAATAAAAAGTTGGAAAACCACTTTTATGTCTAAATTTGAGATTTTGAGCTTGCAACTTGTTATGATTTATAATATGAAATTAGTACTCTGAGTCAAGATGATGAATTCAACTGTATTTCTTGGTGCCCGTTTGGCCCGAAGATCAAGGACATTTGTTGATGGCCTTTGTGGACAAAGATTTGTAGACTTCTGAACGGATAGCCGCCACCTGTTTCGCCCCAATTGTGGATTCACCTGGAACTTTTTCAAGGCTCTAAAATATGTGTAATGGTGAGTTTAGTAATGAGAGTAATTTCAGAGCAAGTAAATTTAGTTGTGCATGTGCTGCAATGTGGTGTAGACAGAAAAGATACAAAAAATGAAAAAAGGGACTAAATAGTGGGAGCTTTTAGAGAAAAAGAGAGAATGGTCCTGTGCAAAGTACTCCCATATAAATCGTACAACAATGAATGCACAGTTCCATAAAAAACAGAATGAAGATTAATCCCAGTATGGGAAAGCCAAGCAGGTCCCAGTGAGGATCCTAAATCAAGAACTAGAGCCCTCACTCACCAAATGGTGACATGCTTCATCATCGGGCTTTGCTCCTCGCCAGGCCGGTGCTGCAATGCCCGACGGGCCTCTCAAAGTGGCTCTTTGCGGGAGATCTTTTATTAAGGATATCAGCCTGCAGGTGAATGCAAATATGTGGGATTGGTGAAAAATGCTGTTAAGAATGACTAGAGGGCAAAAAAACACAGGCAGTGTTTATTCAAAATATATATAAAACAGCCTCTGTCATGATTAAAATAAAAAAGGAAGGGGAAAATCAGAATAATCTCTATTTTACCCTATTCACATATAGGCCCTCATTACAACCCTGGCGGTCGGTGACAAAGCGGCGGTAATACCGCCAACAGGCCAGCAGTAAAAAAAATGGAATCATGACCACAGCGGAAACCGCCAACACAGACAGCCTCTTTAACACAACGACCGCCATGGTTGTAGCAACAAACACCCTGGCTGTAACGCCAACAGCCAGGCGGAAGGCAATGTACCACCCACAGCATTACAACAGGCCTATCCGCCACCTTTTCCGGGGCGGTACCAACGCCATCAAAAGCAGGGCGGAAACAGTACACTGAAGGAAGAACCACGATGCCTTGGAGCCTGAGCTGCACATTTTTCCAATGCTGGTGTACCTCCTCATGCACCAGGAACACGAACGCTGGCGAAGACGACCACAGTGAGTACTGACACACACATGCAACACGCAACACCCCCAACACCATACACACCAACAGAGGCAACAACATTACATATACACCCCATAACCCTCAGGAATAATTAAAGGACAAAAGGAATGGATTAAAATGAGTGTAATAGTACAGTTTTAGATAAATACGTCCTTAAATCAATAAACAGTATGTAAAATATATACAAAAGGAGGGGCAATGCCCACTCCAAAATGTCCGTGGCCCACTGGGCCATAACACATAGGCCAAGGCCACACTTGACTCCTGCCTTAATACGGAGAGAACACTCCAGGGGCATCAGGTCAAAAAAACACAGGCACCTCAGGGGGATGGGGAATGGGCGGCACCTCAGCCGGAAGATGGTACAACGCCACTGGCCTGGAGGGGGCTCCATGCCTACTGCTTGGTCCTGGGGAGTGCAAAGCCAGTCTCTCAAGTGGGTGGTTTGCCCACTGCTTGGTCCTTGGGAGTGCAAGGCCACAGTCTCTCTGGAGTGCAAAGCCACATTCTCTCAAGTGGATGGCTTCTCCACTGGGTCTTGAGGGGGCTTTATGCCCAGTGTGCTTCATCCTGCCAAGGAGGGGTGAGTGGATGCCTTCTTCCACTGGTTCTGGAGGGGGCTTTGTGCCCATTGTGCTTCATCACGCCAAGGAGGGGGTGAGTGGATGACTTCTTCCACTGGTTCTGGAGGGGGCTTTGTGCCCACTGTGCTTCATCCTGCCAATGATGTGGCGAGTGGATGCCTTCTTCCACTGGTTCCGGAGGGGGCCTTGTGCCCACTGTGCTTCATCCTGGATGGGGCAAGGTCACAGTCTCTCACCAGGGTGTCACACCGACAGGTGTTGCAGGGGCCAGGATGCACTGCAGCCCATGTAGTCTCTACTACACACTGCTCACCGGCGGTGACGGCTGCTCAGTGGATGGCATTTGCGCTGCAGGTGGCGTTGCTGTCAGTGGTGGTGGGAGGGTCCAGCCCTTCACCTGCAGCCTCAGACAGCTGCCCACTGGGGCTGCTGCTGCTGGCAGTGGTGCTGCTGGCCGGGGTGGAGGTGGCAGTGCTGGCTGCGGTGCAGGCTGCAGTGCAGGTAGCGGTGCTGTCCACTGTGCAGGTGGCGGTGCTGTCAGTGGTGGGGGGAGGCTCCAGCTTTTCCCCGGCAGCCTCAGACGGCTGCCCACTGGGGCTGCTGCTGGCAGTGGTGCTGCTGGCTGCGGTGCAGGTGGCGGTGCTGGCCGTGGTATAGGTAGCTGTGCTGTCCGCGGTGCAGTTGGCAGTGCTGTCAGTGGTGGGGGAAGGCTCCAGCCCTTCCCCTGCAGCCTCAGACAGCTGCCCACTGGGGCTACTGCTGCTGGCAGTGGTTCTGCTGGCCGCGGTGCAGGTGGTGGTGCTGGCCGCAGTGAAAGTGGCGGTGCTGTCAGTGGTGGGGCAGGCACCAGCCCTTCCCCTGCAGCCTTGGACAGCTGCCCACTGGGGCTGCTGCTGCTGGCAGTGGTGCTGCTGTTCGCGGTGCAGGTGGCAGTGCTGTCAGCGGTGGGGGGAGGCTCCAGCCCTTCCCCTGCAGCCTCAGGCGGCTGACGTGCCATGGCTGGTGTTGTGTGCCCCTTCCTGCCCTTGGCAGATGGTGGTGCCTCCTTGCTTCTGCCAGCTGGTGTATTTTTCTTGCCCTTGCTGGCTGGTGGTGCCTCCTTCCCCTTGCTGGCTGGTGTCCCCTTCTTGCCCTTGCTAGGTGGTGACCCCTTCTTGGCCTTGGCAGGTGGTGCTGGCACACTGGCTAGGCAGACGGGTGCCTCCTGGCAGCCCCTCACACCTGCAGTGGCTGCAGAAACCACAGTGGCCGTGGACTGGGTGGCTGAGGTGCTGGGCTGGGTTCTGGCCACCCTGGCCCGAAGTGAAGGACGGGGGACTAGGGAAGAGGTCAACGGTGGGAAGGAAAAGCTTCTTAGGGACACTGGGGTGGAAAAAGGGTGAAAGTTTGGGAGTGGAGGAAGAGTGAGTGGTTGTAGGAGGTGTCAGTCTGGTGTGTTTGGGTGCAGGTGCATGGCTGGATGCTGTTGTGAGGTGGATGGCAGTTGGGTGTATGTGTGCTTGCGTTTGTGTACTTTGGGAGGAGGGTTCTCATACACAGTGGAAGAGGACACAGGGGACATGTGCATGGATGTGGGGGTGGTGACTGCCAGTGAGTTGGTCAAAGCCTGGAATGCTCTCGGTTGGGCCGCCAATCCAGAATGAATGCCCTCCAGGTATGCATTTGTTTGTTGCAAATGCCCTGCTAGACCCTAGATGGCATTCAGTATGGTTGACTGCCCAACAGAGAAGGATCTCAGGAGGTCAATAGCCTCCTCACTGAGGGCAGCAGGGCTGACTGGGGCAGGGCCTGAGGTGCCCGGGGCAAAGGAGATGCCCACCCTCCTGGATGAGCGAGCACCGGAAACACGCTGAGGGGCTGCTGGGAGGGCGGTGCTGGTACGGAGGGTGGCGGCTCTACCTGTAGTTGGGGTGGGCACAGAGGTGTCCGCCACCGCCAGGGAGCTTCCATCGGAGGAAGAGTCGCTGTCGGTACTGTCCCCTCCTGTCTCCGTCGTGGTGCTCCCCTCGCCCTCCGTCTCACTGGTGCTCTCACCGTCAGTGAATTCGGCCTCCAGGCCTATGTGGGATGCAGCTCCTTCCATCGCCGGTGCATCTGCTCCTCCGCCAGAGGATGCTAATGCACACAAGAACAGGGTGACAAAACAAAAAGGGGGGAGAGATGGAGGATACACTTGGTCAATTCCAGCAACAACACTACATTTGGCGTACACAACTCACAGGGAACAGCCCTATGCACTAGGCCATGCACTACCAGTTACAATGCTAGTCACCAGCCCATTGGGTACAATGCTTAAGGCCATTAGCTGCACACCTGAAACCCACAGGACCCTGCCCAGTAGTAGAAGCCCACCAACATTATTGTGGTTGGAGTGCATCTGTGCTTGCCCATCATGGAACCTACCCTGCCATGTTCGCCCTGGCTTAGGGGCACCCACAGCCCATATCCCCCACCCAGGTAACACCTTAACGCATGCAAAGTCAAGAATCTGAATCTGTACACACCCGCTTGTAGCTTCTGTGATGCCTTCACACGCCCATCCAACTCTGGATGGGCCACCGCCAGGATGCATAACATCAGGGGCGTCTGGGTATGAAGGGCACCCCTTCCTCGTTGGGAGGCCCAGCGGCACAGGTCGTCCCACCGTTTGCGGCAGTGGGTGCTTCACCTGTCGAAGACCCCCAGGGTCTGCACCTCCTTGGCGATGGCACGCCAAATACCCTTTTTCTGATGGGCGCTGACCTGCAGGAAAAATACAGCAGAAAAGGCATTAGTCATACCGTCCGGACTGTCATACTCATGGCCCATCATATACCTCCCGTCCCCTTACGCACAGACATTGACCACCATAAATGCAGCACTCTGCCCAGGACCCCTCAGCCCCCCCTACACGAGGCTTACACACACAGCACTCCATACATTCATGCCCCATGCATCGTGCTCACAGTGTACTCACCTGTTGATCTGGAGGACCATAAAGTAAAGGGTACTGGGGTAGGATCCCATCCACCAGTCTCTTCAACTCTTCCGAAGTGAAGGCAGGGGCCCTTTCCCCAGCCACTCGAGCCATGGTCGCTTCCAGACACAGGTCACAGCAGCACTTGCAGTGTAGGTCCTCTCCTGTTGAAGGTCAGGTAGCAAGTGAGTGAACAGATAGAAAATGGGGGTCACGTCCACGGCGGTGCATACCATGACTGCCGGCGTACATCGTCATTGGCTCCTGGAACCCTTAGCCCCCAATGATAACCAATGCGGTGTTGCACGGCGGTCGATGACCGCCGACCGCAACAGCACACAGCGCCAGCGGAATTACCTCATTCCACTTGTCCCTCCTCACAGGTCAGGCAGCCACCATTTCAGGAGGGCACAGGTCATGGCACCTAACTGCGTCACATCATACATAGGCACATCAACTGACTTACAAGTTCACATACTGTTTCTGTAAAACAAAAATTGCATATTAATCTGAGTATATGTTTGAATATGACCTTCTGCTCACCATTTTTCAACCTAGAGTTCAACCACTGAGGATGAATAGGAGATGGAGACATCCCCCGTGTACAGACCCCTGGTGGCAACAACGGAGGCGACAATGGAGGACAGGCACATTATCCTCACCTACAGACTTGATAGGGCCACAATCCAAGAGCAGTGTGCCCAATTGGTGCCAGACCTGATTTCAGCTATCCGCCACCCCACAGGTATTCCCCCCCTCTAGTGCAGGTCCTGTCAGTGCTCCATTTCTTGGCAAGTGGTTCCTTCCAAGCGACAGGGGCCATGGCATCAGGGATGTCACAGCCTATGTTCTCAAATATGCTGACCAGAGTGTTGTCTGCCCTGTTGAAACACATGCACAGCTACATCGTTTTGCCTAGGTGGATGATTTGGCCATAGTGAAGGCTGACTTCTATGCACTGGGACATATCCCCAACATCATTGTACCATTGATGGTACACATATTGCCTTTGTACCCCCGTTGGTGTGCCACTGCCTCCCTCATGGTGTTGGCCATGTCTGTCAGCACCCCTGCAATGGTGACCAGGGGAGTGTGGATGTCTCTCGGGTCCTCCCTGATCCCCAGGTACTGTCCGTCCTACAGCTGCTGGGTCTCCTGCAGCTTGGCCAGTATCTGGCCCATGGTCTCCTGGGAATGGTGGTATGCTCCCAGGATGTTGGTAAGTGCCTCGTAGAGAGTCGGTTTCCTGGGCCTGTCCTCCCCCTGTCGCACAGCAGTCCTCCCAGCTTCCATGTTGTCCTGTGCCTCTGTCCCCTGAACCGTGTGCCTACTGCCACTGACCCCAGGTCCCTGATCGTCCTGTGTTTGTGGGGTTGCCTTGGTTCCCTGTAGTGGTGGACAAACTGCTGACTGACGTTTCCTGGGGACAGAGGGATGGGCCCGCTGGGTGGGTGCTGTGCTGGTGTTTCCTGAGGGGGGAGGCTCTGTGGTGGTTTGGGAATGTGGCTGGGTCACTGACTGTCCAGAGGTCCCTGATGTTTCAGGTTGGTCACCCTGATCCAGGTGTACAGAGCTGCTGTAATCACTGTGGGCCTCTTCTGGGGGGGACTGGATGTGCCTGGCACCTCCTCTCCTGTGACGTTGTGTGGGGGTCCTGTGGGGATGAAAATGCATTGTTATTGTTATTGCGTGTGACATCTTGTGCATGGGTATGTTTCCCTCTATGGTTGTTATTAACAAGGCAGCTTTGGCTTGTGTGAGTTGTGATTTGGTTGGCTAAGTGATTGTCACTAGTGTGCATGCTGTGGTGATGGGTGTCCATGCAGGTCTGTGATGGGGGTCCATGCATTAGTGTTGCATGCAGGGCTTGGTATTGGGATGGGTGGGTCGTGATGGTATGTTAGGTGGCGGAGTAATGGGGGTGAGGGTAGGGGTTGGTGTTTGTGATGGCATGCAGGTAGGGGGAATTAAGTTGTAGAGATTTGACTTACCAGAGTCCAGTCCTACTACTACTCCTGCCAGCCCCTCAGGATGCATGATCGCCAAGACTTGCTCCTCCCATGTTGTTAGTTGTGGGGGGGAGGCTTGGGGTCCACCGCCAGTCCTCTGTATAGGTATCTGGTGTCTTGCAACCACGGAAAGCACCTTCCACCGTAGGTCGGTCCACCTCTTCCTTATGTCATCACTTGTTCTTGGGTGCTGTCCCACGGCGTTAGCCCTGTCCGCAACTCTCCGCCATAGCTCCATCTTTCTAGCAATGGACGTCTGCTTCACCTGTGATTCGAATAGCTGTGGCTCTACCCGGATGATTTCCTCCACCATGACCCTTAGCTCCTCCTCAGAGAATCTGGGGTGTCTTTGTGGTGCCATGGGCGTAGTGTGAGTGGTGTGTGTGAGGGTGTGTGGGGTGATGTGTTGGGGTGTGTGCTGTGAGGTACGTGGATGGTGTATAGGTGATGGTGTTTTGTGGTGCAGATTCAGTGGGTGCTCCTGGCTTGTCTCTCTCTCACTTGCCAAAATCTTTGGGTCGTAAAGGGTTGTGGGTAGTGTGGGTGTGTGTTTTATATTGGTGTGGTGTGTGTATGTGTGTCAGGTGTGTGTAGTTTGAATTGTCCAATGTGGTGTAGTTTTGTATGTGTGTGTGTATTTTGAGCGCAGCGGTCTGTACTGCCAATGGTTTACCGCGGTTGAATGACTGCTGCAGTGATTCGTGGGTCATGATGCTGTGGGCGTATTTCTGTTGGCGTAACCGTGTGGGTTTTGCTACCGCCAGTTTATCACTGACCTTTGGGCTGGCGGACTTATGTGTGTGTCTGTATAGTGGCGGATTTCTATGTGTTTGTCATAATACCCTTAGAGGTATACCATGGCGGTCATGGTATGTTGGCGCAGTCAGCATGGCCGTAATCGGCACTTACCGTCAATGTCATAATGAGGGCCATAGTGTCAGGTGGTCACAAACCCTACAGTCTAGGAATGCGAAAAGGGCAGAGACAGGAATCCCTATACTGCCCAAAAATAGGTCAACATGTTTCTCTCTCAAATTGTCAATAGTGATCAGGTGCGATTCGTAAGGACCGTAAATAACCTACCTAATCCTCACTTTTAAAAAAAAACTAAAATACCCATATGTTACTGGAACCTGGAAGAAACAAAACAGAACATAAGACATAGTACATCACTGATACCAAGTGCAAACGTGAAAAAAGGGGAAGGGCCAAGACATAGTGGTGAATGAACCCATTGTGAAGTGATCAACCGTTTGTGAGTGTAAATCAGTGTTCACTCTTAAATATTAATGATTACCATCCTTACCCTCCTCACACTAAAGGATTGTCACCATAAGGATGGCGAGCAGCCTCAACGGTCCATTCACTTGCGAATATCTACATGTATATAAATGTAGAAAATCAATTAAATATGAATTTCATAATGGAGCAATCCTTCCAGTTATAGACACTTACAAACCAGTCAATAAATATAATGTTAGTCAGAATCTAAAAAGGTCGTAAATATAATCATATGATATGTCTCAAGTAGAAGAAAAACCATAAAATAGTGTAAAGCACACATGGCTACCAACATATATGCACATCACATAGCGCACTCGTGGGCATACGTTTATTGCCAAAATCATATTCAGTTATAGGGTGTCTAAATCGTGGTTACTACGTCGATGTGTAGAAGTAAATGTCAGCTCTCACCAAGATCTTGTCGGTTCACGGTGTCTGAGATAAAGAGTCTTGAAAGTGAGACAGTCATAGTTATATCGAATATTATCAATCATAAGTGTTAAGACAGCTCCCACCAAACAACATGTCAGAGATACAACGTACGGACCATCGGAATAAAGTCACTTAATAGCGTGCACGATACTTGATAATGAGGCAGTCATAGTTATACCGAATAGTATCAATCTTGAGTGTTATGACAGCTCCCACCAAGCAACATGTCAGCGATACAACATACAAACCGCCAGAATAAATAGTAACTTGATAGCGTGCACGTTTACGTGGAATTACTAAGTACCCATAAAAGCAAAGAAGTTAAGCCCCGGTCTGCAGTCGCTAGCAAAAAACTGCGAAAAGCATGTGGGGAATCAAAGAAGGCACTTAGGGCCATATGTACTAAAGGATTTTCCCATAGACACAGAATGGGTAAAATCCTTTGGTACATCTGGCCCTTACTTTCTTACAGTGAGTCCGTACACCTACCCCTGCTCCGGGCTCCCTCCCTGTAGTGAAGGGAGGGAGTGGCGGGAAGGATTTTAAACAATCCGATCATGGGAATTCAAAATAAAAAAAGGACTGTCAAAGAAAACAAAAAAGCAGTGGTCAAATTGAAATGGCAAAAATGGGCTCAAGACAGCATTGGCAGCCATTATCCAATGTTCTATTAAATGTAAACAGCAACTGAAAAATGAGATCAGATCACCAAAAAGAATATACAGAAAAAATAAAGATTCTGAGTCACAAAGGAAAAAAATTGTGTCCAGTCAAGATTGTACAAGGAATATGAGCTGAATAGACAGTGACTAATTCCAAAAAATTCAAAAAAATGGCCACCAAAGCTTTTCTTTGACACTACGTAGTATGTTGGTCAAGCAGTTTCGGACTTGCTCGTTGGAGGCGGGATGAAATCTGTTGTCTTTCACAATCACAGTAAATATCAATGTTCAGTCAGGGTTGCTGATGTAAGAGGACTAACTATATAATAAACATCATCGAATTGTAGTAAAGTAAAAAAGGAATGAATGGTGGAAGTTTCAAACCCCCAGACCCAAGTATCTAAGAAATATTATTTATATATTATTTATAATTATTAATTCAGTTTATTAGCTTGCCAGTTAGGGCTCTGTACAGCAGTTCCGCGTCAGGCTTGGAGTTGGTTTACAGGTTTGTTTGATCTGGATTACTCGCCAAAAATATGTAGAATTGAAAAAAAAAAATATATATATATATATATACACATATATATATATATATAGAAAATCTCACTGTCTGATGAACTATATATCTAAACATTGATTTCAATATGATGACTCAAAAGGCGTACTCAACATAGAACAAAAAGAAGAATAAAAGAAAGAGCAAGAAGCATAAAAAGAAAGAACAAAAGCAAACACACTAACGTCTCCCATGACACCGACACATATTTGCCTCGTCAAGGGTAGTAAGCGCTATACAAATACAGTTTATATCAGCCAATCAGTACTCAATATCACACGTTGAAGATTCAGCATCAACTTCTTGTCTATAGTTCACCTGTATTGGACCCCGGCTTCCCATATGTATGTAATCAGTCAGTCATGTGCTTTGTAGATTGGCTTTTCCAGCACCCCTTGATTCGTCCAAGCCCTACCTCAGTTTAGCTATGTTTGGGAGAGTTTGAGTTTGCAAATTTTGTACTATATCTCACTTGGTGAACATCATGGCCTTCCGTAAGAATAACTTCTGGGTCTGGTGAGGCTGAGGTCTTCAATTATATGTAATATATATAGCAACCCATGGGCATAAGATATCCCTCCAGAAGTTCCAATAGGATGGTGCGGTGCCAAATCATGTGCAACAAATCTCTCACTGCAGTCTGGCTTTGGAGTTATTGGGACAACGAGTCCATTTAATGAGCCATAGTTTTCCAGTTGTGTAATAAAAACGATGCAAGAATTTAAATTGCGCCAAGCAAAACCTAGCTGTAATGGAGATCTCTCACAGGGCTTCCAGTACCCCCTGCCATTCCACATCCTCCAGTGGACCTACATTCACCCCCCCTTGGCTCCCTCAGTTTGTCAAAAGTGTTTGGAACATTTATGACTTAGTTCTATACAGTTCAGTGATTTTATGTTTGTTACCCAGATCGTCTATTGTGACTTTGACTTCTAGTGGGTGAAAATCTGGAATTGTATATGTTTGTTGTAGGTAGAAAGGCAAGGAGTGGCAAAGCTGAAGGAATTTGTAGAACTGGCAGTGAAGTAGGGAAAAGTTCTCTTGTAGTTCTGCAAAGGATTTGAGTCAGACTGTCGCTACTGCAGCTAGCATTGTGATATTTCCAACAATGTCTTTTTAGTCAGTCGCCACTGTCACTGAATTTGCTTTGAGGTGTCACAGCAGATCCGAAGAGCTAGTCTTGTCACTCGGGAGATGTCTTTCGGGGGAGTTCCGCCATCATTGTAGTGTAGCAGGTGGGAATCTCCCAAAGCCCACAACTCAACCTTGTACATCGGGTCCCCCAGTACTGAAAAGCTGCTTGTTAAGTAAAATGAGTTGGGTGGCTCTTTAGTATGAAAGAATGCCTGCCATGGCTAAACTACAGAAAGGAGAGGAGGAATAAGTAGGTAATTTGATTGCTAAGCTACTGAACAGAGAGGCAAATGCTTTGATGTGAGCTGTGACTGAGATCCACAAGGTTCAAACAACCTGCCATTGAAAAAGTAACTGACTATTGCAAAGAAACTCAGTGTCACTCTTGTTAGCTATGATTTCCTCAGAGAAATGCATGTGGTACTTCTGTGTTAGACCCAACAACCTTGGAGTGGTTTTCCCCCCAATTTTTTCTTTCTTCCCTCCTGTTTACTGAAATCTGTATTTGTCGGCATTAGGACTATATGTACTTTACCACTGCTAACTAGTGCTAAAGTGGTTGTGCTCTCCCACTAAAAATGATATAGTTGGTTTACTCCTGATTGGTACATTTTATTTACTTGTAAGTATCTCATATATAGTACCATAGATACCCAGGGCAGGTAAAGTAAATACTACAAGTGGGAAGCATCACTTGTTGTGCCACCCACTAAAAGTAGCCTTTTAAAACATGTCTCCAGCCTGCCATTGCAGCCTGTGTGAAATTTTAAACTACCATTTCCACCTGTCAAAAGAAACTTTTTGCTTGGCCTAAACCTCCCTTTTTAATACATATAAATCACCACTATGGTGTGCATTGTATTTAAAGGATAAGACATATGGTTTTAAGTTTTACATGTTCTGGTAGTGAAAAGCTCCCAAATTGTTTTTTCACAGCCTACCTCTGCCCTCGGATAATATTGGGTTACCTTATTACAGTTAATACGCACTAACTTTTGATTAGGAGCAGGTACAGGTTTCAAGTTTTGACTCAAATGAACTGTAATTTAAAATCCTTTTGAAAGGGATAATCGGATTTTAGATTACAATTTCGAAAATGCCACTTTTATAAAATTGGCATTTTCCTGCACTAAATTTTCTGAAGCCTTCTTGGAGTTTTCATTTGTCTAGGGATGTTAATTGCTCCACCAAGGCCCCGTTAGTGAACAATAGGACCTATGTGTAGCTGGGAGAGGGCCATCCTGCCAGGATTGGAGGGGGTGAGCTGTTCCCTGCCCCACTTACATTTCAAGGGCTGTCTTCAGCACACTAACAAATGACTTGATCTCATGGAGCCTGGGCAGGAAAAGAAAAGGGAAAGAGTAAATGTTTCAAAAACAGATGTGGGGGTGAACTAGCAGTTTCCCCCACCACAAACAGCAGCTACAGGTATAAATATTGGGCCTTCTAAACCACTCACCAGTACACTCCTAGACCTGTGAACATAAGAGAAGAAGGACTGCCTTGTTCCCTAGAGAACTCCTATTGGACTGCCCTGCGGCTTTAGACCTGCCTTGTTGCCAAGATGGCTGCCCTGCTGCTTGTGTCCTGTCCTGCTCTCTGAGAAGGAACACTGGACCTGCTCTCTCCATCCCAGGTTAACCTGACTGACTCCAAGGGTTAGTTGGATGACCACACGTTGCGAGCTACAGGGACACAACACGCTATGCACCCCTGGGAGGTTGGCTCCACGAGTGGGCTGCATGGCCCCCCTCCAACAAGCATTGCCCCGGCACATGGTGGTCCCTGGGGCTCAGGGTACCAAAACAGATCCCCTTCACTCTCATTGTAGCCCAGGGGAGGTGACAGTGCCTGGGGCTGTGGGGGGGAGGGAGCACACAGCCCCCACACACTGTATTTGAATAGAGCCTCAGGGAGGTAGTGGTCCTAGGGATGCTGGGGTCTGCTGTATTTAAAATGAGCCCCTGGTAGGTGGTGGTTCCCAGGGCTGCAGGGGGGCCAGGCGCAACTCTGCACTGTTTTTGGTTGGTGCCCCGTGGAGGTAGTGTTCGCCAGAGCTGCAGGGGGGCAGGCAGCCCCCTATGCCCCTGAGAGCTGGTCCACCTGGAGGCCTCACAGAAACAAGCTGGGGAGCCCGCTCTTGTTTTTTTGGGGGGGGCAGATCTGTGGATCTGCCACAATGTCTACCAAAATGTTTTTTTTTATGCTTTTTTGCTCTGGTGTCCCCCTGGAACTCAAGCACCAGAGCTAAGGGGTTAGGGTGTCCCTGCCCTGGACACTTTTGTCTTATTTCATATTTTTTTTCTGTGACTCAGCTGAAGCTGAGTCCCAAAATGGCTGCCAACACTTTCTTGTTAAAATGTAGGCAGCCAATCAGATCTTAGCACAAGATCCGGAGGATTTGTGAAGCCTTCGCATCTATATATATATATATATATATATCTATATCAAATAACAAAAAGGACACTTTCTGGGCCCAGAGCTGCCTTTCTAATAAATTTGGTGTAATTCCGTCCAGTGGTTACGGCGCTTTCGCTGTTTAAAATCCCTATAGAAAAATGAATGGGGGGAAAGCGTTTAGTGAGTCACCCTTTTTCTTGACCCCCACTTGACAGATCAACCCAAAACTTTTCAGACAGCAGCTCACATGAGCTTCTAATTTTTTAGGAAGATTTAGTGAAGATTCGTCTACTGGCGCCAAAGATATAGGCAAGTTAAAAAAAAAAAAAAAATATATAGAAACTTTGTACTAACTATAACTACCCAGGATGTTTCATGAGGAGAACCATAGTGAGGAGAGGATTGGTTGGGTTGTGAGAGGAGGGCACATGGGGGAGAGGAAGGGGTTATAAGGAGCTGGAAGAAGAGGTGACGTCCTCTCCCAACTCTTAGTGAAGACACGGCAAGGAGTTTTGCTTTGGGTCTTTGTGACAGAAGTTTTATCTCCAGTCTATGCCAGGGAGGCCAAGGGGATTTTTACCCTGCAGTGAGGCATGCTCGGATGGCGAGAAGAGGACACAGTGCAAGCAGCACTGCACAATTTGGGCGAGGCCGGGCACGCTGACCTCCTTAGGCCAGGTGTGTTGGAGGCGGCTTGGGTTGGCATGGTTCACCCGGGCTGCGTCGAGTGGCATGGCTGCTGTGGTTGTGGCCTGCAGCTAGCTAAAATCAAAAAAGGCCAAGGGCGGGGGGGGAGGCAGGAGCTCTTCTCCTGGGGCAGAAAATCCCAAAATGACTGGGAGGCATAAGAGCCTTCCTGCTGTAGTAGCCAAGGAGGCCCCTGGGGAGTGCTCAGGGGGAATAGTGGAAGCTACTTGGAGGAGGCCAGCACCCAGCAGGTGAAGGAGGAAACAGCAGGTGGAGGCTGCGAACAGGGGACCAAGGAGTCACATGGGCCCCCAATAATGGAGGCACCTTTATACCTGAGTGTCAGAGCAGGGTGAAGCAACAGGCAGATGACTGGGGCACAAGGTTCCAACATGGGGGGTAAGAGGAAACAGTCTGGTAACATTGGTGGCATGAGTAGGCCGTGGGGATGCAAGCCTTTGCCCAGGGGTACAAGGGGGGGCAGTGTAGTGTCAGGAGGGAGTGCGTTGAGTGGGGGTGCAAGACGTGGTCGGGGTGCAGAGCAGTGGAGGAAATGGAGGCACTATAGGAGAAAATGTGTAGAGCCAGGGTCCCCAGGGCGGAAGAGGTATGACAGGTTAAAAAGGCAAAAGGGGTGCCAGCCAAGTATGGGTCCAGGTTTGGGTGGGAAACTCAGGGTTCCAAGGACATTGGCTGTGGGTGCCTGAGGAAACAGTGGAGAAAGGCAGGCAGCAAGAGTTGATGCAGTTCAAGGGCTTGGTGGCAGCAGTGACACACCAGGTGGGAGAGGCCTAGTAGACAGTGCCTCAAAGCCTCCAGGTGACACTGCCAAACAGACGGTAATACAAGTGGGGAGCACGACGGACACAGTACATTGGTCTGAAGAAAAAGGAGGATTTTCTGCAGGCATGCCTACATCGAGGCATTGCATCTGTTACCATATGCCTAAGGCACGTTCATCCCCAGAAGGGGCCATGCTTACTTCTTCAGAGGGAAGGGTGAGCGAGCAAGCAATGCATGATGTGCACAAATGTGGGGATGAGTTGTAGCTAGATTACAAAGACAGGAGTGATAAGTGGGAGGATGGTGAGGTGCGCGATGAGGAAGGGGAAGGTCGGAAGGCGATTGTCAGTTCTGAGAAGGTGACAAAGTCTGCACGAGTTGGTGTCTTACAGGAGTCAAGTGCGGACACTGGAGGCACACTAGGGCAGCAGAAGCAGCCTGACATGGGGACCAGTCATCATAGGAAGAATGCTGCTGGCATGCCGGCAAGTACGAAAGATTGGTGGTTGGTGTGGGATGCACAGAAGTGAGGATCTGAGGTGGTCATGCAAATCAATCGGAGTGGGGGATGGGGTGATCGGAATGGAGGGAGAGCCTTGGCAAGAACTGACAACAAGACAGTGGGGGATAGTATGGGTTCCAGATGGACTCAAAGGTAGGGGAAGGAGAGAGCGAGGAGCCTTAGGAGGCAGGAAGCGATTACCCCACATGGGACCTGCCATGCCATTGGGGGTCATACTCATCTGAAAAGACCAAGAATAGGATATGGAAACATGAGTATGTGGACGTATTTACACTTCTTCACAAGGAAATTCAGGCGAAAGAGGGGTCAAAGGAGGAAGAGTGGGAGTTGGCCAGGAGACTCAGAGTTCCCATTACCATGGAGAACTGGACGTCGGCATTTTTTATATATTCCAGTGTCTACTGAGATAAATACCCTGCCAGAGCCATTGCCTTGTTTAAGTACGTGGATTTTATTAGGAAGGCGCAAATACACTTCGGGGGATTTGCATGGCTTAGTTATGATAAAGAATTTAGAGCCAGTGTCACTGTAAATCCTGATAAGCCATGGGAAGATTTTTATTCAGAGCTATGGATGCAGTGCCTGTCATCCACCCAATCTACAGCATCGACCCGATCTATCTAGATAGGGTGCTGCCCATGGGTTGCGTGATCTCTTGTGCCCTTTTTGAGGTGTTGAGCTCCTCTCTTCAATGGGTTTTCATGAAGGGGAGTGAGCGTAAGAAGGTAACGCACTATCTGGATGATTTCTTGATTGTGAGACGAGCGGGTTCTGCTGATTGTGGCAGAGCCTTGCAACATTTTTAGGACATGGTAGATGTATTTGGGGTGCCTTTGCTCCTGAAAAGGTTGAAGACCCCAGTACAGTGTTTACTTTCTGGGTATTGAACTAGACATGGTCAGCATGATTGCAAGATTGTCATGGCAGAAGGTGCAGGAAATGCAGTGTTTTTCAGAAGAAGTGATGGGTAAAAGATGCTCAGAGCTCCATAAAGCACAAAAACTGTTGGGCTTTCACAACTTTGCATGCAGAGTGGTGCAGGTGTACTTTTTGCAGACGGCTCGGCATGGACATGCCTGGTGCCGCTCTACCACATCACAGGGGGTGAGGGCAGATTTAGGGGTCTGGCACTCTTTTCTGGATGAATTCAAGGGCATGTCAATGTGTTTTCAGAAGGAGAGGATGGTGTGGCAGCTACCATTTTTTTTCACATGTAGTGGGGGTGCATGGCTTTGGCTTATTTTGGGTCAGCAGATGGTGTGAAGTTGTTGGCCACAGCAGTGAATGCAGCAAAGGCACAGCATTGCATTCTTGGAGTTCTTTCTATTACTGGTAGCATTAGCAGTGTGGGGCGACAAGCTACAAAACAGGATGGTGATGTGTCATGTGGACAACATGACGGCGGTGAAGCTAGTCAACAGACAGACGGCACAAGATCTGAGGGTTCTGAGGTTGCTTTGACAATTCATGTTGTTGTGACTGAGAAAGAATATTGTCTTCAAGGCGAATCATGTGCCCGGAGTGAACAATGTTATAACTGATTTGTTGTCTCGTTCACAGTGGCACCTCTTTCGCAGTCTGGCAGCGGGAGCAGAGGAGGTGAAGATAACCCCGTCCCTACAGAGGTCTGGGAGTGGGAGGCATGAGAGTGCTTAGGCTGGTAGAGATGTCTTTAGTAGAGTCTACCAGGAAAAGCTATCAGCTTGCAAGTGAGAGAATTTCAGGCATTCCAGGAGGGAACAGGGAGGACTTTGAGATGGGAACGCCTGGATAGGGAAGGAACAGTGATGCTCTTTATTTTGGCTTTAATGGAAAAGGACTTGTCACCCACAACAATTGCGGGCAAACTTACTGGTTTGTCCTTTTATGGGGAACTAGTATGGTGTTTTGACCCTGCAGGAGGTGAGATGCTGCATAAGGTGTTTAAGGGCTGGGGCTAGGAGGGAAGTGGAACACAGAGGGGTATGAGGGAAGCCATCACATTTGATCGGCTGGGTGGGATTCTAGTCTGCTTAGCCGGGTGCTGCTATGACAAGTTTCAGGTGGCGTTGTTCTGCCTGTGTATGATTTGGATGTTTTTCTGAGCATTCAGGTTGTCCGAAGTATTGGGTCTGAGGGGCAACGACGGAGTACAGCATGATGAGGAATGGCTGGAATCAGGGTGTGTGGGAGATATAGTTCTGAAATTTCAAAACAGATCAAGCATGGAGAGGGAGGTGGATGTGGCTGAATGAGGGAGGGTGCATGACAGCTTGTCCCGTGAGTGAGTGGCGGGCATTCCAAGTCCAAGCCGGGACACAGGCAGGATGTGTTTTTTTGTCATCAGGATGGTAGTAGGCTCACAGCATTTCATCTCTTGATGATACTGTGCAAGGCTTTGGCGTCTTTGGGCCATGATCCTGCTGTTTTGAGACTCATTTTTTTCAATTGGGATGGCGACATCGGCAGAGCGGCTACAGTGGTGTGCGATAAGGATTTGCAGAATTGGGAGAAGGAGGTCAAAGCGCAGTGAGCAGTATATGCGTAACTAACTGCATGTATGGGGGTGTGGGCCTGCTGGGCTATGCTGTGAGATGATGATGGCAGCTAATCTATTTCTCTTCCCCTAGGGTGTGTGAACGGTCCTGCGAGTTACAAGGGGGTGACATGAATAGTGGGGTATTCGTTCATCCACTGGGCAGCAAAATATGCTGAGCAGCAGATATATGGACGTAATCTGGGACTGCCTAGCAGCAAGCATGAGGTGCTATGGTGGGAGAAGAGTGGGATAAGATGGGGCATACTACTACTTTTGCAAGCATCCACGGTGCCAAAATGCGGTTGTCCAGACTTGCTGGTTTTGCATTTCGGAGAAAACTATTTGGTGTAATTGTCGGGACTAACACTACTGCAAAACATGCAGAGGAACCTGGAGGTACTGAAGCACAGATTATCCAGGAAATGTTTGGGGTTGACTGAATTTGTACCACTTAGGAAATGGAGGGGAGCAGCCAAACATGCAGCCATCGACAAAGTTTGAAGCAAGGTCAACAGAGCGATGAGAGTTTTTTGTGAAGGAAATGACATTAAAGTGTGGTGCCACATGGGGTATAAAAGAGGAGAATGTGGGACTTTGTTGAGCAGATGGGGTGCACCTTTCAGATTTGGGCTATGCTTAGTACATTGTGGAACTCGGAGGTGTGCTAGGGGAGCTGTGGAACGAGGGGGTATGGTGTGGGAAGAGTTGATGGGAGTGAATGTGTTGCAGTAGTGAAGGGCCAGAGGGTGGGGCAGAAAAAACTCCCTCTGGGGTTTTCTGGATGGCGGTACATGGGGTGGCGGAGAGTTAGATGTCAGCATATCAACCTCTTGGGAGAAGGAATAAGGAGTTCAGGAGAAGGAGGATCTTGGGGTAGGAGGACTGGAGCAGTTGAATGAAGTGGTGTTTGGAGGATATTTTGGAAAGGAAGTGATGAGGACGTCAGAGATGGGAGGAAGTGACGGGGTGAAAGGCACAAAGAATGCTTGATGCATTATGGTGAGAGAGTGGTGAAGGAGGACAAAGGGCAAAACACAGTTAATATGTTAATGATTTTAGAACGTTGTATGAGAACGTTGTGTTGGTAATATGTTATAATGTTAATGCAATCCTATCATTTGCAAAGTGCATTGGAGTCGGTGTGATTGCCTCACGATGCATGGTAGTTGGGATTTAACGCATCAAATTCAAGTGATTTATGCTATCTGTGCAGGGAGTGGTTGGAGTAATTCACCATGTTTCAAAGTCCACTGTGACCTTCAAAACGGAAACCGTCATTAGATTAAACTGAATTTTCAACCTGATTGGTAGCCCGGGGTGCCTAGAGTGCCACATATATGAGTCAAGCAGAGGGAAGGATTCTTCCACTATGGCTGTCCCATCTAACTTCTCCTGAGAAGAGGCCATTTCTCTCTCCTCACACTTTTGGTAACGACTGTGTCACACAGTTCAGGATCCAAACTGGGTTGGGTCACTTCTAAACCCACAGCCACACCGTGCATAGTCTCCTGCGCCCACTTCTCATCACCATCTGCAGCGATGGAAAGCCGGGATAGCAGAAGGTCTGTGTGGGTTGGGCGGGACTGAGTCCAAATTGAACAAATCTGCATCACTCCTCCAGTTTCTGTTGCCCTGCATGGTACCATTCAGTGACAGAGCAGACTTTTAAAAAGAAATCGAGAGTGTAAGCAGCGCTTCTCAGCCACGTGTGGCCTCAATCTTGGTGCCTTTGTGCAGATGACATCGCCCGCCGGCTTAGCCTCATAGGACTCGCAAGTTGTCTAATGTGAGATGAGACGACAGAAGGGCTGACAGTCTTGTAGTCCTGCATTTATAACGAAGACATAAGACCTAGAGAATGCAAAGTACTGTGAGCTTTAAAACCCACACCTGACCATTCACTCATAACTGACCTCGAGCAGTGTATCCATCAGGAGAGAGGCCTGAGTGAGCAGGCCCTGCCCCAGCAGATGCGTCCAATTATGCAGCACTAACTGCATTGTTTCCTTAGCAAAACAGCCCTCGTGGGCTGAATGGATAACTAGAGCAGGGGTTTAACTTTATCAGAGTCTGGACAAACATTAAACTGGTCCCTGGGGCAGAGTTAGTTCGTCTGACATTCCATTAATCTGCAAGGCATGGACCAGTTGTTCCCTCTAAAGCCCGTTTGAGGCTCAGAGGCCCGGTACCCTGGCGTGTGTGACTTACGCAAGTCCATTTCCACACCTCAGTGGTTCTTCCGTACAATGAAGGAGGCCAGATTCATGCGTTAGCAGGGCCTTTGCAAGACTTTTGGTGAAATGTTCTAAAGAAAGTGTGTGCCACACTCGTCCCCTGGCAATGAGGGCTCAGTTTCCGCTTTCTGGTGCTGTTTTGCAGCCCCTGTTGGTCGTGTCCTAGGTAAAGATGAAAGATTTCAGTTGTCAAACCGCTGTACTCTAGGCCTTCCGCCCCACGGAGGTGGGCAAGGACTACAACTACCAGAGAGCATTTTGCTATTAAATAAGCTACTAAAGAGGCGCTCAAAACTGGAAAGTGGTGCCCTAGCTGGCATGTATGTTATCACTGGGAACTTCATACTCAGCCTTGAGTGTTAAGAAACATATCCTGTGCATACCAGTTTACGCAGTAGATAGATAGATAGATAGATAGATAGATAGATAGATAGATAGATAGATAGATAGATAGATAGATAGATAGATAGATAGATAGATAGATAGATAGATAGATAGATAGATATCGTGTGACCAACCAAAAAGTGTGGATCCTTGAAAGAAATAAAACGTTCCCAGGAGCATTGGTGTTTAGTTACCTTCTATGCAAACCGTGAGCAAAATACAATTGCTATTGGGGTACAAACATTTCTTAAACGTTCTATTTGCTAGGGTGTCAACAAGGTACAAGACTCAAGCCCCACTTAAGCCCCTCACTGGGGGCACCATTTTCTAGTCTTGGGCTTTTACGTGAACAATCGCGTGCATTCTGGGGGTTGTGGTCTTGGTTCATTTCTACTGACCATATTGTACTAACACCACTAAAACAAGGATTTCGAAAAGAAAAGCCCAGGAGCGTAACATGGTGTAGCTGGTGACTGGGGTCAGCAGGAAAAACACAGGTGTGTGGATCCTTTGACAAACCATACTCAATTCTCCATTTATCGATGAAGGTATTGCAGTACCCCGATCTCTGTACTATGAACGTACCCAATTACCTCATAACTTTTTGATAATGTTTTATGATAAACAGTACTTAATTACATGTTAGGAATTTATGAGTCGTTGACTGTATTTTCAAATTTACCCTGCACAATCCGCTGGCGTAGGCGACAACGCTGGCCGTGGCTTTCTTCGAGGATTCTCAAAATACTGACATTGAAAATGAATTCCTTCGTGAGGTGCACTACACCTACTCTCCAGCAGTTTGGGTATTTTCAACTCCAGCAATTCTTCTGGCTCTACCTCATAACCTACAGTACCGGCTGGAGGTTGAAGCAAACGCTTACACGTTTCCATTCGACCTACGTTTGCAAACGCTTCTGACCTCTGCGCTAAGAGCCCCAAATGACCTCTGCACCGTGTACCCTTCTCTGCCAGACAAACAGGCCGGGCTTAAGGCGGGAAGCTATGGGAAGGGGCCGCACCAATCGGCTGAAAGGGGGACAAAGGTCCTCGGAGCTATCAGCTTTCTTTGTGGCTCGCTAGACTGCTTGGCAGCAGAGCTCTTCAGGCACGAGGTCTGTGATAAGGAAACACACAAACATGGCAAAAACCCAGACACCGGTCCGGGTCTAGTTGGGGTCTTATCGCCCGCCTCTGCGTAGGCAGGGCCTTTCATGAGACCTACATTTTGGGTGCGGGAGTACAGGCTTTTGCACTCAAAAATTGGCCCTACAAGCATATTTTTTCGAACACTAATTCGCGCATCTATGTCATCCATGTGCACTCGATGGGAAGTGTGGGTGCCTCGTATAAGTTGTCACGTTCTGCTATATAACGGGAAGTCTCCACTCTCTGTATTTGGGCGCCTCTTTCTTGGACTTATTTCTTCAAACCAGATTCTAAGGTGGAAATGAGATTCAACACAAAGGGCTTGGCAGCAACAAACTGAATTTAAAAACAAGCATTGGCATTGCCTATATGCCTGGTTTATAAATATAAGTGTCTCTTCAGTCCCTGGTGAGTTTAGACAGTAAGGTCCAGATTTACAAAAATTTTGTACTGGATTTACATCAGAAAAGTGACCTAAACCTTTACAAAATGTTTTTAATTTTAAATTTACTTACCAGCGCAAAAGATGCTTCAAAGTAATGGAAAGCAGTGTAAAGCTCTGCTTAGTGTTCCTCTGCATCAAAGGGTGTTCCATGTGTGGTACGTGGGTGTGCAAATGAAAACACACTATGGGGCATATTTATAGTTTGTGCCACATTTGTGTCATTTTTTTTAATGCAAATGCGGCACAAACTTATCTCCATATTTATATTTTGATGCTAGACACATCTAGAGTCAAAATATTGGAGTTTGCGCCATTTCTTGGATGAGTGAGCCCACCTTGCGTCATTGAAATGCAAGGTAGGCGTTGCCATCCAAAAAATGATGCTATCCCCATAGCGCCATATTTATCACCCCATGCTAAAATGATGCACGGGTGGGACGCACACCCAAGTATTGGCGCTAAGCTTGCTTAGCCCCATTATTTAACGCCTGGGTCAGACCAGTCATTAGGGGACCTGTGGACCCATTTCCATGGCTAATCGCCCACCCTAAGCCCCAGGAATGCCCACACCAGAGGGACTCCAGAGGATGGGGGACCCCATCCCAAGTACATAGGGTAAGTATTTGTATAAAATGTTTTAAGTGACACTGACATGGGGCCCCTTACATGGCACTGGGTGCAATGGCCATGCCAAGAGGACACTGGTCCCCTGTGCTGGCCATTGGGTTGGTGGGCATGACTCCTGTCTTTTATAAGACAGGAGTAATGTGTTATGGACAGTTGTGGTCAGGAAATGACGCTAGGCTGGTTAGCGCCATTGTTTTGCCTCCAATCAGCCTAGCGTTATTTTTTGATGCTCCCCTTCATCTCCTCTACTGCCACCCCACCCAGCTAGCTTCTTTTTTTTGACACTACCCCAAGATTAGCACCAGCTTGTTGAATTCCATAAATTTGGTGCAAAAAAGCTTAAATATGCCCCTTGGTTTTTTATGTTAACCCCTCTATGCTAGCAATAGTAGGCCTGGTTTTGTACGAAAAATAATGCCATTTTGAAGCAAGCATAAAAAGGAAAAAAGTTTTTCCACTTTACATGTGTCCTGCACTCTACAGCGCTAGAGGTGGGTCAGCCAACAAATTAGCAGGACGAGAGGAGTCACATCCAAGGCAAGGGTCTGGCTTGGATTTCAGAGCCTGTGCATTGGCGGGGCCCTGAAAATCATTGCTATGGAAATCTTGAAACAAACATCATATAAAATATGATAAAGTCCTTCAAAAAATGAAAATAGTAATTTTTTACCATATGGGAAGCTTTTACATCAATAGGACACATTATATCACTGCACTGAGAAGTACTTATTAAAAGTGATAGTTTTGTACAATTGAGAGTCTCACCTCACATATTTGAAAGTGCTATTATGAGCGATAATGAAGAAAAAAGGACTTTGGGGAAATACAATATTTGCCTCAGATCACACAATCTAAGTGGGGAAGCCATGACTTATCCAGGTTTTCTGGTTTCACTTTGTATAAATCAACCATTAAACAAGTATCTATTTTTCTCTCCCTATGTTAAGGCTTTGCTTTTATGTCAAATTGCAGTTTTGATTAAATATAGCACAAACTCAACGCTTTACATAAGCACAAGTTATATTACACAAGGTCACATGAATTATTCAGAGGAATTGGGAGATTAAGTGGCTTGCCCAGAATGGAAGGATGTGGAGCTGACACCTTGACTCAGACTTGGTTCTCCAGTCCCAAAGTCGGCAGCTCTGACCGTAAGGCCACACATTGTGGGTAGAGGGAACGAGGCAGACAGAGGCCACAGGAAAACTTGCTCGTTATGGGCTTGAGTTCCAACTTGAGCTGAGCCAGAGCCAGGTTTCAGGCTCAAGCCTTGCTTGAGCCTGAAACCTGGTTCGCCCACCTCTATACAGCACACATCCGAAGTTGTGAAAGTTTTAAAAGTTAGTTTAAGCATAGTATTTCATACTAGGAGGATACCCTTTCAGTAAAAAACCTATGCTAGACATGATGCAGACACCTTTGCACTATGGTGCAAAGGTGTGCGCGGGGTGCTAGGCAGCCTTATTGTGCACCAGTGCTAACAAGAGAGCAGGATAGGGCCATATGATAGTAGATATGCTCTGTCCCTCTCATACAACACACTGCAGCAACTTTGGTTGCTGTGCTGTGTTGTGTGATACCTTTGTACATCTGGTCCTAAAAAACTCATCCTACATGACCTCTATCACTCGTCTTGGCACAAAGCATCCATTGAGCCACCACTGACCCGTTATTGCATTCACTCATCCACAATAAAACACACACAAGTTCAAAAAGCTATGCAAGATACATTAAAAGAATAAAAGTATACCCCCCCAAACGTGGCAGATATGTGCCTCAAATAAAAAAACTAAACATAGCAGCAGGAGGCCATCTTTGAATGGTATTATATCAGGTGCACAATTTAACAACATTCCACTATTAAAGATGAATTGCTTTAACATATGCTTTTCATAAAATATATGTCAGCCCACCACCTTTGTTATAACTTTTCATAACAAGCACATCAAACCTGTGGCGCCTGACATAGTTTTTCACAGTGAGCCAATCTGCTCTATTGCTGTCATTGTTGGATTATCACCAGAATCAGGTCAGCCTACCTACATTGAGCGTAGGCTTTTTTCGCAAGGCCACCACAAGGCATACAGTCATATTATTATAATATGTACACAATTACATGCAGCAAAATATACAGTTTTAATCATGATTATCACAGTGCAAATATTCTATCCCCAACGTTTACCTCTGTTGTAACCAACACTAAAACCTATGCCTAATAAAATCTTTGAGAATCTATGTAATCAAATGCCTGTCTACAGGATTTAACACAGTGTAATAGACACCCACCATTAAAGACCTATTGGTTTTAACATATGCTTTTAACAGTAAATAAGCTAGGTCTATACCTTTTATAATATGATTCATAATAAACAGATCAGTCTTGTTTATTGGCTTATCGCCATAGCCACTGGTACTGTGCATAAACCTCCTGACAAAAATAAATGTGAAATAGAAACACTCGTTTTCAATGGTTGTGCACATCTTCTGCCCAACCAAGACTTGTGGTGAAGATCAACATGAAGCTCTTTTTCGTGTGATCACATAAGCAAGAGGGCCCTAAAAAAAACCAAAAGCAATGCCAAAGTAAATAGGTCATGCCTTTATGACCTATTAGTTTTGCCAACGAGTTTTACCAAAATTAATGTATTTTGCCAAGAAAAGAAAAGCAGTGTGATTATGTGTAAGCAGAAATGCGTGCACACATCATGACACTATGGCAGGACAGCGTGATGACGTGTTCGCGAGCATGCATCACTATGCATGTGAGTAAATACTTAATGAAAAGTTCCAGGATGACAGACAAGGTTGGTAAATAAAAAAAAAATTAAAGGCCCGCAAAATCCCTTTGAGAGAAAGTAAAGTCTGGCATCTGCGAGGTCCTCTTAATAAAATTTTTTCTTTTTAAAGGGCTGTGAAAGGAACGGTGGAAGAGTAACAAAGAAGCAAATGGGGGACAGGTAGGGGAGAAATCAACGCAGTGGGGAAAGCAACAGGAAGGACTGGGTGGAAGAGCAATGGTCAAGTTTTAGGCTATGGAGGAGGGATTCAAAGTTAAAAATAAGTGAGGTGGGGTAAGCAATGGTGCAGTGTGGGAAAAAGTGATTAATAGGTAGTGCCTGGAATGGGGAGGGCAGGTATTGGAGGGGAAGCTGCTTATGATGGAGAAAGAAAACAAACACACGCACTTCCATGGAAGTCTAAAAAAAAAGAAAGAAAAAAGTATCCTCCGGAATGAGAGCAGTTGAAAGATGCAAATGATGCAATCAAAAGGGTGGTAAAAACGACATGCTCCAGAGGAGGGACAAACACAAGAAGAGGAAGGAAAGCCATCAAATGACAAGCAAGGAAATGAGAAAGACAAGAAAGCCAACCAATGGTAAGAAATACAGTGGCTCTAATCCAACTGTAGGTTTTTGGTATGTTCCACAAGAGATGTTTCAAAAACAGAAAACTAAAAGCTGCCTGTAGTCGAGACCTATATACTCACTCATGAGGTTCAAGTACTGGGCTGTGTCTGTGAAACAGTCATGGCAGCTTCTTCTCCATGCCCAGATCTATGTAGTGGGCTTCTTGCGGCGTCAACCCAATTATGGAAAATGTTTCTCAAGATACTACCACCCACAAAATGTGGCACGCATTATCAAAGTGCACTTCTAGGAGCAGGATTGTCATTTAAAGGTGTCGATGTTGCTGGGAGGATGCACACATATGGGTAGCAGGGGTCGAGTTGGGTTAATAAAGTGAAAACCATTCAGTAATGTTAATGGATGATCTTCAATTTTTTTCACTTTTTAAAGCTTTGCAATCCATGTTACTGCTAAAAGTTAGAGTCACTGATCAATACGACCACTTTCAAACGCATATCCAGTGAAGGGCATAGGCAGGCATCTTCAAGCCAACACTGGTATTTCAAGGCCACTGGCTGTGCAAGCTGGAGCTCACAGAAGGATACAAATCATAAATTGAATGCGACTATGGAACACCACCCGGTTCTGCCTCAGTGCATGTCTACAAATGTAAAAGCTCAGCAGTAAATTATGATTTTCACTTGTTTGCGGCTGCCCCCTTACGCTGTGATCAGTGCAGCTTAGAACTGCGATTCTAATTATCAACCAAGTAATTAATGGTACCTTTCTGTAAATGTGCTGCTTCCAGTCATCCATGGTAACATTAAATCATGAAGGACGCCACCAGATCAGACATAACCTGCCTGGACTGGTAGAAAAACAGATAGAATTAACCCACACATGGAAAGTGTTTCATGGCCCACGCTGTCAAGTTGCGCACTTTGCGCCTGCGTGCTCCGAGGTCACGTACACATACAATGCCCAATCACAATTCATACCTGTGTGCCATCTTGTTCGTTTATGTAATTTAATATCTTCTGTTGCTAACAGTAGCAGGCGGACACGACAAGCCTTCTAGGAAGTCTGTCAGGTTGACATGAGTATTATTATGGAGAAAATAGTCCTCAGCTCCCCTAGAAATCTCTAAATTCGTCGACAAAGAAAGAACCTGCATTTTCGTCTTATAGGTAGTGTCTTTTCTGCTTAATGTATCGACAGCAAACACGTTATGTGTTCACTAAATTATGCCTTGATAAGAAACTCAACGACATTTTTATTTCATGTCCCATTGGGAAAACCCGATTAATAGACAGGAGTTTTGCTGTCACTGGACAGACTTCTAGGCCTGGCTCCAGGTTACTGCAACTTGGAGTGCAATGTAGGAATATGGGAGGGCCACGAAGAAGGATGTGGTAAGTGCAAACACCAACAAAGGATTTTGGAAGAATTTGGTAATTCATGATGCATAATTGTAGTAGCCCTGGCAATGGTAGAGCTGGAAACGTTTGCTTCTTCGGCCACAAAAGAATGCCTCCACCACTGCCATAGGTCCCTATACACAAACGTATCTTTTTTTACCCCTTGCAGAAATTCACAAAAGGTTTCCTGGCAGGTGAATATGCATTTTTCCTGAGTGTTTCTCCACCAACAATGGAGGAGAATCCACTATAGGGATTCTCACTCAAGGGGTGAATTGTAGGGGTTTCAATCTGTGGTCTACTTAGAAACGTTTTAGGAACACACAGAAGCATATGTATTTTGGGGCCTTCTTATATTCTTCTTAGTCCCCTTGTCTCCCTGTAAATGGCTGGAGATTTATTTCAGCCCAGGCCTGGAGTAATCTTGCTCCCAGGAAGTGATGGAGGATTTATTGTGGATGTAGAAGAATAGCTGAAATGTTTTAGAAAGTGCATTTGCACAAGGGGCTCAATTCCCCTGTCTGAAGTCATCCAATATGGAGAACTCCAATCAAGTGGAAACATTCTCATGATAGGCCCACTATTAACTTTCGAAACTTGTGCCTTCAGCCTGTATTACTATTACGATTTAGAATTTAGCAGCTGACACGTTTGACTCAGGATAATGAGGATTTAAGATTTAGCAGCTGATAACTTCGACACAGGATAATTCCAAGACTGCATTATTTAGTATTCGAGAAAAATATCTACTCCATTCCACATTTCACAGGCTGAAATAAGACATAATCTACTGTGTTGGAGTTTGTGTACATGATTACATCAGATTACACCACTTTCCAACTTAATATGTAGCAAAATGTACATGGGGGAAACATCTCTGAAGTGTTTTATTAGCACACTACTGGGGTAACCGGGGTCGGACACAAGTAGTATTTCAGGTCAACTCCAAAGACGGCCTTAGTCACTGTGGTGAGTTAATGCACCGTTTTAAACTGGTGTTAATAAAATGGATGCAGGCAACACAAATAACAAATGTGTATCAAAGGTACTGATATACAACAAGAATGTCATGTTCACAATAAACACACACAGCACTATAGAGAATTCGAAATGATCAAAAGCAAGCAAACACTCCCTGAAATATTTGCAAATGCTTAAGGTAATTGTATACCGCTGTAATGTGTAAACATATGTTGAGGGTTGGTTATGCTATCATGTTCGTACATCAGTGTGAGAAAACACCAAAGGTAAGTAAAATACCCCACCCAAGAGCCCAGGAAAGCAGGAGTAAAGTAAATCAAGTTTCCTAAAACACACTAGAAGTTGTGATAGAAGATAATGAAAGAACCAGAAGAGACTGCAAGACAACAATGATGGGTTCCTGGACCTGAAGACCTGTGGAAGAAGGGGACCAAGTCCAAGAAGCACTGAAGAGTCCCAGAAGAACAGGAGCCCCTGCTAACCCAGATGAATGTGCAAAAGAGGCACCACCAGTGAGAAGACAAAGTCAGAAATGCACCAAAAAAGACAGATACAGGTTCCTGGTTGGTGCAGATGTCCCATGCCGGTAAATGTAAACGTCATGTTTCCTGAAAAATGGCACTGCCCGGGCCCAGGAAGGAGCAGGTCAACTCTACCCAGGAGAGGGAGACAGAGAGGGCCCTCAGCAACTCGGAGAACCCTCAGAAGACCAGGCAGCATGCACAGGAGTCCTACAGCACTGGGACAAAGGAGTTGCAAATGGTGGCCGTTGCAGCACTAAACAAAGAGATCCCACGCCACCGAGGAACAACTCACTGAGCTGAGCATTGCTGGATAGAGTGCTGGAGACCTGGGCTATGCTGTGCATGAAGGATTTCTGGGAGAAGTGCACAGAAGCCCTAGGAGCAGCAAAACACTTGGAACACAGGGGTACCATCTGGCATGGGGAGGCAAGCTCTTACCTCCACCAAATTTGGACTGCTGGACCTTTGGACAGTCAGAGTCACTTTAGTTTACCACCTGTGTTCCAGGATCCACGCTCTTTGTCAGGAGAGGGGACCCAGAGTACTGGTCGTCATTGCAAAGAGGTGCCTGCTGAAGCAGGGAAGTGACTCCACCACTCCACAGGAGATTCCTTCAGTCCTTCTGGTGCAGGATGAAGACAGGCAGTCCTCAGAGCATGCACAACCTGGAAACTGTTGCAGTTGCTGGCTGAAGCTGAAGTTGCAAGTTCACAGTAGCCTTCTTGAATACTTTGTTGCAGTTACAGTGTTCTTGGAGCAGTCTGCGGTTGATTCAACGGTCTGAAGCTGAAGCAGAGGATGCAGAGGAGTCCTGGTGGAGTCTTGCAAACCGAATCTGAGGAAACACCCAAAGGAGAGACCCTAAATAGCCCTTAGAGAGGGATTGGTCACCTAACCAGGTATGGACCTATCAGGAGGGGTCTCTGACGTCACCTGCTGGCACTGGCTAATCAGATGCTCCCAGAGTATCCCAACACCTTGGAATCCAAGATTCCAAAAGCCAGGGACACTCTGGAGGAGCTCTGGGCACCCCCCTGGGGTGGTGATGGACAGAGGAGTGGTCACTCCCCTTTCCTTTGACCAGTTTCGTGCTAGATCAGGGGCTGGGGGTCCCTGAACCGGTGTAGACTTGATCTTGCAAGGAGGTCACCATCTGCGCCCTTCAAAGCACTTCCAGAGGCTCTGGGAGGAAACCCCACCCATGCCTGTAACACCTATTTCCAAAGGGAGAGGGTGTAACACCCCTGTCCCAAAGAAAATGTATTATTCTGCCTTCCTGGGATTGGGCTTCCTAAGCCCCAGGAGGGCAGAAGCCTGTCTGTGAGGTGGCAGCAGCTGGGGCTGCAGTGAAAACCTCAGAAGACTGGTATGGCAGTACAGGGGGTCCATGGTGGAGCCCCCAGGGTGCATGGAATTGCATCCCAATACCATAATCAGATTGGGAGTACAATTTCTGGTACCTAGATACCTCACATGGCCATATTCAGAGTTACCACTGTGAAGCTACATACATGTATTGACCTATATGTAGTGCACACTTACAATGGCATCCCTGCACTTGTGAAGTCTGGGAAAATGGGCCTGGACGATGTTGGGGCACCTCTGCCAGTGCAGGGGTACCCTCACACACAGGTACTATGCACCTTGCCTTCATGGTCTGAAGGTTAGACATATATGTGACTTGTAAGTTACCTAGTGCAGTGAAAATGGCTGTGAAATAGTGTGTTCACTATTTCACTCAGGCTGCAGTGGCAGTCCTGAAGTAGAGTTTGTATGAGCTCCTTATGGGTGGCAAAAGAAATGCTGCAGGACATAAGGATCTCCTGGAACCCCAATGCCCTGGGTACATAAGTAGTACATACTAGGGACTTATAAGGGGGATCCAGTATGCCAATCTGAATGAGATTATGAAGTCACTAAACTATAGTGACAAATTTGGTAACCAGAGAGAGCATAAACACTCGTGTTCTGGTTAGCAGAACTTCAGTGACACAGTCAAGCATACTGACAACACACATAGGCCACAAACTATGAGCACTGGGGTCCTGGCTAGCAGGATCCCAGGGAGAGAGTCAAATCACACTGAAAAATAGGTCTCAAACTATGAGCACTGGGGTCCTGGTTAGGATGATCCCAGTGAGACAGTAAAAACACACTGACAAATACTGCCAAGCCAGCCAAAAATGGGGGTAACCATGCTAGAAAGAGGCTACTTTTTCACAATCGTAATCATTAGAGAGGAAACCCAAGGTGAAACTAGGGACCCGACTACTTTGTCATAAACTGGAAGTTTGAAAGTTAAAGAATATTGTCCATAAGGTGTCCGTAAGGTGACCCGTGCATCACCGTATTGAAAAAAGTACCCGCAGACTCACCTTCCGTGGTCGTGCTGAGTTGTGTGATAGTTGCGTACAGGACGCGAGTATGCACGTTTGGTTAAGAAAGGGATACGCAAAGTGAGAAGAGATAGAAGACGGACTAGTGAGTATAGAGCAGCAGTAGTGAGGAAACATTTTGTAACGTGTGACAGACAATGCGGTTACAACTTTATATAATTACAAAAATATAAACATTGATAGTTGAAATTGCATTTCTTGTTGATTATACTGTACGTGAGGCATAATAAAGCAGTATTAATGAGGTCGAGTACAATAAACTGGTCACACATGAAATTGAAATATGGCATTCAAGCAAAGCCTGTTGTGATGATTGGTATAATTAATTATGGACGCCATTTTGTAACATGTGACAGACAATGTAGTTCCAACTATGATACAGTAAACTGGTCACACATGAAATTGAATTATGAAATTCAAGCAAGACTTGTTGTATTGATTAGTATAATCAATTACGGGTGCCATTTTGTGACATGTGACAGACAATGTAGTTTTGAATTCCTTGAGTTGTAACAGTATAAAACTGGATTTCTGATTGGTTATACAATAGGTTAGGCATAATGAAACCATATTAGTAACATCAGTGTAGGAAACTGGCCACACATGAAATTGAAAACATAACATTTGAGCAAGGCCTTCCAGAGACATTATTAGTACATTGGAGGGGGGACGCACAACCCCCTCTTCGGACTCCAAAGAGACCCAGGGACCACCACCTCCTTGGGGGTTGAATACAAAATTGGAGGGTGTCTGCATGGACCCCCCATCATTGGCCCTTGATGGTGCCAGCGATCCCCACCTTCCTGGGGCCAGAAATAAAAGAACGGGGCAGGGGGCCAGGCTGACCCACCTCTTTAGGGATGGAAGAGCCCTGGGGATCACCATCTCCCGAGGCATTAACAGTACAGAGGAGGGGGGGCTGTGCAGACCTCCCTCCTCAGGCTCTAAAGAGCCCACGGACCACTACCTCCCCACGTCCAGAAATACCAAAAAGGTGGAGGTGGAACATGTGGCCTCTATTCCGGGCCCCCTCTTTCTGTCCCATGGACCGTCATGTCCCCGCAGCTAACCCTAAGTAATACTGGCTCCTGCTGAAGGCATGTGAATGGCAAAAACATGTCTAGAAAGATTTATTTTCTACAGTTAACTTTCTTTTTTTTTGTTCAGTCTTCTTTTCTCACTTTGCACTCATGTTTTCTTTTGTTTTTGCTCTTGGGCACTGTTGGCAATGGCCCTTTTTGCAGGGTTATCCCCAAACTTTTTGCCTTCTTCCTCCTATTTTTTCAGGTCTGTTTTTGCTGGTTTATTGTCTCTGCGCACTTTACCACTGCTAATCAGTGCTAAAGTGCAACTGTTCCCTATAGAAATTGTACTGTTGATTGATTTATCCATGATTGACATACTTGATTTACTGGTAAGCCCCTAGTAAAGTGCACTAGAGGTGCCCAGGGCCTGTAAATCAAATGCTACTAGTGGGCCTGTAGCACTGGTTGCGCCACCCACATAAGTAGCTCTGTAATCATGTCTCAGACCTGCCACTGCAGTGTCTGTGTGTGCAGTTTTGACTGTAACTTCGACTTGGCAAGTGTACCCACTTGCCAGGCCTAAACCTTCCTATTTTCTTACATGTAAGTCACCCCTAAGGTAGGCCCTAGGTAGCCCCAAAGGCAGGGTGCAGTGTATGGTTAAGGTAGGACATATAGTAATGTGTTTTATATGTCCTGACAGTGAAATATTGCTAAATTCGTTTTTCACTGTTGCAAGGCCTGTCCCTCTCATAGGTTAACATGGGGGCTACCTTTAAATCTGATTAAAGTGTAGATTCCCTTTGGGAGCGGATGGACATGTGGAGTTTGGGATCTCTGAGCTCGCAATTTAAAAATACATATTTTAGTAAAGTTGATTTTAAGATTGTGCGTTTGAAAATGCCACTTTTAGAAAGTAGGCATTTTCTTCCTTAATCCATTCTGTGACTCTGCCTCTTTGTGGATTCCCTGTCTGGGTCAATTTGACAGTTGGGCTGCTCACACCTCTCCTCTAGACAGTGACACAAAGGGGGCTGGGGTGTAGCCTGCGTATCTTGATTAGCCATCTGTGCTGGAGGGGAGGAGAGGAGTGGTCACTCACACCTGAAAGGACTGTGCCTGCCATCACACAATGCCGTCTTTGACCCCCTGGTGAGTGTCTGGGGCCTGACCTGGACAAGGAAGGATCTTGCAAACACTTGAGACTTTGCTTTGAAGTTTGCAAACTTCAAAGGCAGAACTGGGTATAAAAAGCAGACCCAAAACCCCAGACTTTTAGAATCTTTCTGGAATCAAGAGGAACCTCTGCCCAGGGGAAGAGCTGAAGAGCTGAAGGAGGAGTACTCAGTGCTTAATTTGTAAATAAAAACGTGCTGGTGCCCAAAGCCCTCATCTTGAACACGCGGCTGCTGCATTTAAATGTGCGAGCATGGAATACTGAGGCAGCATAATCGTAAAGCCATCTCGGGCCTCTCCAGTCCATTTAAAGCCACTACCTGCCCCTTCAGCTCACTCTAGCAGCTTTCTGCTTTCTACCATAGTGACGTTTTTCCATTTTTCTCTTCCTTCGTCTTTCCCAAATGTGTCTTTTGCTCGCAGCAAATGCTTGCGGCATGCGAATAAGCCCCGGCCCTCAAAAATAAGTGCCGGTGCTCAGCACCGGAAACAACAAGCACAAATTAAGCACTGGGAGTACTGTCCATTTGCTGTGTTGCTTTGCTGGACTGGCCTGCAGTTGCTGCTTCTGCCTGGAAAGAGTGCTAAGGGTGAACTTTGCTGTGTTTCCTGCTTGAGAAAATTCTCCAAGAGCTTGCCTCATATTGGAAGTCTCAGGGACACCAAAGACTTCAGTTTCCTCGACCTGCAGCACTGGGAACTGTGTGTTTTGTGCTGTGCAAGAGGAGAAACCACTGCGACGCCGCCAACGATGCCGCTGGCCTGCACCGTTACCTGCCAACGCCACACGGAGTCGCATTGCCCCGCTTCGCACCGTGACCCTGGTCTCCCCGACGCCGTCATCGGATAACTTCACCGAGCCGCTGCTCGCGCCGCGACCTGTGGGCCCCGCACTACGGCATCGCCTGCTCACACCGCAGCCTGGGCATCCCCGACGACGATGCTCCTGCTGACACCGGCACTGCTGCCTGCACCGTGGCCTGTGGACACCGCTCATGAGGTACACAAAGCACCGTCCCATCCCGCACCTCAGCCCCGGTTCACCGACGCCAGCACCATCGACTCCTGTGTCGTCCCCAGGCATCCTGCCTGCACCGTGGCCTATGGACACCGCTTGTGAGGGTCACGAAGCACCATCTTGTCCTACACCACTGGTTTGGGCCTACCGATGACAGTGCTTCAGCAACAACGATGCCACTGCCTGCACCGTGACCTGTGGACACCGCACGTCGCACCGCCCCACTTCACACTTCAGCCCTGGTCTCACCAACACCGCTGGATGCCATCACCGAACCGCTGCCTGCACCGTGACCTGAGGGCACTGCACGTCGCATCGTCCCACTTCACACCGCAGCCCCGACGCCATCCACGCCGGCGCACCTGACTTCATCAACCTGGAGTTCGATCTGCAGCGCGTGTGGCCTCAAGGGCCCAACGACTCCTTCACCGACTCCCGACCCGACACCACGACGTCAGTGTGTAGGAAAGTACCATCTTCCCTGGCATGTTACCCCCATATTTCACTGTATATATGTTGTTTTAGTCTATGTGTCACTGGGACCATGCCAGGCAGGGCCCCAGTGCTCATAAGTATGTGTCCTGTATGTGTTCCCTGTGTGATGCCTAACTGTCTCACTGAGGCTCTGCTAACCAGAACCTCAGTGGTTATGTTCTCTGCTTTCCAAATTGTCACTAACAGGCTAGTGACTAAATTTACCAATTCACATTGGCATACTGGTACACCCATATAATTCCCTAGTATATGGTACTGAGGTACGCAGGGTATTGGGGTTCCAGGAGATCCCTATGGGCTGCAGCATTTCTTTTGCCACCCATAGGGAGCTCTGACAATTCTTATACAGGCCTGCCAGTGCAGCCTGAGTGAAATAACGTCCACGTTATTTCACAGCCATTTACCACTGCACTTGAGTAACTTATAAGTCACCTATATGTCTCACCTTCACCTGGTGAAGGTTGGGTGCAAAGTTACTTAGTGTGTGGGCACCCTGGCACTAGCCAACGTACCCCCACATCGTTCAGGGCAAATTCCCCGGACTTTGTGAGTGCGGGGACACCATTACACGCGTGCACTGTACATAGGTCACTACCTATGTATAGCGTCACAATGGTAACTCCGAACATGGCCATGTAACATGTCTAAGATCATGGAATTGTCACCCCAATGCAATTCTGGCATTGGGGTGACAATTCCATGATCCCCTGGGTCTCTAGCACAGAACCCGGGTACTGGCAAACTGCCTTTCCGGGGTCTCCACTGCAGCTGCTGCTGCTGCCAACCCCTCAGACAGGTTTCTGCCCTCCTGGGGTCCAGGCAGCCTTGGCCCAGGAAGGCAGAACAAAGGACTTCCTCTGAGAGAGGGTGTAACACCCTCTCCCTTTGGAAATAGGTGTGAAGGCTGGGGAGGAGTAGCCTCCCCCAGCCTCTGGAAATGCTTTGATGGGCACAGATGGTGCCCATCTCTGAATAAGTCAGTCTACACCGGTTCAGGGATCCCCCAGCCCTGCTCTGGCGCGAAACTGGACAAAGGAAAGGGGAGTGACCACTCCCCTGAAATGCACCTCCCAGGGGAGGTGCCCAGAGTTCCTCCAGTGTGTCCCAGACCTCTGCCATCTTGGAAACAGAGGTGTTTGTGGCACACTGGACTGTAACAAAGTAGCAAGACGACTACTAGCAACCTTGTATCGCTTCATCCTGCCGGCTTTCTTGACTGTTTCCAGGTGGTGCATGCTCTGGGGGTAGCCTGCCTCCTCTCTGCACCAGGAGCTCTGAAGAAATCTCCCGTGGGTCGACTGAATCTTCCCCCTGCAACCGCAGGCAACAAAAGACTGCATCACTGGTCCTCTGGGTCCCCTCTCAGCACGAAGAGCGTGGTCCCTGGAACTCAGTAACTCTGTCCAAGTGACTCCCACAATCCAGTGACTCTTCAGTCAAAGTTTGGTGGAGGTAAGTCCTTGCCTCCCCACGCTAGACTGCATTGCTGGGTACCACATGATTTGCAGCTGTTCCGGCTTCTGCGCCCTCTTCCAGAATTTCCTTCGAGTACAGCCAAGCCTGGGTCCCCAACACTCCTTCCTGCAGTGCACAACCATCTCAGTTGTCCTCCGGCATCCTGGGACTCCCTTTTGTGACTTCAGGTGGACTCCAGTTCACTTTTCTTCTAAGTGCCTGTTCAGGTACTTCTGCGGGTGCTGCCTGCTTCTGTGAGGGCTCCCTGACTTGCTGGGCACCCCCTCTGTCTCCTCATCCAAGTGGCAACATCCTGGTCCCTCCTGGGCCACAGCAGCACCCAAAAACACTAACCGCAACCCTTGCAGCTAGCACGGCTTGTTTGCAGTCTTTCTGCGTGGGAACACATTTGCAAGCTTCTTCACGACGTGGGACATTTATCCTCCAAAGAGGAAGTTCCTAGTCCTCTTCGTTCTTGCAGAACTCCAAGCTTCTTCCAACAGGTGGCTGCTTCCTTGCACCCTCAGCTGGCATTTCCTGGGCTCCTGCCCACTCTCGACACTGTCACGACTATTGGACTTGGTCCCCTTGTCTTACAGGTACTCAGGTCTGGAAACCCACTGTTGTTGCATTGCTGGTGGTTGTTCTTCCTGAAGAATCCCCCTATCACGACTTCTGTGCTCTCTGGGGGTAGTAGGTGCACTGTACACCTACCTTTCAGGGTCTTGGGGTGGGCTATTTTTCTAACCCTCACTGTTTTCTTAAAGTCCCAGCGACCCTCTACAAGCTCACATAGGTTTGGGGTCCATTCGTGGTTCGCATTCCACTTTTGGAGTATATGGTTTGTGTTGCCCCTATACCTATGTGCTCCTATTGCAATCTACTGTAATTTTACATTGCTTGCATTACTTCCTTTTGCTATTATCTGCATAATTTTGGTTTGTGTACATATATCTTGTGTATATTTCTTATCCTCATACTGAGGGTACTCACTGAGATACTTTTGGCATATTGTCATTAGAATAAAGTATCTTTATTTTTAGTACATCTGTGTATTGTGTTTTCTTATGATATTGTGCATATGACACCAGTGGTATAGTAGGAGCTTTACATGTCTCCTAGTTCAGCCTAAGCTGCTTTGCCATAGCTACCTTCTATCAGCCTAAGCTGCTAGAAACACCTCTTCTACACTAATAAGGGATAACTGGACCTGGCACAAGGTGTAAGTACCTCTGGTACCCACTACAAGCCAGGCCAGCCTCCTACACAGTGACACTGCCTTCCGGAGCTCACCGCGAGGATCACGACGCCCCTGCAAATTCAAGGTAATGTAGCTGGCCCGCAACGCCGCAGCCGGCCTGAACTGTTGGTTTTGTTGATCACGATGCCGTGATAGCCCCAGGTGGAGCTATCGACTTCAAGGAACTGTAGTTTTGAGTAAATCCTGCATAATTCATATTTTTCTTACTGTATGTTGGATTCTTATCGTATTTGGTCTTGTTTTATATAGATAAATATTGGCTATTTTTCTAAAACTGGTGTGGTGCCCTTTTGTAGTGTTTTCACTTATTACTGTGTGTTATGTGCAAATGCTTCACACATTGCTTCTGAGATAAGCCTGACTGCTCGTGCCAAGCTACCAAGGGGGTGAGCAGGGGTTATCTGAGCGGGTATCTCCCTTATTCTAACTAGAGTGAGGGTCCCTACTTGGACAAGGTGCAAACCGACTACCAACTAGAGACCCCATTTCTAACAGGCACGGTTCTCAAAAGGTGTGGATTATCATGTTCTAAATATTGCAAGGGAACATTGTTTCTTTCTTGTGTGTAAATTCTGAAATTATGCTTTAGCATATAATCGGGCAGTACACCCTATTCCACCCTACTCCAATCCACCGTACTCCAAATCACACTCCAAATCCTCCTCACCCTCCACCCCCACACCAATCCACCCCAGGCAGTCCAATGCATCTCAGAAAAAATCCAATCCACTAACTCCAATCCAAACCACTCGCCCCAATCTAATCCACTCCAATCCACCAAACTCCAATCCTCACAACACACCCTTCTCCAATCTGCCCACTTCAATCCGTCTCACTCCAATCTGCCATACTCCAAATCACGCTGATCCACCGCACCTCACCCCCACACTAATCCACCCCACTCAATCTAATGCAGTCAGACCAATCCAATCCAATCCACTCACTCCAATCCAAACCACTCACCCATATCCAATCCACTGCAATCCACCAAACTCCAAACCCACCTTTCTCCAATCTGCCCACTCCAATCCACTCCACTCCAATCCACCCCACTCAAATTTGCTCCCTCCAATCCAAAAGAATCTGCCATAATCCTATCCAAAACATTCTTCCCCACTCCATTCCTCTGCCCTCCAATCTGCCCCACTTTCCCCACTCCAATCCAAAACAACCTGCCCTCCTCCAATCTAAAATAATCTGCACTTCTCCATTCTAAAACAATCTGCCCCAGTCCAATCTGCCTCACTACATTCCAAAACAATCTGCCCCACTCCAATCTAAAATAATATGCCCCAATCCGATCTAAAACAATCTGCCCCACTCCAATTCAAAACAATCTGCCCCACTCCAATCCATTCTACTCCAATCTGCCTCACTCCAATCCATCCCAATCCAATCTGCCACCACTGCAGTCCATCCCACTTCAATCTGCCTCACTCCAATCTACCCACTCCAATATGCCCCACTCCAATCCAAAATTATCTGCCATACTTCAGTCCAAAACAATCAGCCCTACTCTAATCCAAAACAATCTGCCCCACTCTAATCCACTCTACTCCAGTCAGCCCCACTCCAGTCTAAAACAATACGCCCTACTCTAATCCAAAATGTTCTGCTCCACTCTAATCAGCCCCACTCCAATCTTCCCCACTCCAATCTAAAAGAATTGGCCTCATGCCAATCCATCCCACTCCAATCTTCCCCATTACAATTCATAACAATCCCTACAGTCTAATCTGCCCCACTTCAATCTGCCCCACTCCATTCTGCTTCATTCAGATCTACCCCACTCAAATCTGCCCGTCTCCAATCCACCCCACTCCAATCGGCCCCACTCCAATACAAAACAATCTGCCCTATGCTAATCCAAAACCATCTGCCCCACTTTGATCTGCCCCAGTCCAATCTGAACACAACAGTCAAAAACAATCTGCCCTACTATAATCCAAAACATTCTACCCCACTCTAATCAGCCCCACTCCAATGTGCCCTGCTCCAGTCTGCCCCACTCCAATCTTCCCCACTCCAATATAAAAAATTCAGCCTCATGTCAATCCATCCCACTACAGTCTTCACCATTACAATTCAAAACAATCCCTCCAGTCTAATCTGCCCCACTCCAATCTTCCCCACTCCATTCTGCTTCATTCAGATCTACCCCACTCAAATCCACCCCTCTCCAATCCACCCACCTCTAATCTGCCCCACTCCAATCCAAAACAATCTGCCCTATGCTAATCCAAAACAATTTGCCACAATTTCATCCGCCCCAGTCCAATCTGCCCCACTACAGTCCAAAACAATCTGCTGTACTCCAATCCAAAACAATATACCCCACTGTAATTTGCCCCACTCCAACCTTCCCCCTCCAATCCTATACAATCTGCCCCTCTTCAACCTGCCCCACTCCAATCTGCCCCACTCATATCCTCCTCAGTTCAGTCTGCCCTACTCCAATCCATTCCACCTCACCCTAATCCACCCATTTCATCCCAATTCACCACATGCCTATACACCCCACAATCCACCCCACTCTAAACCTGTGCACCCCACACCAATCCAACCCACCTCAATCCAGCTAACCCTAATCTACCCCACTCCAAACCACCCTGCCTTACTCCATCTCGCCCCACCCCAATCCAATCCGCCCCAATCCACTTCACCCCACCTCAACCCAATTTACCCCTCAATCCAATCTACATTAATCCACACCCCCACTCAATCCAATCTGCCTCACCACACTCCAATCCAATCCACCCCACTGCCGTGCAAACTACTCGACTTGATTCCATCCCACCAATCCAATCCACTCTCTCCAATTCACCCCACCCATTCCACACAATTCTATTCTGCCTCCCTTCAACTCACCCCACTAAATTCCACTCCATTGCAGTCCACCCAACTCCAATCCAATTCACCTCACTTAATTAATTTCACCCCACTCCAATCCACTGCACCTCAATGTTATCCACCCCACTCCACTCCACCTCAATTCAATCCAACTCACCCCAATGCAATCCAATTCCAATCCACCCCGCTCCAATCCACCCCTCTTCAATCGCACCCATTCCAATTTATCTCACGCTAGTCCACCACTCTAATCCACTCCACTCCAGTTCACGTCACTCCAATCCAATCCAATCCAACCCACCCAACCCCAATCCAATCCACCCCCTCCGGTCCATGCTACTCCACTCCACTCTAATATACCCCACTTCAAACCATCCTACTCTAATCTAATCCACATTCACCCCTCCCCAACCCAATCGACCTGACCACAGTCCTATCACTTCAATCCAATTCACCCACCCCAAACCCATCTAATCCACCCATTCCAAACCACCTCAATCCAATCCATCTCACTCCATTTCAATTACCCCATTCCAATCCAATCCACCACCCCCAGTCTACCTACTCCAGTCCACCTCACTCCACTCTACACCACTCCTCTCTATGACATTGCACTCTACAACACTGTTCTCTACAACACTCTCTGCCACAGAACCCCTGAACTCTACTCCCCTGCACTCAATTCTATGACACCCTGCTCCCCCACTCCACTCTAGGACACTCTACTCCAACAAATCCGGTCTTTGAAACTCTACTTCCCCATTGCATTCTAGGACACTCCATCCCACTAACATTTAGCCATGCTGAAAAGAAGCCACACCAATGTACAACATGGCAAATACACATTGCCAAAGACAATAGCTCTTGAACAGACAAAACCTATTGACTTTGCCAGTGCTACTAAACCCCTAGAAACTACAGCCTTGATCATATCTTGCACTTCAGTTGCAGTCAACAATAGCGGAATAGTTATGGAGACCTCCAGAGATGTCATACCTATTCTGGCCAGATTGCGTACTTCCTTTGATGAGAAACTTGAAAACACATGCCTTTTCTTGGCAGCTGTTTTACCCTCCATGATTACCAATTACTGACACCTATGCCAGATAGAGAAGCAAGATATAAGCAAACCATGAGCTTACTTAGAACACAAATGTTGGAATACAAGCCTGCTACTGTCCAATACGTGCCCAATTAAATTGAGCCAGGGAAAAGGCAGAAAAAAGCATAATAACACATACTGCCCAAAGAAGAAACATACTTCTTTACTTGAAGCCATCCATGCACCATGGGTGTGCAACATTGCTTCCATATAGATCTCCTGACATTGGCTGCTCCATTATTGGAATGTTCAGCCCCACCATCATAGGACCAGCCAGACACCATTCTGATGTACCCGATAGCACTCCACTGTTGAATTTGATCCCAAGGCCGTCAAAACGGCAACCGTGGCCTGAGGCATTGCACCCAGTGACGTTGCACCCTGTTGTAACAATCCTTAATGCCTATTTTAGATTAATCATTTTCAGGGGCATGGCTTGGACGCCACCTAAGGTGGCCACCTGACTGTGGAGCTCCAGCACAAGCTTGAGCCTTTGTTGCTCGTTATGCAACCATCAACTGCTTCAGTGTGGGAAACTTGGTTGCCTGTCCTCTGCAACATCAGGAGAACTGTAATGGCCATACTAGTATTAAGGTGAAGTTTTCCTTTCCACTTACTTCTCAGATGATGCCACCTGTCACATTGCGGCTGCCAGAGCTTGCACCAATCCTTGCTGTATCGCCTACTGCACGCCGCTCTTCTTGAGGACATTTTTTCTTAGACTTGCTGTGCTCTTGGCCAATATTGCCTTTATTTATTTGGCCCTGGCATATTTCTTTCCATCTTTTTTCAGTTTGGATGTTTTTTCTGTTTATCTTTACACAATCACCATTTTCAATGGGCACCACTACACTTTTATAGCTCATTTATAGTAGCTTGAAAAAATGACATTACCTATAATAATATGTCATTTTTGTGGCATTGTCTCACAACCAGCTTATAATTTTACCTCTCTTCACTACTACAATGTGAATATTTTTCGATTTTCTAGTGCTTTGAACAAGATATTTGCTGGATTGTTGCTCCCTCATGGCTAATGTTATCAGTTGTTGCTTTCCCACTTTCTATGTAACAAGCTTGGCGCTTTTCCAACAACTATTGTTCCTCTTTTGCGATAACTGTATGACAGATATTCTTGTGACATTTCTCCAGCTGGTATATGGGAAGACTCAAGAAATGTCCCCTTTGTATTCCTACCAAGATGCAGTTTCTGCATGCCTCAATCGTATTTTTCCCTTTTAGGGAGCCTTTAATGGACTCTTCGTCTTCCTCCATCGACATGGCGACTTCAGGCACTTTTTGTTCTGTGCCTGTGTCTTTCCCCTCAGCAAGAACTCATTCGCCTTCTACAAATAAAAGACTTAAACAGGATCCACCTTTTCCAGAAAAAACACCATCTCCTATATATTTAACATTTTACCGGAGGAAATTTGAGCCCTTTTTTCCTTTTGTCAAGGAACCCAACAAATGCATACAAAATTTAGATGAGAAGTGGTCGATTGTGCAGACACGTGTTTCTTTGGTGGAGTAACAAGTTAGTTATTTGCAAGCTGCAACTAATAAAATGTAATTTTGCAAAGGGCGATCCATCAGTTAAAGAAACATTCAGATTTGGAGAACAGGAACATGTGCAACAATCTACGTATTTATGGTATTCTGGAGGGTACAGAATGAGAAGATGCTGTCCGCTTCTTTATATACGTTCTACTACAACTGTTGGATCTGCCACCTTCCAGGACTCTCAATATTCAGTAAGCAAATAGGCTTGGTCAACATCACTCTATTTCTATACCTCCTTCTAGACCTTCAGGAGTCATTATCATTTTTTGGAGCTTACTGACCTTTTGAAAGTATTTTATGTGGCTAAATCAAAGAGCCCACTGATCTGGTCTGGCAAAAAGCTCTTTATTTCGCAGGATGTCTCTAATGCCATGGCTAACAGAAGAACATTTATTTCAGATTTCGCCCTTCTCTTCAATACATGGATGCTCGTTATGGCCTTTTTCAACCTTGTCTCTTCAAGGTTACTTATCAAAATAAAACACCCTCGTATGAAGATCCCACTGAACTTAGAAAATGTATACACTCACATACGTGGACAAGATGGACACAGCTGGTCCCTCTACACGTTAATCTCCTTTGCAATGTGTTGCTGTTTATTCCTTTTGTGAGTTTGGTTCAATTGTTTATTCTGATGATGTTGTATATATTTGAACTTTTCACTCCCTTTTTCTTTACCAATACCCATCATCTTTGCTTGTTTATTCCCCACTTCTTATGTCACGCTCTGTTGTGGTGTGTAGCTCCTTGTTAGATGTGCCATCATCATCTGGGTTGTCATCACCCCACCTCCTTCTCGTTCAAAATTTAGATATGTGTTGTCAGGTGTCGTTTATGACAGGTACAGTTTCTTTTCGGTACATTTGTTATCTTTTCTTTTCCCTTTTTCATCCCTTATCCATTCTGATGTGTGCTTCTTTCCTATGTTCATTCCTCTCCTGTTTTCTTTGTTCTTATTTTCACTTTACAAATGTTTCTACTACTTGATACCTATATTTGTAAGTTTTTTTGTAATTGAAGAATGTATGAACATATATGTTTTTGCTTCTCTTAACATTCAGAGTTATATCTTGGAATGCAAAAGGTGTTGTTAGTCCTATAAAAAGGCAGAACATTTCATTGCACTTAGCCAACCATGATCCCGCTTTAGTTCTTCTTCAAGAAACTCACCTAACAGACACTGAGGCCTTAAAACTTGAACATGATTGGATATGCACAGTCTTTGTACCTCCAACCTCTAACAAGAACAACTGAGTAAATCTCTTATATCATAAAAAATGTAATTATATAATTGTATCTCAAGAAACAGATATTGAAGGTAGGTCGCTTATTGTGAAATTCATTTTTTATAATATTCCCTTAATTGTTTTTAATGTTTATGGCCCTACTCAAGAAGATTATTCCTTTTGGCCTACTATCTCCAAGAAATGTCTGCAGTATGATGATTACTTTTTTATTCTAGGGGGAGATTGCAGTCAAATTATAGACCCTTTTGTTGATGTCCAAACTCAGGCAATATTTATTCCACATCAAATGCATAAGCAATGTCATTCCTCTAATGCACAATGATTCATGTGGATTCCTGGAAGTTATGCAATGCCTCCTATAGGTAATGTTATTTTTTCTCTCCCCCTCATGGTTCTCTCACTAGATTTGACCATATTTTTTGTCAGGAAATCACTTTTCGAAAATCTTATCACAATTGAACCTATTTGATTTCTGTCCATGCCTCAGTTGTTACAGATCTGGATTTACCTCTGGTACATTCCAAATCTAGCTGATGGAGATTTAACAACTCTCTTTTACTTGATCCAAATTTCTCCTCCTCCTTTGTTACTTTTGCTGGAGATTTTTTTATGATCCATTCTAACATCTCTCCTCAATGTTTATGGGACACGTTTAAGGCCACTGCTCATGGCCATATCTTTGATTTTGTTTAAAAAAAGAAGAAATACTTTGTCATACAACATAAATCCTTACTGTCTCCTACAAAACGATTGAAACGTTGACATTATTCATCCTCCTCTGTATCTGATTTTCAAGAACTTATTCAGGCTAAATTATAGTTTAATAAGATAACTACTGATAAGGCTGCTTCTATTTTACTTCGTAGTAGAGCTGGTTATTATCTCAGTCATAATAAAATGGGAACGCTCCTACCTAGTTATTTAAAAGTCAGGAAACAACATCATCCTACAGACTGTATCAATTCTTCCATTCTGTTTAAAGGTTAATGAGATTTCAGATGAAATTGTGAAGTTTTCTCAAACTCTTTATGCTCCTGAATCTCTTGCCCATCCTTCCCATATTGATTCTTATTTAAAAGATGTTATTAACCCTAACAGTGATAATCTTGATTTCTTCCCTCTTGAGAATGACATATCCCTTTGAGAAATACTTAATTCACTTCAATTGCATAAGAGGAGCAAGACACCATGGCCTGATGGTTTTACTCTGGAATTTTTCCTCCGTTTTTTAAATATCTTACTTCCAAAATTATTTAAATGTTTATACTTTTTCTCCAAGACTGGTTCTGCTGGGGCACCTTCCTAGAAGCTACCATTTGCCTCATTCATAGAGACTGAAAGAATCCCACTTATTGTAAAAAGTACAGACCAATCACTCTGGTGAACATAGTTTATCAAACTTTTGACAAATTACTGGCTCTGTGCCTTGAGCCTCTCTTGCCTAAACTAATAGGTTAGGAGCCATCTGTTGTTTTAAAAGAGCAGCCTAATATATGATAATTATAGGCTATTCTTTAATGTATTGAACAAAGCTTCCTCTTTGTTGTATTACTTGGTGGCGGTAGCCATTGATGCTAAAAAGGTATTGGCCTACATTGATTGGAGCTTTTTGCTCAAATCTTTCTCCTGGCATGGATTTGGACCTCATATTATCTCATTTATTTTGCTACTTTATAACTCTCCCACAATATCAGTATCAGTAAATAGCAGAGTATCCCAGTACTTTCCTCTCAAGCGAGGCATTCAACAGGGATGTCCTTTATCACCCATCTTATCCTTTTTAGCTCTTGAACTCTTTCTGTCCCATATTCAAAACAACACCTCAATCCCCTGATTCGACTGCAGAGATAAACATTTGAAGCTTATGCTGACAATATTCTTCTTTCTTTTTTAACCGGAATATACTGTGCATGCCTTACTTAAAGTAATCTCTGCCTTCCTTTTCCTTGGTCTCAGGATGTTAGATCAATTCTGATAAAACTGAAATTCTTCCTCTTATCAAATTTGGTTTGAACATTCTTTTAACTCTACAGGTTTTCATTGGAACACTTGGTTATTTGGTTCACTTCATCCATTAAAGACTCTCTTGCACTGAATATGACAGACAGCTTAATTAAGGTTGACAAACTTATTTCTTCTTGAAATCCATTGTTTCTTTTATTTGTGGGGTTGTCTTGACTCCATCAAAATGATCATTACATCTATTATCTTATATATTTTACCCATGATCGCAGTAGATATACCTATAACCATTTTAAAAAAAGTTGGATTCTGTACTCTCTAAATTTCTTTGGAGTAATAAAAATCGACAATTTCCTTTACACATCTTCGAAAGACTAAGCCGGAGGGTGGGGTTAATATTCCATATTTTTGTGTATATTATAAACCCTTTTGCTTAAACCAAGCATCCAGATGACTTTCTACATTTCCTTCTTCATTTACATCTTCATGGCTTGTTACTGAATGTTTCTTACTTGCTCCTTTTTTTCCTAAGGAAGTTATTTCTTTCTCTGCTCAGACTAACATCATACCAACACCACTATTTAAACATATTTATGCCTTTTTAAAACCCTATTCCTAGCCACAAACTATGAATTGAGACCTTTTTTCAATCTTCTATATGATATAATCACCTCATTACAATCAACAAAAAGATCTTATTTTGGAACTCTTGGAAGCAAAAAGGTATAATCTGGGTTAGTAGATTTCTTTTCCTATGATGTGTCACAATCCTTTTAAGCATTTACAAGAATTAGTTCACTGTCCCTGACCATTCTTACCTACATATCTTCTCCTCATGAAAATTATCTTGGATGTCCTTTATTCATTACCATTAGCTTCATCTACATCTTCCCTGCATTCTTCTCTTTCTACTATTTTGACCTCTCCTCCTAAAGCTTCCCCTATTTATAAACATTGTCTCTCTCTTAATATGTCCAGAAATAATACTAAGGTTGAACTTAAAAACTCAGATTTAGGATGTAAATGTCTACCACCTTCTGAAACAAAATATGGAATAGAATACCCAAGGTCTCCAGAACGGCTACTACTACTCAATCATTTTTCTTTTTATATAACATACTCTTTCATACTCGCACCGCTATTGCTACCTTTTCCAAAACTACTAATACTAAATGTTGGTCATGTGATCATCCTATGGGTGACCTTATGCACCTTCATTTTCACAACCCATCCACTGCAACCTTTTGCCAAAAGGCTTTCCTCAACTCACTATGATTTTCCAATTAAATTGCTCATTTTCACCTGTGCTAATTTGAATAAGTAGCTTATCTGTGGAAAGTCATCCCTATATACATAATAAGTTGTTAGATCTGATGTTAGGTTTAGCTTTTCAACAAGTTGCACTCAATGGTAAATGTTCTTCTAATATTTCATAAAAGACTTGGTGGTATAATGTTTGTCATTATCACAGGTTAGATATGGCCTTTGCTTAATTGTTCATTCCAAGTGTAAATAGAGAGTTATATTGGTTGCCACTATGTACATTTTAGGTCTCCACTAGGCATGTGCTGCCACGCCCACTCTTGCTACTCGTTCTTTGTTGTGCTTGCCTTAAATGCTTCACTTTTAATAGTGCATTGTTCTAAATGTCCGTCATTTATGCGCTAAGTTCCCACCCCAGAGCATTCACTAAGAGAGCATTTTTGCTGGCCATCCCACTATGTCACGATTCCTAGAGCGTGTGATGGCCCTGCCTCTCTCCTTCCATCTGATTTCAGTTTTCCATTTCATCTGAGCCGCGATCCTTTCTCCTCTCAGCTTAGAGCCATGCTTCATGTTCCATTGTATGTTTTTTTAACTGTTGAGCCTTGTTTTCGTTTTGGGTCTCTTCTTCGTGCTCGTGCTCCTGGCGGCCGTGGTGCTTTCAATCAGCTTACTTATGTCAACTGTTTTACTTTTCAATTTCAATTGAAATTTTCAATGGCAAGAAAAGTCCAGTTAGGAATTTACAGCACTAATAGCTCTAACTTGAGCAAACTCGAGACCCATTGCATTACTGTCCAAGCCTCTCTTTGGTTTATGGTTCACTCGTTTCCTACTCATTTATAAGCTTTTCATAGCTCAAGCATAAGGAAGTTAGGGCCAGATGTATCAAGCCTTTTTGCATTCACAAATGGTGTGAATGCCCGTTTGTGAATGCAAAAATGCCTTTCAGTATTTATGAAAGGCATTCTCAAAGCAAATTTAAGGAATCGCTAAAATAGTGATTCCTTAAATTTGCGAGCCCGTTTAGAGAATCGCAATTTGCGATTCTCTAAATAAGAAATCACAAATAAGGAATCCTTATTTGCGATTTCTAAACCACATGTATCAAGCAATTCCTTAATGCGAATTTGGCATTAAGGAATCGCAATTACCACCAAGTCAAACTTGGTGGTAACCATGTGCAAATTTCAAAAATGCATTAAAAATGCATTTTTTAAATTGACATGTAACGCACACATGCCCCTTTGTCATGTGTGCGCCTTACATGTCTGAAAAAACGTTTTGGGGCGTAGCAGAGGGGGCCTTAGGCCCCCAGCACCCTGGGGTTTTGCATTTCCAAAATTGCAAATTCCAGTTAGGAATTTTCTATTTGGGAAATGCAAAAAAATCGCAAATATGGGGGCTGTATCGCATTTGCGATTCGGTAATAGCATTTGCGATTTTAAAGAAATCGCTATTACAGAATCACAAATATGATACCTAGCATTTTGCGAATCAGAAATAGCAATTTCTTAGAATTTGCTATTACCGATTCTCAAAAGGTTTTTTTGATACATCTGGCCCTTAGTCCTTAATCAGGCGTTCGGGCCAGATTTAATTAATAATGCAGCAAACAGCATTTTTAACAACCATCTAAAAAACGACAATTACGAAGCATTTAAAATAATTAAGTCAAATTTAAGATCAAATATATATTTTATTTGAAAAAATAGCATTTTTGTCAAACATAACTTATTTTACAGATGCTGAATAAAACTAAAATCTATTACACTATGGTGAGAAACATTTAGGGCGCTTCAATTAGTCATTTAGTCCCTCTACAGTCACATCTAACGCTCTTTTGCGATGGCCGCACCAGTTGTGTTTCGCAAACTTGAGGAACTGTTGTTTCTCATAGTAGGATATTTCTGAGCATGCGCTGCTGTATGGAAACAATATGGGTACAGGGCAGCAGAATAGTTGTACAGCGGGCTGTGTAGCTTGGAGAGTGGAGGCAGCATGCTGGTGTCCAACGTGAACGATGTGAAAATCCACAATTTGATCTGCAGGAAATCTCTACCAGAGGTGAGCTTGTGTGGTGGACCTGGCAGAAGGGTAACCCGCGTCATCCCTTTCTTTGGCACTCACCCTACTTGCCAGGCGCTGCAGCTCATCACCCACTTTCAAAGCAGTACAGTACGAATAGTAGTGACCATCACATACCAGCCAACATACCTTCCAGCCAGCAGCCCATAACCACACAACCATTCATGTCTACACAACTTCCTTTCAAATCGCTGTCTTACTCCCAAGACCTTTGACTACATTTTAGCAGTTGAGGATTACCGTGGGATACTGTATTTGATTACTATGACTCGTGGAGTGCATTTCTGGGTTTTCACAGGTAATTTTAAAAGTTATAACATGGTTAGACATTCAGGTGGTAGAGTGTGATTCCTATGTCATACGGTATTTGTGTTTACCATTTCTTGGAGTAGGCCACGGCTGCACACTAGTGCCATGGTTGAGAAACATATTTACAAAATAAATAACTCTGATCTCCAAAAGGAATTTACATAACTCTTAAGCCCTGAAACACCAGTGGAAAATATCAGTGCTCACCACAGTTCTGCCCAGTAACTGTTTACTGTGATTGAGCCAAAGTAAAGCTTTGAATTTACAATGCCAATAGCTCCAGCTCAAGAAAGTGCAAGACCTATTGTATTACAAATGCTTGTTTAGTCAATGCTGTACATAAACAAACCAATTGTATTTCTTCAAACAATTTTAAACCACCTTAAGATGTTCAGTTATCTGCATGCTCTTTTGTTCTTGAATGTACTTATTAACTTTTTTCTGTTGAATATTTGAACTGTATTTGGCATATTAAAGGTATTTTCTGCCTGCTGCAGAACTATTGCAGCCCAAGACAATACAAGCTGGAAAAGTGACTTCCCTGCAAGACACACTCCCAGGCACTGGTGGACTGGCAGCAGTCATGTGAATCACACACTCTCTCTGCCTTCAGACTCTGCACTCTGTTCATCTGATCTCTGCAGCATGTGCTTAACAATACTAGGCCACAATAAAGTGCAATGTGTGGGTGGTGACTCAGACATGTTTTATGATTTCTTTACTTGCATATCTTTTGGGCACACAAGCCTTCATTGCTGCTTGCCTAACGTTGCACTCGGTACCTTGGACCCATTTGGTGTTTGTCTGGGACACTCTTGAAATATAATAATGGAAGGTCGGTGGTCCAGTGTGTAGCAGGAACCCTGCACGTTGTTTGCCACCAAACCCTAATGTCTGGACACCGATCAACATCATAGACAGGTGACTGTAAATTGATGGCCTACCTTACATGGTTTCAAACGTTTACCTGTTAGGAACGACTATTTCCACTTTATTACGTGCAAAAACTGAATTTGCAATTCTGGATGCCATCATATCTTAGAGTATGGGCATCGATTCACTAAAATACCAGCGGTATAGGAAGTGACTACACATGTCCTTTGACACCTCAATGGCATTACAGGCAGTGATGTTGTACCCCCTCAGATCTGCTGTCACCCTCTTCTCAGCTGTCTGTTTCTCACCGGTGTGTGTTTTTATTACCTCTGTCATCTCACTTGTCTTTCTGATGTGTTGCTGTCTCTTTCTCAGCCCCTCTCCTCTTCTCATCATCTAACTCATCTGTGTTTCTCTCTGATCTCCTTCTACCTCACGTCTTTCACTCTCTTCCTTTCTCAACTATTCTGGCTTTTTCGCCACTTTCGTCAGTCTCCCATCCCTCTTCCTCCGGTGTCTCTTTCTCATCTCTCTCTCTCTATATCACATTTCTCATACTGTCGTCCCCTCTGACCAGTCTCTCCTCTCTCTCTGACTGCGGCCTGTTTCCTTGTCACCTTTCTGTGAGTCTGTCACCTATCACTCTCGCGTTTCAGTCTCTTTAACACCTGTCTATAGCTCCATCTTCCTCACCTATTACCTGTTTCAAGCTCTGCTTAGCCCCCACCCCGATCTCTCTCTCTCACGCACCCGTCTTTCAGTGTCTCACCCTTCTGCCTGTTGTGTAATCTCGCTGCTCTCCCTGTCATTATGTTTCCCTTAATCGCCGTCATAGTCTTCCTCCTCTGCCCCCTCTCTCACAATAAATAATTGCTATACAAGAGCTTTGCTTTCTTCTGAGGCCGGTGTCGCAAGCACAGTGTTAGGCGTCACAGGAGGTAAGCCAGGGGTTGCAGCTGCGACCCCTGGGGACCTTCTTGTAGGAAATCCTCACTCCGACTGCATTCTCCGAACTCTCTCCTTCCTCTGAAAGTGGTTCACAGGGCACCGTGAAGCGTGTGCGGCTGGAGGCTTTAGACTGCATTCACTGACTTCTGGTGGTCAGTGGGGAGCCGTGACTGTCCCCTTACTGCCCTGTGTTGTGCCACTGGCGAGTCTCAGGCGGCCATCGCAGAGCAGCGCTGCAGCACCAAGAGAGCAGCTTGAGCACCGAGGACAGTCTGCTGCAGGATCAATGGGACCAGTTTAATTTCCCAAATGGGGCCTGTGATTAGCCAGCAACATCCTGCAGGGTGTATGTGGGATGGTCAGCAAACAGTGCCACTGGTCAACCCCCTTGGTACCTGAAGTCAGCACATAGGGATAAGCTCATGAGGCCTCTGATCTGACTCCTAAGGAGCCAGAGGGTAGTGGGAAGTAGGGGTGCTGCAGAACTACCGACGGCAAGGCCTGATGAAACGAAATAAGTGTTGGAGATTGCTTTGCTTGCTTGTTTTCCCAGTGGATAGATGGGGTGCATCTAGTGCTTAATTTGTGCTTGTTGTTTCCGGTCAGGAGCACCGACTCTTATTTTTGAGGGCTGGCGCTTATTCTTCTGCCTCAAGCATTTACTGCGAGCAAAATACACATATGGGAAAGACGGAGGAAGGGAAAAACGAAAAAGCATCACAAAGGGAGAAAGCAGAAAGCTGCTAGAGTGAGCTGAAGGGGCAGGGAGTGTCTTTATATGGATTAAAGAGGCCCGAGATGGCTCCAGGATTTCACCGCCTCAGTATTCAGTGTTCACACATTTAATTGCAGCAGCTGAGAGTTAAAGAGGAGGGCTTTGAGCACCGGCACCTTTTTATTGACAAATTAAGCACTGGGTGCATCCAAAATTATGTCATGTAGGGTATTATAAAAGCACTGGTCCTGCCAGACCTACGCGGGATTACAGTAGTGAACATCGATTGAATTTAGGCACCTTTGATTGGTCTTTTCTCCAGCCCAGACACCTTTACGTACTCTGCTTTTCATTATTCTGATTTGTATGTATTCTCAGATGACTGAGGACATGAAGTTATTGCTCAGGATTATTCTACACTAATGTTTAATTTCCATTATGAACGTATGTTGCCAGATGAGGATGATGTAGTGAACAGCCCAGCAGCATTCTGCACGGTGTATGTGGGTCAGTCCACTGGGACCTTAAGTTAGCACTAGAGTGGTTTTTAATTTCCTACAAAATGTTTTGATTGTGCTTTTCTGACATCATCAAGTAGGCTAGAGACCTATTTTTAGAGCTGCTTATTGTTCAAAAAGGGGACGTTTCAAAATTCTCTCTTTACATGGACTTTGCTTGGTGTTTCTTGAGAGATAGTGGCATTCAAAGGGTCACATATTTGGTTGTAGGTGTCACTCATACTTCCATCAAACCCATGGAAATGTCACTCATTCTGATAACTTGGCAGTTATTTCTCTCGTTCGTATGTACAGACACATAAAACAGAACGAAGATAGAGGAGAATTCATTTTATTTTTAACTGGGGCAAATTGTGGTCTGTAGTAACATGATCCTCTCATACTGTGAGGAATTCGAGTGATGGAGGAAGGAAGGGGCAGAGCTGGCTTTCGGTGCGATCGGTGCGGCCGCACCAGGTGCTGACCTGGATTGGGTGGCGCTGACCTCAGGGGTCGCCTTGTTTAGCAATAACTTAGGAAACTTGCATTTAAAAGCACCTGCTGAAAAGTTCCTTGTGCTCCAACCTTCAGGAAGCAATTCAAAATGTCAAGAAAACTCTTGTAATTAATGCCCCTGCTAGGAAGAGAGATGTGAGTTTTATCTAGTGGCAGCTTTGACTCGCCATAAAGTAGATTAGAGGGTTAATATGCCTGCTGCAAAGAACATAATTATATTTTCTGTGGCTAGCTTTGTGGATTAGTAAAACCAGCCTTTACAAGTGCTTTAAAACAAATGAATGTATGTGAAAGGAGAGCTATGGAGAGATGAGGGGCACATTTTCCGGACAGTAGTGAGGGAATCCGAGGAGGTGATCATTGGATGGAGGTGCCAGAACAGACTGTTGCACAGGGCACCACCAGCACTAAAGCCAGCCCTGGGAAGGGGTAATTAAGTTTGCTGGCGCTCTACTACGCCAATCTATTTCCTGTATGGGCAGGCGAGGCCCATCCTTTAGGGCAGAGGGGCCACGCCCCCCCACCTTTTGTCCCTCATGAAGAGTGCCTGTCAGGCTAACCAAATGTCAGCCTGACAGACTCTTCATGTTCAGCTCAGGCAGCCAGGAGCGAGACATGCGTGATGTGCGCAGACTCCAGCGGAACTTTACTAGGCTGAAGAGGTCACAGCTCCTATGGGCAAGACCTCCTCGGTTCAGCAATGTGCCTCGAGACCCTCCCCCTCGGTGACGAGGGAAGCGTCACCCATTGACTCCGACCTGGGGGCTTCAGGTTTAAGCGTTAATCAGTGACACCTCGTCACAAAGTGTTATGGGATCAGCAGTCTCATTGATCCCCATTGATCCCCATTGACCCCCCTCCCACTCTCTGAGGAAGTTGGGACTGCTGCCTTCCCTCACTGGCTGACCCAGTCCCAACCCTCCTGGGACCTCCGAGCAGAAGGTAAGTGTGTGTGTGTGTTTTTTAATGAATGTTCAGTGCGTGAGTGTATGTTTGAATGTTGATGAGTGTTGTGAATGGATGCGCGTGCATGTGTGAATAAATCAGTGTGAGTATGCTTCCCCCACCCCCTTCCCTCCTAAAATTGCCGGACACCACTGTGTATGGGTGTCATCACCGAGCGTGCAAAGCATTTCACACAGTGCCGAAGTCGTATTATAATTTGTCTTTGTGATTAAAGAGCCTGCCCCATCCAGCTGCACATATTGTTTTTGCATCTTCTCCCCCGCACCCAGGTGGGAATACGAGCAGCTATGCAGTGCCTGACAGGACGCGTGTTCTCAGCATATTTACTACAGGGCAATACACTTGTTTTATATCTCAGTTTAGGGCAAAATACGACCTCAGGGCTGAAGCTCGTGGAGATCATATTGAAAGGGCAGAGCAGGGTACATTTACTCTTCCTATTAGCCGTCTATAACTAATCTAAAGGCGTGAAAGGGAGGTGTTGCGCTACACAAGTGTGCTCGATGCTCCCTCGGAATATCTGGATGCTCATGTGGTATATCTCTTATTTCCCATATTCCAACCATTTCTTCATGTAGCCCGCAGCTCTTGCTCCGATGAGAGTGCATTTTGGCTGATTTTGCTTCACGCTTATTTCATTAATCAGTCTTTGCGCCCAGGGCTATGGGCACGTTTCTTTGGGAGTCCCCATTCCCAAGGTCAAGGGCATTTTCTTGCACGACTGCTCAGAAGGTCACGTCTGAGTAAAAAATAGAAACCTGACTGAGCTTGTTCCGCTCCCTTTAGAATTCCACCTACCTCGCATATATTTTCAGACAGGAAAATAGAATTTAAAACCTACCTAAATCATTTCTCAGAAGTTCTCCCTAGGTTTAGTGAATCAAGTGTTTTTAGGCAGACATGACATACAATGTGAGGAATTACATATGTGCCAAATGTAAAGGTATATATATATCAAGAGTTATGAATATTAGAGGACAGAAGTCTCCACAATTTCCAACATGAACCACGAAACCGATGGGTCACACGGAGCGATGGGAGGACCCGCCATATTCATTCATGTTAAAAAAACCTCTACCTGGATAGGGTGCTTTCCGGGATGTCATTTCGAACAGATGCACTTCTGGTTCGTGGATAAGAAGACAGAACTATGCCTCCCCCCGTTAGATTCACTACCCGCTGCTTTAATGCTGCGGTGAGGGGGACCTGACAATCCAGTCTCTTTCCTAATTTTGAGTATAACAGGCTGAGGTTTGGGCTGGGATTCACCGTGCAGTTTAATAGCTTCAATTTGTGAAAATGAACGGAAAGGTTTTAAACTATTCAGGAGATCCAGCCTGGTAATTTTACGTGCATAAAAAGGGTTGATGAGGTGGTTGGTTTCTCTCATTACATAGTAAGACAAGAGGTGGTGGCTTGGCCTGGAGGACACATTTTGTGGTCTGTTTTTACCCAATAATTTGTTTCTGCTTGTAAACGTAGGTCAAAATTTCACAATTATCACTTGTTTACTCTTTCATTTATTCTGAGCCAGAGTATTTATGTGGCCTCACGTGCAACCTACTGGTCTAAAAGGGCCAATCTTTTACCCGCCTCTTCACTTTCCCCACTTTAGCAGAGGGATTGGCCTAGCCCAGCCCCCTTGATGACTCTTATTATATGCTTATTACTGCAGTGTAAAGTTCAGTCAGCATTCTTTGGCATCTCCTGAAAGGTGTTAGAAGGGCTGGTTGGGCAAGACCCTACTTGAGAGACGCTGTGGGCTGTCCTTTATGTCTACTGTAATAAATCCTGTTTTTCAGATACTTTGCCCACATGTGTAGTTTACCAGAAATTTAGAGTGCTGACCTTTGGGGGAGCAGATCACATGGTCATTCAACTGGCCTCTGGTAGATTTTGCATGGGCACTTTTGACTCGGAGCCTGCAACAACTACCTGTGTCATACCTGGGACTTCATCCTACAACTCAGATCATGAGCTTCAGTGCTGGTGAGGTCCAGATCACGCTTCACAGAAAGGTACAGGGCATCTCGGTATCATAACCTCGCAGTTCCACAGTCTATTGTTGCAAGGTAGCTTTGCTTTGAGTGGCATAAGTGCAGTTGTGTAAGGAAACCTAAAGGGGGGGGCCCCTGCAATATGTGGACTCAGACAGGGGCTAACTGCCTGTGCATAGTATACTGTGCTGAGGGGGTACCAGGGAGCTTGGGCTCCCCACACTGCGGGGGCCTTTGTTATGCCACTGCATGAGTAGTGTGCAAAATAATGATGGATTGGGATGCGGCACCAAGGGATTACCAGTGGCTGAAATTAATTCAAGCATTCCATCCATCACTGTTTTGTATACTAATTGTGTTGCCCTAGTGGGACGGGTCTGCCCAGTCGTGGGTTCTGTGCACACAGTGTCACTGAAACCAAGCTGAACCAGGCTGATGAGCCCCTAACTAGGGTTAAACCAGTCCTGGGTTACTTGCATTCCAGTTCAGGGAGGACCTGGCATGGCAGTTCAGGTAACACTGTTCCATCACTGTTTTCTATACTAATTGTGTTGCTGTAAGTGGCATGGGTATGTCAGACGTGGGTCCTGTCCACACTGTGTCACTGGAACCAAACTGTACCTGGCTGAGGAGCCCATAACTAGGGTGAAACTGGTCCTGGGTTGCTCACATTCTGGTTCAGGAAGGACCTTGCTTAGCGGATCGGGCTGGACTGTAACGATTGGAGCAGGGTCAAGAATAAATTGAATATATCTGGATCCAAACTGAGGGACGTGGTGTGCAAAACAATGATGGACTGGGATGTGGTCCAGAGTGATTACCAGTGTCTTTGAGAATATTTCAAGCATTCCATCTATCACTGTTTAGTATACTAATTATGTCTCCTTAAGTGGGAGGGGTGTTCCCATACATGGCTCCCGTGCACAATGTGTCACTGGAACCAAGCTGTACCTAAGCTGATAAGCCTATAACTAGGACAAAACCGGTCTTGGGTTACTTGTAGTCTAGTTCATGGAGGACCTGGCTTGGCAGTTCAGGACGGACTGTTCTGACTGGAGCAGGGTCAAGAATGTTTTGCATAAAGCCAGTTCCAACACTAAGGTGGCATGCTGTGCAAAATAACAATGGATTGGATGCATCCCTGAGTGAGTAGCAGTGGCCGAGATTAATTCAAGCATTCCATCCATCGCTGTCTTGTATACTAATTCCTTTGAGTGGCAGCACAGCACAATTTCTACAGTTTGTTTCCTAATGTTCGTTCTTCCAGCAGTCCAGTGGGTTTCTTCTGTATTCTTGTTAGTGAATTAAGGAAAAGGACAGTCCGCTTTAAAAAAAAAGGCACATTTTCCTGGTGCTTTTTTTCAGAGACAAACTAGGAAGTGGAATACAAACATGGTAAAGAAACGGAAAATGATCTTCTAATAAAAATAACCAGTGAAAAAAATATAGTCAAGCTAGGCTTTTACTCACACATTAAGGCACACAGTAAAAATAAGTTGCATGCAAATTCTGAGAAAACACATCAAATCTAGAAAGAAGCATGACAACATTTAAAGCTTAGCTACATTTTTGTAAGCCATTCACATTGTGGTAAAGAAGGAAGTAGGATGTTGATCATCATTCGCAGGGATCCTGCATGCACCACAGGCATGAATGAGCTGGCAGATGCATTATCCAGAGCAGAGAACAGCTTTCCACAGTGTGCCACAATTATTAGTAAAATAAGAGTGCCACGGTCTTCGATAGTTAATAGTGGTCCTCTTCTTCTCAGGTGGAAAACAGATAGGTGTCGGCCAGCAGCAGAAGATCTCCCTTAAAGAAGCTTTTTTCTTTTCCAAGGGTTGATCTCTCCATCATGTCGCATGTGTGTGCCTTCCTCTCTGTGGGAGACAGTAAGCTTCCCTGGTGCACAGCTTGCCTTAAAAATGAAACATGAAATGACCTGACCCTGGCTGCGATCCCCTGATGGTGAAGGTAAGCGATTTTACTTTCCAAATGAGAATTGATCAACTATCTGCAAAAATAAATTCACGGAGTGGAAAAAAACGTAATGTTGCAAACAGCCTTTTGGACTATCAATGACTGCAACACACAATATTATACCCATGTTGATGTTATGGTAATTTATCTAATGGGTATTTACTTACCACATTCCATACCCCTTGCAAAGCCCAAAGCGATTTTCTGGGTTGCCTGATTGTATCAATTATAGAGAGGTTCATTCTCCCAGCAAGGTTGTGAAATACACAGATTTTCAGTGGGTCCTTGGGATCGTTTTGGAAGTGCATGTTGAAAGGGTGATATTGCTTAGCAGGCGACAGCGCTGTTGTCTTATGAAACTTGAAATGTGAAGGAGGCCTGGCAGAACCAGGCTGGGAGATCTACAGCTGTAGCAGAATTAAAATAATCTTTGTCAGACAGAGCTGCGTTGCAACCTTTAAAGCAGCTTTTTTTAGCCTTGGTATCTCGTGCAGCTGGTTGTGAGAGGCAGCACAGGCCCTGCTTCCCGCTTCCTTCTGCGAGCTTCTGTAATAGCTACCCCGGGAACTCGTGCTATCAGTCTGGTGTGGGAGAGAGGAGCACACAGATTCTCTTTACAAGCCTCTGTAATAACTACCCTGGGAGTACATACTTTCAATCAGAGAGCAGGGACAGCACATCCTGCCCTGGGAGATTTGTTTCCACCAGTAAAACAGAAAATTCCTTACATTTTTTTAGAATAACAACAAGTATGTTGATGTCGAAACCACAGATCACCATCTTTGAGTGTGTGAGTAATTAAGAAGACAAAGGAGGCAAGTTTCGTATAGGGGAGTGGCCTAAGAAGGGTATCAAAAAATCTCTACAAGAGGCTTGGTCTATGTAATTAAGGGTACAGACTACTGCATGTGAAATACAATCCTCAGTTTGATAATATGTGAAGAGGGCCACGCTGGTCAAATAATACCCAACAACACACTTTTCCGAGGTACTCGCGGTTTGCAGGCCAGCAATAACAGGATACGCTTCCTCCACATCAGGGGCATCCAAATTAACTTAGTACATGCGAATAAATATACATAGTAAGATCACATATTGCAGTATAATAATCATTGAATGATCATCAAACAAACTCAGATTTCTACGTATGAGACTGTCTATTTTGAGACAAGAAAGTCCTAAAGAAGTTAAGGGGTGTTCCCCAGACGAAACACGTGTTGACTGGGATGGTGATATGAGCAATTTTGGATACAAGAACTTTCAAGAAGAATAAAGAACATTACGGTTGAATTTATGGAGGATTGTTTCATTTATGGACATTTATAACTATCAAAGAATTTTGTATTAGGAATATTGATGAGTGCTGTTCTAATTTATTATATTGTATAACAGCTGTTGTTATCATTCTGGGTTTTTTGGGGGGTTTCCCAGTGAAAGGCACCGCTTGGATACCTGTTGGTTTAATCTGAGAGATAGCACCGATTACTCGACGTAAAATCACCCTTGAGAGTTTTTTTTGTTTTTACCCAACAAAAGCAGTCAACAAGATGTTTATTAAGCAGTGTACGTAGAACCCTTATCCTGTGCCTTGAGCTATAAAAACTTGATAAGGTATATTGAAATGAAAGGGCAATAACTTTGTTGTTCAATTGCAATTTAATAGCATTTTTAGTCGTGGAACACCAATGAAAAAGGACTTTATCCATGGTGTTGCTTTGTTCGGTGTTAAACGCAACTTCTGATTACAAGTGAATTGCTGCTGCATCGTGTGACATGCAGGCAGGTACAGGTTTTTTTCTCTTCAGACAGTGAAGATCAGAAATAGAGGACCGCGGTTAAATGACTGATTTTCTTGTGCTTTGCCAAGGCTCAACCCTGGGTGGCATTCCTCCAATTCGACCACTTGGAACCAGTTCTTAATTTGGAGTGGAAGTGACCGCTAGTACCCAAAGCTCTGCGTAGGACTCCTCGGACAGCGCTTTTAAATATCGGCGCACTGAATAACAGGCTGCATAGAATTGAACCAATCTCACGGCTTTTCCATCTACTCTCAGACACTCCCTTCCCCTTTATCTCACTTGTTCAGGTTCTTGCTTTCACACCTTGCAACAATTTTTCTGCCTCTCTCTTACTACATCTTTCCCCTTTGTATGTTTTTCCCTGTCTTGCTCATGGGCAATATCTGATGAGCAAAAATAAGTGAAAGGTCCCCAGAAATGAGTGCTGGTGGGCCCCACCAGCAACCACTGGCTCAAATGAAGCAATACTGGAGACTATCCTGATTTTTATTTTGTATTTACATCTCTTTATTGAGAGAAACACTAATGATTTAAGCTAAGACACACAGGAAGTACATGCAAAAGAACAGAGAGTTTGACTATAAGTAAACAAAAGTATAACATAATGTTGTTATAAACCACCTGAGGAGCCACGGATCTGGGATGCAGGGGAGACCTGCACAAATACCAGGGATCTGTCATGGTCCAGGAAGGAGATGATAAAGGACCCGCCTAGCACTTGGACATCTAGAGTCGGGGAGTGGGCAGCAGAGGTGAGGGCAGGGAATTGCGAGCCTTGGGAGAAGTGGAGGGAATTGGGTGGGATACTAAAGCAGCAGTATGTTGGGGCATTAAGAAGGGAGGGCAGAATGCGGCAGGTGGAAAAGCCCAGTGTTCCGCAGCGGGTCATCCTTTCTCTCAGTCGGTACAGCAAGAGGCCTGTGTGAACCTGCTGGGCATGCGAGGCACTGGTCCATCCTCTCCATGGACACTCCAGGAAGTGGGGCATGGGAAAGCAGAGGAGATTAGGCAGGGTAGAGGGGTAGGGCAGAGGAACGTGAGGTGGTCAGGGAATGTGAGGACATGGAAGATATGGAAGAGGGGGCCAGGCAGTGGAAAGGGTGCAGATCACTAGTCTCGGAGAAAGGCCTCTTATGTGTGCAGAATGGCTGGTGAGTCTAGCACAGATCCTTTCAAAAGCAGCCACTTTAAACAATTTTTGCTGGCAGTCCTCTGGCGTTTGACATGTGGATGATCTCCAAAGTCTCAGGAAGTCCTGATCTTTAACTCTGTGGCCTTGTACTATCTCTTACATGAAATATGGATTGTAGTTCTTACTGGGCTAAGATGGCGAGTTATGGAATTTACTGCTCTATAATTTGAAACATTGAACCCTCCTAGGATCCTTGATGGTGGGCCTTTCTGAGCTCCAGCTGGATCTGATCCAAGCAATGCATTACGTAGGATGGAGACTGATTGTGGACTTGTAAGTAAAGAAACAGCAATCTACTTTTGAGTAAACTCAACTTGTTGCCTTTATTTCCAGAGTTAAGTTCAAAGTCCATTGCGTTGCATGCACATGCCTCTTAAGCGCTAATGCCCTCCCATCACACCACCACACCTTTGCAATAATCAGCCCTCCCCACAACCTTTGTAGGCATCAGTGGTTGGCCACAGTCATAGGAGTCCTCACCCTGGAGATAGACAACGTCTGTGCCACCAATAAAGAAATATCTTCCCTTAGAATTATGAGCAAAAGCTTACTCCATTTTACATTTTAGCCTCCACCCAATTTAGCTACAAAAATAGCCTAAACATCTTAATTTTGGGGAGTAGGGGAGCTTGTGGATGGGGGTTAGATGCAGCACTATGGAGAGAAAGACCGGCTCTGACATTAATGAAGATTACCAGTAAATAATCACATTACTACCACCTTGTCTGTTTTCATGTCCCATTCTTCGATCTACTGCATCATCTTGTCATTGCACTTATGCAGTGCTTAGTACTCTCGAAAAGTAGCTGAAGTGATTTACAGTGTGAACTATGCCACACTGGAATACACAGTTAGTCAGCTGTACTAGGACCGAGATTATGCACCATGTCTCAAGAGTCTAGATGACCAGAAAAACTGTGCTCTTTGTGTGTAAAATGTGTACCCTATGCATTAAAGACCAGTTATCGAAGGCCCAGTACAAGGTTTTTATTTGTCATAACAAAAGCTTCTCATTGGATGCCTGACACTGGTTTCTTGTAGGCCCGTCAGAGTCATGCAGAGTGTAATACACAATTTATTGTCATTGTCCACTGCGGAGAAGGGCCATGGCGCTCAAGATGCAAACTGTCGAATGGCTCATGATGTCCCTTCCCTCCCTCAACAATGATAAATAGCATCTCCGCCTATAATGTAGATACCATGCTGGTTTATCGTGTTTATTAGTAAAAACAAAGGTAAACACTGGAGCCTGAACATAAGGGTTAAACTCATGCATTGAGAGAAAATCACACCAAAGAGTATTCTTCACAATGCTCTGCAGCAACTACACTAAATAGACCCTTGGAAATGTTTTCACAGATCAATCTCAATGATACCAGGCGGAAATCTAGTCACTGGGAAATCCTAGAACAGCAGAGAGAGAGCACTAACAACAGAAAAGAGCTACAAGGCCATAAAAAAGTAAAAAAATGCACTATTTACCTATTGGTTGCATAACAAAGTTAAAAAAAAGAGGTCAGGGGAGTGCACGGAGTCGGTAGTTAAGTATGCAGCTCTCCAGTTGCAGGTACACAGCAGAGGTTGCTGTGGTTGCGGAGTGGTAACATACCTTGAATCTATGGAGGCAGTTGAAGAAGCCTACAAACCCTACATTAGCAAATGACGGTTTCTATGGTATACAGCATGGAACCCATCCCTATCACGTTCAGGAGAGCCCTTTCTCCCAGTGACCCTAAGCAGAGGGCGGTATTCTTCCTGTGAGGAATGAAAACAATCTAAGATGCTTCTGTTTTCACGAGTCATGAAGAAGGTGGAAATTAAGTAGCCCTGTCTTCACCTATGCTAAACTTAGAGCAGTTGTCTGAAACCTAAGGTGGATGCTTTAACAAAAAGATCAAAACACAAGTGGCAACTGTGTCCTTCTTCAGTTCTCATGCTACTATTGGGTGGATTGGGCACGTATTATAAACATAAGGCTTATTACTCGCAGCCGAGCGTGTGACACTGTGAAATAAGAATTACCTTAGACATATTACACATTTAGTGGGAGATCCGGGAGTCCAGGTTCGGACTATGTGAACCCCGACTATCTTCGGAAGCCTGATAATTTCTAGTCAGAATACCCCTGGACTCCGAACATTTCACATAGCCTTTTACTAAAGTCAAACATTACCGATGTAATGCTCGGAGAATGTCAGGTCTAGCGCCATCTTATGACTCCGACTGGATTCGAACTTTTATAGCACTTTTTTTTCTTGTTTCTGTTCCAACACACTGAAGTTATCTAGATGGCATGCCGCGCTTAAAAAATATCCTAAATAAATATATTATATCCTTGAGCTGGATAAATAATTTTGTTGAAGGGAAATTAATGAAAATACACTCATGCTGCAGTGCGTCAAATTGAGGCTGATTCAGAACATAGCTGTGATGGAAGGGCTTGCCTTAATTGCCTCTTGCTCAAGTCTTTTCCTAGCGCCCAACACGTGCCACTCAGCTACGCTATGCAAAACAGACTTAATCCCAGAGGGGCTTTCCCTCTGAAAGTCACAGTCCCCTCTGGAAGACACACACCCCAGAGACACTGATGATGCTAGCTGCACCTGGTGACATCTGCGGCAATGTCAGATCTCAGATGATTTATGGCGCACTATTAACGTAGTTCATCATCTGAGAAGAACTTTGCGTTCCCCCAAAGTACATGCCAGCTTCAGCTTAGCTACCATTAGTCAACCCTGTGCCTATGAGTACAGAATGGTGGACGAGTGGGAGGACATCGTCTCAGCCTGGCGGTATCAGACGTGTTGGCTACAAGAGCGGCCGTGTGACTACCCAGGAGTAGTGGCGCAACACAAAATGATGCCCCCCGCAGAATGTGATGAAGGGCACCTGGGTTTCCCATATCTCTTAGATATCCATTAGCCTTGGGCCCCCTGATGGGTTGGGTGCCTCCCTGTGCTGCAAAGGCCTTTTCACACCCCTGCCCTGGAACCTGGAGTACTTTCCAACTTTTCAAGTGGCCCACTGACACAAGGTCCACCGCTAAATACTCCTAGCACTATAGCCTGCAGCGCTTTACATGCAACTTATAGTTTTGCTTTCGGATTCTGGGATTTTTAGTTTTGCTTTTCAAATTTTATGTATGGCCTACAAGTGCTGGGTACAAGATACTTTTGATTGAAAAAACAAGATTGAAAGGAACTGTTAAACATGGGAGGTGAATCCTGTGGATTAGCAGTGTGTCTGACAAGCATGACTATTCCATTAGCAGCCGGAACCAATCATTTCAAACATCCCACAAACACCCAGCATGAAAAAAAGATTCCTATTGCTTACAGCATCACCGTTGACCAATCAAGAACAATGCAGCTTGTGGTTAAATATGGGTGCAGCTGGGAAGACAAATGTTGCACTATTGGCTTTATGGCAAGGCCTCGATGGGACTGGCAGAAGGTCCTTGACTTCCAATGCGCAAGGCAGAATGGCAAGTTGAACATTGAGATCGCACAAGCCATAATATACTTTGATTATGAACTATCAGTGATCTTTCGAGGAGGGGACTTAGAAATATGCAGCTCAAATACATGTCTCTGCTTTCAGGCAAGTAAAGCGTGATAGAAGCTGTCGAATCTAACTTTTGCACTGATGCAGCAACAGCCTGGGGCTTGCTGGATACGTTGACGAATACAGAGGACCCACAAACACAGCTGCACCCAGCCAAACCTAGACTAATGTTGCATTAGGAGGAGCCACAGACCCCCTAGGCCAATATCTACTCAACGAATGGCTGTCAAATCTGTGGCACTGTCAGCTGCAGAGGCATCCAAGGAAACCAGAATTCTGATGTGGCCATACATTCTGGTGATGGTAAATTGACAATTTGAGAAGATACTGAAAGCCTGAAAACCCAAGTCTGGATAAGCCTGATGGTCATGCCAATAACTTTTAATACTGCAATGTGACCCACATGATGCAGCCAACTGTAGGACCATTAAATGAAGATGCATGAACAATCTTTAGGGTAACCATAGTATCCTGAATGTCCATACAGCAGTATTATCAGTAGAACTAACGATGGGTGCTATAACGATGCAATCAGGAAGTAGGTGGGCAGGGGAGGTGATTCACCCCTTTTTGTGGAATTGCTCTTCCCATTACTAATTGCGTGTTGCGCAGGTATTTACTTTATCTGTACTTCATTCTCTTGGACCACGTTGCACTGAGGGATATTGGCAATAAATATTTGTACTGTTTGTTGTGAGCTGAAGACGTCTATTCTTTCTAGGGGATGGAAGGAATTGTTTATATTGTTGTTTTTGTTGGTTCAATGGCAGGGGAAGGTTGTGCTCATAAGCATAAATGAGAAAGAGACAATGTGACATCAGAAAAGAAGGACAAGCATTGGCAAAGCCAATAAGTCTAGCCTGCGCAAGAGGTATTGGCTTTGCCAATGTGTCTTAGACATGTTGTTCACCAGCGTGGCTCATGTTCAGCACTACTAAAAGTTAGTGGCATAGAAGAGAGTGGCGTGAGGTGGCATAGAATGGAATGGCAAAGAGGGGAGTAGAGTGTTGTTGCAGAGTGGAGTGGCAGAGAGTGTTGTGTATTAGAGTGGCATAGTGTGGAGCTGCCTGGAGTGGCTTACATTGGACTGGCACAGAGTAGAGTTGACTGGCATAGGCTGCATTGGCATAGAGAAAGGGTCTTCAAACTGAGGGGGAGGCAGGCCCTCCAGGGGGGCCTCAAGTGATCCCAGGGGGGTGCCAGGCTCTGGCCAAAAGAAACATTATAGAGATAACAGTGCTTTGTTTTAATAGGAAACATGTTATTGCTTTTCTTTAAAAAAAAAAGGTAACAATACTTAACTGCAATGTGTAAATAAGTCTAGATATGTTTAAACATTGCCATCTTAATAAAATAATTGTGAAAAATTCTGAGGGGGGCCCGATGACTTTTATTTTTCAACTGAGGGGCACAACATTAAAAAGTTTGAAAACCACTGGCTTAGAGTGTTGCAAAGTATAGTGGTGTTGAGTGCACTGGCAATGAGTGCAGTAGCATTGAATTCATCATCATACAATGCATCATCGCAGAATTCAGTGGCTTAGAGTGGTGCATAGTAGATTGCACTGGTGCAGAGTTGAGTGGTTCAGAGTTCAGTGGTGCAGAGTGGAGTTGTGCAGAGTATAGGGGTGCAGAGTAGAGTTGTGCAGAGTAGAGTGGTGTAGAGTAGAATAGAGTGGCACAGAGTGCACTGGCAGACTGCAGTGGTTTAGAGTGCAGTGGCATAGAGTGGTGTAGAGTGTAGTGGCTTAGAGTTGAGTGAGGCAGAGAGCAGTGATACCAAGTTGAGTCGAGTGGCATACAGTGCAGTGGCATAGAGTGCAGAATAGAGTTGAGTGGCATAGAGTGCAGTGGCACAGAGTTGTGCAGAGTAGAGTAGCACAGAGTGATGCTGAGTAGAGTATATGCCATAGAGTGCAGTGGCATAGAGTTCCGTGGTAGACAGTGCTGTGTTTCAGAGTAGAGTGTCAGAGTGAAGTGGTTTAGAGTGGAGTACAGTGACATAGAGAGCAGTGGAGTAGAGTACAGTGATGTTGAATACAGTGACATAGAGTGTAGCTGCATAGAGTGCAGTGGTTAAGAGAAGAGTGACATAGAGTGCAGTGGTGCGGAGCGCAGTAGAGTGGCGCAGAGCGCAGTGGCATAGAGTAAATAGTTTCAGAGTAGAGTGAAGTGGTGTAGGATTGAGTAGTGCAACGTAGAGTGCAGTTGAATTGAGAGGCATAGAGTAAAATGGCATAGAGTAAAGTGGTGTAGGGTAGATGAGAGTGCCATACAGTGGATTGGCATAGAGTGCAGACGCATAGAGTTGAGTGTTACAGACTAAAGTGCATTGGTGTAGAGTGTATTGGCATACACGGCTGTATTGCTGAGTGTCATAGAGTTCTTTAGTGTAGATTGAAGTTTTGCAGAGTAGATTGGTGTGACCTAGACTGGAGTGGTGTAGAGAGCAGCGTTGAAGAGTGCAGTGGTATAGTGTGGCAAAGATTGTATTGACATAGAGTACAGTGGTACAGAATAGAGTAGAGAGGCATAGTGTAAAGTGGCATGGAGTTCAGTGGCGTAGAGTGGAGTGATGCAGAGTGCAGGGGCACGGAGTGGTATACAGCAGAGTGGTGCAGAGTAAAGGGCAGTGGTGTGGAGTGGTCCAGAGTAGAGTGGAGTGGGGTTGAGAGGAGTATTCGTGGTGTGGTAGCACACTGCCATTACAGATAACATATGTCCAGTTGAAATGAGCATTACATTTGTACAGGTATCCAGCTTTACTAATAAAACTATAAAGTGCTCAGAAGAGAAATGTGTGCATCAACTAGTTAATGTTTAATTTTGGTCATATTAAAATATTTGTTTCCAAAACAATTCAGAAATCCCAAAAATGTGCTTTAATTGTGCGTTCATAATTATGATATATTCTGAAATACGCACTTCATTTAAATGTCATTGTGTGCTAGAAAGAAAACTCTTTCTTATCCACAGTACCCAGCAAGATTGTCACATAAGTCCTCTCACTTTGAAGTCAAAAAAAGAAAAGCAAACAAGCGCCCTTGGAAGACAGCTCCTGACATTGACATCTGTCTTTGAATGCACAGCAACTGTGAAAAGATAAGAACAAGATTTAAAGGCCTGTCAACAGAAAGCAAGTATGTGGAAGAAAACAGAAAACACACTTTAGGCAACAAGAGGGACTAACCTAACTTGGAGAGCCTAAAGCAAATAAAGCCACCAAACAGAAAGGCAGAAAGTGTGAGTTACAAACCACAAAGCCAATGGTAATCAATGAGCGGAATGCCTTCTTAGGTCAACTTTCTGAAAGTCCCCAGGATATCTTTAGCAAACCAGACATCTGCTCCGTGTGGTAAGCTGCGACCTAAAAAAAGGTGGGCGCCTGAGCAGTAGTTCCTGCCTGAACAGCGAGGAGATTAATATTATCGAATTAAAGAGTGCTTGGTATACTCTAGCACAAAACAGTAATACATGTCGATGAGTTCGGATGTGAGAGGAATGTCTAATTAAATAAAACATCATAACGCACAGGGATTCATAAGAAACTCACATGACAAAAAGGGAATGTCATCAATTGCAAAAAGTGGTGGGGCCACTTATTTGGCGTGACTTACTCAAGCTGTGCAAAGGGGGCAATGGCAATAGCTTGTGGTCAGTGCTTATTGTGCAAGTGATTGCAGATGGTGTGCACTGGCACTCGTTTTTGGAAACCACAACTCAATTTACAGAATTAGACTTTTATCCAGAGCAAAATTGAAATCAAAACACGGAGAACATAAACGGAAGGGAAAGATAGAAACTATGGGTGAAAAAAGACACAAATACCTGAATGAGGGAACTAGGGCGAAGGGAAGTGTAGGGCGGTGGAAGAAAGATGCATGAACTGCATCCCCAACATTCGGCAGTGCCAGCAGCAGTTTACAGAGAAAAATCTTTGATCCCTGATCTTATATTTTATGTATTATTTTAAAAAGTGAGCCTCGAAACTGTTTAGCCAGAATAGCAATAATGAAGATTGGCGTGTACAGTTAAGGTAAAGCAAATAGGAAATCATGTGCCACAGTTTACCTTTGAATGCGAACCTTTTTTGCGTTCCAGCTCTGTACATCTAACGTGGTAGAGGGCCTGTGGGTGCCCCACAGCCATGCCTTCCAGCATGCTCGGTGACAAATAATCGTGCGTTTTAACTATGCAAAAGAAGCAAAGCCATTAAAAAAAACAAGTAAAATGTGTTTGCGTGCGGTACATAGAAAATACAAAGTCACCAACAGTTTCCAGAGCACTTTTGCTTTTGAAAACGATTGGGAAAATGTAAACACGGCCAAAAACTTAAATAAAACAAAGGATTCATTTGAAACATTTCTCTGTCCCGGAGGTTACCAGATGGGCGAACGAAATGCCATTTTATGGTATTTTGCAGGTTGGGGGGAAACTCCAGTCTTGGGCGTAGTATGTCTAATGGGAGCTTTTAGGTACAAGTTGAAAGCAGTAACTGGAAAGTTAACAGTTTCATATGTTTTTATCTCATGATCATCATACACTGTTTGCATAGGGCTATGCTCAGTGAAATTGCCTTCATGTTGATGTCACCAGGTTTATGAAACTTGAACACTATATGACTTTCTATGAAATAAAAAAAATAGATGGCCCTAAAAGGCAAACCATTGCAGCACACTCGAACATTGCGCTGTGATTTCATCATATGTTTGATTTGGAGTACTACAGTTACTGCGGTGTTTGCTGTAACTGTTTCATGGCACCATAAAAAGACTGACTATTTGCTAGGAGTTTTACAAGTGCACGCAGCAGAGTAAAAGTGGTTACTCGTATAGGTGCCATCTCACAGGTTTAAGGCCGTCACCCCCGTTACTGGACCCTGCTTGGTGACAAATAGTAAAGGTGTGACATGCTCTAGAGAAGGGGTGCCCAGCTTCTGAAATGACCTCAGTTTCTGTGATGTTTCATCCAGTGGTTATTGTTGCTTATTGGGGTAGCCTTGTCCTCTTGTGGAAGAAATTCCCAGCATTTACTCTAGGTTCTATTTGGCAGATTAAATTAATAGGAGATAGGATTGATCATTTGTGGGGGCTTGGGGAGGTTATGTGAGGTATCACAATTAGTTGGTGGGATTAATAGATGAGCTAGAGGTAATTGTGATCTTTGAAATTGGGTGTGGGCAATTTACATAAATGCATTACAAGAGATTAGATCAATGCAAACATGCATGTGACTTACACGATTCGAAGGAGTAACAGAAGCTACAAGATCAGTGTAATAATTACACATGTTAATACATTTTATGCATTATATTGTATGATTTTTTGATTGAATAATACATATTACTATTTATGATGACGCTGCAGCTATACTTTTTTTTGTTTAGGGCTAGCTCCTTGTAAAAGTCATAAAGTATTGGACGTTTGTTTAGAATACTTTGGATGTACACTCTTGATTAACAGTGTCAAGTTCTACGATAAATTAATTAGTATCATTTTTCACGAGTTCACTTGATTCTCAGTATCAAGTAGTGCAGGATCTCAGATCAAATCCAAAACAAATCCAAAAGTTCAACAGTCCTCTTGTCTATTTGCATAATATAGAAGAATGCCATAAGCTTGGCAACACAAAGTCAAGGCATTCAAGTAAGGGATGATTGTAAACAAGCCCATCGCAGCATATCTCCCGACCTTCTCTCCCTCCAATCTATACCTACTCAGGACCATAAACATAAACACAAATCTCAGAATGGACAACCATGTACAGTAACCAACGCGGAGGTCTGTGCTCCTAGGAAATACCACAAAGGGAGCAGCAACGACGAGCAATGCTACCAGCTTATTAGAAACCATAAATTGTGAGCCTATCTCACACACTTCTTCACAGCGGTATGCGTACAGTGCCTTGAGGCCCTAACGGGTGAGTAGTGCGCTATACAAGTGCGAAGTTTACAGTTTACAGTTTACTCATCACGCTGCTAAGTGATGCGTCCCATAACATAATAACTGCATACAGTCTTAATTCTAAGACAGCATCCTTCCAAAAACTCAGAGTGTAACGTTTAGCATACTACCCATGTAGGCAACCACTTCAGTGCCCCACCTAGGGGTGCTAAACAATATGTAAACGTTATAATAGAGTTCAATATAAAAAAGCAGACACTCCTGCAACATATCAAGCCATCTCCAGGAGCTGTGATGCAATAACCAGATTGACTACTTGTTTCCTCACAGTGGGTACAGATTTTCCTTGAGGTGCACACAAAAGGAAGGCCATAGATGAGCATGAGGCAGGGCCAGACCGGGAGCAAAAAGCAGCCCTGGCAAGAAAATTCTATCCACCCGCCCTCACCCCTTCTCAATCTCTCTCTTTCCCTCAATTTATCTTCTCCCCCTCCTTCTATTCCCCCTCCATGACTTCTTCCCATCCTCTCTCTTTCTATATTCTCTTTTTGGATATGCGTCCTACTGTGCCCGCAGCATTAAAGTGTCAATGAAGCCAGCGGCTGCCAGGGACTCCAAATGAGCCTCGAATGGCTCCGGCCGCACAGGAGAAATGCCTGTTAAGATAAAAAGGCAGTCCGCCCTGGCATAAGGTTGCAGTCTATCAGCAGAACATTTTTTTGAAGACCATCTCACATTGTTTTGAAAAGTAATTTTTCTTCCAAGATTCCAGGGACTAGAGATGCCAAATTGAAAATTAAGTGACGTAAACTATCTAAACTCTTAATGCTAACATTATTTTGGCCTTTTTCTTCCTTTCGATCTTCACAAATTCTCTCCACTTGCCACATTTTAAATGCAGCTAAAATAGCCGCCAAATTGTAGAACTGATTTGGTACCTATTCATCTGACAGTCAACACCAGTGGGCGTTATTGTACTTCTGGTTGCCTAATTTAGGAGGCATCCGCTTATGGTGCTACACATCTGTTGTAGATTACCTCTCTTAATAACAGCCAAAAATGTAAAATGAGAAAGAAGCTTTAATGGTAAACATGAACACCATCACCAAATACCAGGTGGCAAGGCAGCCAGACGTAACTGACTCTAGAATACACCCACACATTTGGTGCCATACATTCTGTACAACATAAAATAATTCTACACAGTGATGCCTCAATTGCCTTTGCACAACAAATTCTCCATTTAGAAAAATCTTCTTTCAGCACTGGATTCTGCCCTGGTAGCAGCTTGGTGTCTCCATTACCTGTATGTCTCAGCTGGTGTCTGGAATGTTGAGGGTAGATGTTGTAATAGAATGTTGGTGTGTGGTGTGAAAGCGAGGGGATTACTGATAGTTCAGTGGTTCCCAACCTGTGGTCCGGAGACCCCCTGGGGTCCGCAAAGCCTCCTCAGAGGGGTCCGTGACTGCTTAGAAAATGAAATAATATTAACACATTAGGTCCTCAGCTTTCAGTAATGACTCAGTGTGGGGGTCCCTGGATTCCAATAATGATTCAGTGGGGGTCTCTAGATTTCAGTAATGAGAAAGAGGGGGTCCACATAAGTCAAAAGGGTGGGAACCACTGCTATGGTTCATGGGAGGATGATGCTGTGGTTAGTGCTATGTAACGATTTCTGTATCTAAGGCCCGAACATTCAAATAAAGAAGATACTCTCCTCTACCGGACTGGGTCCTCACTCATATGTGAATAACCCTCTTCAAGACTAAAGAAACTGTTGACACCAGTTGCACCTAGCATCCCTAACAGTGAACTATGTTTGGCTACTGTCTCACATGAAGTGTCCCAGGAGCTCTTGGCTCCAGATCTCTGCAGTCTGAATAAGAGGGAAAAGCTGCCAATCATAAGGTAGAACCAGGGACATCTTAAGGATTTTTGGGGACCTCATTCAATGGATTTTAGGGACCCATGCTCGGAACAGCTTTGAATTCATGATCCAGTTTCAGCTCTTTCATGCCCTCTTTGACGAGGTCACTCAGTACACAGGCACACTCGCCCAAATTGTACATGTGTTTACGTCTAATATTCAGGAAGAGTGACGTGTATTCAATACTGTAACACAGCAGCAGCTGAACAATATTCTTGCAAATAATCTGATCTATGTGAGACCCTCATTTCTCATGCGTGAAGTCCTATTATGATGTAAAAGAAAACTAAAGCACAATATTTCTCTGCAAAATGCCTGTAATAGACTCCCATACACCACCCACATTAAAAAAGCATTAAAAGAAAATGGTATTTAAAACAATCTGTGTGAGAATTGTTCAAGGTCATCTGGGCAAGACTGGAGAACAGAGTTGCCTCTATCTTGGGCCTCCCTGAAAGGTTGGGGCCCTGAGTCAGAGCCCACTTTGCCCATGCCTTAAAAGGTCTCTGGGTAGAATTGAAACAGAACCATAACTGTGAACTAAAAAAAGACTCAGCCGGGCAGGCACATGTACCATCTACTCACTAAAGAGAAAGGGATGAATGGGTGTAAATAGCCTGAGACAGTATCCAAGCTGTTTAGTCAACTGCTCCAGTGGTCGCAGTAACAGTGGCGCTGATTCAAGTAAAGGAAGGACGTGTAACCATGGGGAAGGGGCATGTCTCTTACCCTGTATCCGAACATATTGTTTTAGTGCACTGGATAGCAAGGATACATTGTAGTTTGAGAGAAACTATCTTATTTCAGAGCACCCTGTGATAATGCATATGTATGAACTTCTCTCCTTGGAAACACATATATATTTTGCTATGACATAAATGTAATTTTAGTGGTGCTTAAAATATTTAGGACAGTCTGAGTTTGGCAATTTGGGATTTTCATGGTTGTAATCGACATAAGGGTTCAGGCATTTGCTTTTGCTTACATTTAATGGTCAAGTTATTGCTGTGCCCTCCAGCATGTTGCAGTCTATTGATGGTTGCAGTGTATTGACGGTGAATGAGTGTGAGTTCTGATGTGTAATGTTTTTGCCTCTTTGTTTGGAGTATTTATATCACAATAGGTTTACTTGTGGTGAATAACTTCTGTGATATTTTTAAGACTTGAGAAAGCATACTGGTGATGGAGTCTGCAGTTCTTGTGCTGATGGAGAGAGATAACATCATTGTTTTATGAGTAAGCATGGACATTGCATACATAGATGCATTTAAGGCTCTAGGCCAAGTAGGCATTTGGCTAGGACCCCAGATTCCAAGGAATCCTCTATTAACGTGATTGTGAAAACGTTACGACATGCTTTCTCTCTCTTTCTCTCTGTTTCTCTGTTTTTTTACTCAGTATCTCTATCTGTTTCTGCTTTCCTCTATATCTGACTCTGCGACTCAATCTCGTCTATCTATTGATCTGTCATCTCTCTCTCTCTGTACCTTGCTTACTCTTCTTTACTTCCCTATCTACTTCTCGGTCTACCCCCGCTAACGCACCTTTACTTCTCTCTGTATATCTCGCCTCTCAGTCTACCTCTTCCCTCTTTTTACTTCACCCATGTCTACCAAATCTCTCTACCTCTCTATATTGATATATGTTATCTGTATCTCACAACCACAAAAATCCAGGCCTTCTCTGTAGTTCAAGCATCTAGTTATCCCCTTGATCTCTGTCACCTCCCTCTACCACACCGACCTCATCCCACCCTCGCTCTCTGTTTCCTCTGCCTCTTCTTTATCATTAATGTCTCACTAACTTCCTTCTTCTAACTGAACCTTTTTATTTTTCTTCACTTGTCCTTATCTCCTCACGCATCTCTCTCTAGGTAACCTTTTCTCTTTTTCAACGCACCCTTTCTACCTCACCTCTCTCTCTATCTCACCATATCACTCTTGCACTGTATCAACCTTCTCTCTTTTTCTTCATCTTTTATTTATCAACACTTCATCTTTCAACCTTTTCCCCACCTCTCTCATCCTTGCATCACTCTCTTTATCTAGCACCATTTCTCCTATTTGCCTACCTCTACCTCACCTCTCTGCTGTTATCTCTACTTCACCTGTCTCTTCCTACATTACTTCTCTTTCAACCTCACCCCTTGGTATACCCCGCCCCATTACCTTCTTTCTGCATTTCCTACACCCTATCTCTAGCTCTCTCAGTCTCTCTCTATCACTGTTAAAACTTACTGGTCTTTCTACCTCGTTTCACCACCTGCCTCTTTTTCTTTCAACTTCTCTGCATCTTTCATTCGAGTTACCAGGCCTTTCTCTCTTTAATTTACATCTTTCTCCTTCCCTCTTTTCTCCCATTCTGGTTGGTGGATGCCTGAAGATGAACTTTCTGTCACGCCGCAGCGGCCACGGCGGCAGGCACAGGCCGCCGCGGCGCGGCATTTGATGAACACCGCTGCCTGCATGCAAGCCGCGGGGGAAACTGCGGCTTGCAGACAGGCCGCGGGAGAAGCCACGAGTCTGGCCAGGGGTCACGGCACTCGCCGCGCCCCCTTCTTTCGTTTCTGCCGCAAGGGCAGACGCAGCAGGAGTTGAGACCCCGAGTGGGTCTCAGACCTGCCGCGCATACCGCATTTAGTGCGCTTTACATTCAGACAATTTATATAACCTTCTGCTTCACCACTTACCAGTATTAACAGGCAAAAGCTGAATACCTGCACATGGTGGTATTTTTATGCATGCCCTTTCCCTTTCCCAGCATGCTGCCCACTTCCTCTCTTCCCAGCATGCTGCCCACTTCCTCTCTTCCCAGCATGCATTGTTTCTCTCTGTTTGGACGCATGTTCTTTATTCACTGTTATACTCTTTTCCCCAATCCAAGATGGTGGTGTTTCTACTTCCTGTATAGGGGTATATAAGGGGAATTCAGCTGCTTACTCATTGCGTTGCAACACTCCTTTGGTAATAGTCACGCTCCGGCTGGTTTCCTCTTGTGGATCCAGTATTTCCTGACCTGTCTTCGTCTCCAGTTTTTCCTGTACTCTCGGATCTTCAGTTCTTACGCCCTTGTGTCCTCCTTCTGTTTCAGGGAGTTCCTGTTGGAGGTTTTTTACCCTTTTGGGGTTTTTCCTCTGGGACTCCTTCTGGAGGGCACGGACTGTAGTGGCTTGCTATTGTCAAACAGCACCGTGGCTACCGGAAGGGGTCGCCCCTACCTCGGCCAGAGCAGAACCTGCCGGAATCGGGGTCGTTCCCCAACCCTCATCAACCTCGACGGTAAGCCCAGTTAAAACCGTGACAGATTGCAACGCCCAAAAATCCAGTTGCAGTCCGGAACCATGGATAATCCAGTGGCAAATACGGAACCCACCAGCCAGACCCTGCTCATGACTATACAACAACAGGCTCAAGAACTCCAACAGCTACGTACTGAAAATACCGTCTATCGACAAGCCTTTGCATCCAGGACCACTGATGTCCCCTCAGTATCCGCCACTACACTTCGTTTCTCCGGGGATCCTAACAAATTGAGAGAATTCCTGGATGCCTTGACGGTTTATTTTGCCTTTCGCCCCTCGCAATTTGTGCAAGACAAGACCAAGGTGGGATATTTGATTAGCGCCTTATCGGGCCAGCCTTGGCTTGGGCCACTCCTTTAGTGACAAGAAATGACCCCTGTCTGTCTAAGTATTCCACCTTTGTCACTACCTTTAAACAGATGTTTGAACGCCCTGGACTTGAGTCTTCAGCAGAAGAAGCTCTTTGCGATATCCAACAAGGAAATCAAGATGTATTACAATACATCACCCGTTTCAGACAATTAGCAGCCGAAACATCCTGGGTGGAACGTACCTTGGTGACACTGTTCCGCAGAGGTCTCAGAGAGGACATTAAGGACGAACTGGTGCACTCTGCTAGAATAGAAAACCTTAAAGGCTTGATGGATCAGACTTTGACAATAGAATATCGGTTGAATGAACGAAGAATGGAGAAAAAGAAGAGTCGTTTGCCATCACATTCAGTGACGTCTTGCACTTTCCCTCATCGTACCGAATAAGTCAGTTCTGAACCTAAGGGGGCTCCCGAGGAAGAGCCAATGCAGATTGATACGGCTCGAGGCCCTTTATCAGCTAGTGAAAGAGAACACAGATGAAGGAAGGGACTTTGTCTATATTGTGGTGCAGCTAGTCACCTAATTCGCACCTGCCCCATTCGTCCAACCAAGCCTTTGGGAAACGCCAACTCCCATCCTCAGTGAGAAGGGTGAGGACGGGATATCGTGAAATATCTTCCATTTGTTCTTCCCAGGAGGAAGGAACTGCTCTTTTTCTTTTACCAGTTATCCTTCACTTAACTGATGGCCGTGAAGAAAGAACCCTGGCTTTATTGGACTGCGGAGCCAGTGGCATCTATTTAGATGAAGCATGGGTCAAAGAATGACAGATAGCACAAATACCTAAGGAAGTACCAGAACAAGTACACACGGTGGATGGATCACTCTTGGCCTCAGGACCCGTACAGTATACCACCCCTACTTTCTGTCTACAGTTTGAGAAACACCAAGAAAATCTTTCGTTTGATTTAATTTCATCACCACACCACGTCATGATCCTGGGAATTCCATGGCTCACACGGCACAACCCTTACATCAACTGGGAAACAAGAACCATTTCTTTATCCTCTCACTTTTGCCAACACCACTGCTACCTAGCAGGGGATTATTGGTCCCCAAAAGGTCTCTTAGCAGCACCCCCTAAGGTGGGATGCTCTATTAACGTCCTACAGGGAGTTCCCAGGCATTATCAGGAATATGCCGATGTATTCCAGAAGCCAGAAAAACCTGAACTGCCACCCCATAGAAAATACGATTGCGCCATTCCTTTAGAGCCAGATACAGTGGTTCCTTTCGGGCGAATGTACTCTCTCACAGAACCTGAGAAGCAGATTCTTAAAGAATACCTTGATGAGAACCTACAGAGCGGGTTGATTGCTCCCTCCTCTTCACCTGCAGGGGCTCCTCTCTTCTTTGTGCCTAAGAAGACTAAAGATTTGCGTCCCTGTATTGATTTCAGAGGATTAAACAAGATCACTATTAAGGATCGGTACCCGTTAACCCGCATTAAGGACATCCTAGAAGCAGTCAGAGGGGCAAAGAGATTCACCAAGCTGGATCTCAGAGGAGCCTACCATCTTTTAAGAATAAAAAAGGTGATGAGTGGAAGACCGCTTTTAGAACACCTTTTGGTCACTACGAATATCGAGTAATACCATTCGGACTCACCAATGCCCCTTCCATTTTTCAAAGGTTCATGGATTCTATCTTTTCCGATCTTTTGCAACAAACAGTGGTGGTGTATCTCGACGACATTTTAATCTTTTCGGTTCACCCAGAGGAACACTCTAAGCATGTTTGCCAAGTTCTAGAGAGACTCCGACAACACCATTTATTCTGCAAACCTGAAAAGTGCAAGTTTGATCAGACGGAAGTAAAATACTTGGGATATTGCATTAACCAAACTGGAGTCGCCATGGATTCAGACAAGGTGCAAGCTATATTGAATTGGCCATCTCCTTCTTCCATCAAGGAGACTCAGTGTTTTTTGGGATTAGCCAATTTCTATCGACAATTTATAGCAGACTTTGCCTAGAGAACCAGCTACATTACTCAAACCCTTAAAAAAGATCATCTAAAGAAGGGCTTTTGTTGTACACAAGACGCAGAGTTAGCCTTTCAAGACTTAAAGAAAGCCTTTATTCAAGCCCCCATTCTACGACACCCAGACACCAGCAAACAATTCATTGTGGTCGCAGACGCATCTGAAAGAGCCATTGGGGCTGCCTTACTACAAAGACAAGACGATGATGATTTAGAGCACCCGGTATTCTACCTGTCCCACATTCTATCCGACTCAGAACGGAACTATTCCGTGCTAGAACGTGAATTACTCGCCTTAAAGACCGCATGCACAGAATGGAGACACTTTCTGATGGGCTCGAAAGAACCCTTTGAAGCCCGGACAGACCACAGAAATCTACAGTGCTTAAGAAACTTTCAGTGTCAGAATAGCCGGCAGGCTCGATGGGCTTTCTTTTTCAGCCAATATGACTTCTATATCATATACATCCCTGGTTCTCAGAACATCCTGGCGGATGCCATGTCCCGACGTTACCCTGAGTGCAGCGATTCTCCTGTACAGAACCTATTTGACAATAACAAGATCATTGGGTTAGTACAGACTTTTTTAGACCAAGTCAAGTCCGAATATACCCGTCTAGAAGATACAGAGCTGAATAAGTTGCGTCCGCAACTTCATATAGATCAAGGGTATTATTATCATGATAAGGCCCTGTTCTTACCCACTAAACTAGTACAGACTGAAGCCTTACGTATGTGCCATGATTCCCCCATCACAGGTCATCGAGGAATGAAAGCTACCCAAGAACTTCTGCTTCGCTCCTTCTGGTGGTCAACTCTCAAGACAGATACTGAAGAATATGTATCATCCTGTCCTATATGTGCTCAAGCCAAGACACCTCGTACTAAACCAGTAGGATTACTTCACCCACTACCAGTTCCCCCAGGTCCATGGCACACTATCTCCACAGATTTCATGTGCACATTACCCTCTTCAATGGGAAATCACGTAATAATGGTAACCGTGGACTCCTTCACCAAGATGGCTAACTTCACGGCCTTAAGAAAGTTACCAACGGCAAAAGAATTAGGTCAAATCTTTACACAAGAAATCTTTCGACTTCATGGATTAACTCAGGTCATTATATCGGATAGGGGTCCTCAATATATCTCCCGATTCTGGAAACAATTCTGTAAGACCTTGGGAATCGAAGTGGCCTTATCATCAGGGTTCCATCCTCAAACTAACGGACAGACGGAACGACTCAATCAAGGCCTCGAACAATATTTACGTAGCTTCTGCAATGCTACGGAGAGTAATTGGGCTACCTATTTACCGCTTGCAGAATTCTCCTACAACAACTCAATACACAGCGCCTCGAAGGTCTCCCCTTTCTATGGCTTCGACGGTTTCCATCCTAAGGCCTTTCCAACTCCCCTGAAAGATACTTCCAATCTTCCTGCCATATCCTCCTATGTTCGACAGCTACGGGGTGTCCAACGTGTTATCCATTCCAACCTTGTGGCCACTAAGTCTCGCATGAAAAAGATAGCTGATAAGAGACGTTGTGCGGCTCCTCACTATCAAGTCCATGATAAAGTTTGGCTCTCCTCTAGATTCCTACCTCTCCGACTTACTCAGAACAAATTCAAACCCCGTTTTTATGGTCCCTTCCTGATTCTCAAAAAGATTAAACCAGTGTCTGTGCGTCTTCGCCTGCCCCGAACTTGGAAGATACACCCTGTATTCCATGTTTCTCAACTTAAACCTTACCTTCCTGATCCTTTTCACAGACAATTCTCCTGTCCTCCCCCTCTGTTGATTGATAATGTGCCCGAGTATGAGGTCCAGGAAATCTGTGACTCTCGGTTTTTCCATGGACGCCTCCAATATCTTATTAACTGGAAAGGCTACCCTATGAGTGAGTGTTCCTGGGAAGATGCCCCTTCAGTTCATGCCCCTCTTTTGGTCTGTCACTTTTTTCGGCTTTTCCCTCACAAACCTGGGGCCTTTGGGGGGGGGGAACCTACTGTCAAGGCGCTGCATCCGCGGAGGCCGCGGGGGAAGCCGCAGCTTGCAGACAGGCCGCAGGAGAAGCCGCGAGTCTGGCCAGGGGTCGCGGCACTCGCCGCGCCCCCTTCTATTGTTTCTGCCGCAAGGGCAGACGCGGCAGGAGTTGAGACCCCGAGTGGGTCTCAGACCTGCTGCGCATAGCGCATTTAGTGCGCTTTACATTCAGACAATTTATATAACCTTCTGCTTCACCACTTACCAGTATTAACAGGCAAAAGCCGAATACCTGCACATGGTGGTGTTTTTATGCATGCGTTTTCCCTTTCCCAGCATGCTGCCCACTTCCTCTCTTCCCAGCATGCATTGTTTCTCTCTGTTTGGACGCATGTTCTTTATTCACTGTTATACTCTTTTCCCCAATCCAAGATGGTGGTGTTTCTACTTCCTGTTTCCTACTTCCTGTATAGGGGTATATAAGGGGAATTCAGCTGCTTACTCATTGCGTTGCAACACTCCTTTGGTGGTAGTCACGCTCCGGCTGGTTTCCTCTTGTGGATCCAGTATTTCCTGACCTGTCTTCGTCTCCAGTTTTTCCTGTACTCTCGGATCTTCAGTTCTAACGCCCTTGTGTCCTTCTGTTTCAGGGAGTTCCTGTTGGAGGTTTTTTACCCTTTTGGGGTTTTTCCTCTGGGACTCCTTCTGGAGGGCACGGACTGTAGTGGCTTGCTATTGTCAAACAGCACTTTGGCTACCTGAAGGGGTTGCCCCTACCTCGGCCAGAGCAGAAACTGCCGGAATCGGGGTCGTTCCCCAACCCTCATCAACCTCGACGGTAAGCCCAGTGAAAACCGTGACACTTTCAGCTATTTTATGGTGTTCCTTTTGTGAAACGTTTAACCTATACTACACTGTTGAATGCATCACGAGGGCACGTTAGCTGAAAATGGGCAAACAGGGGGGCACAAAATGTGCCTTGCCCAGTACCACAAAAATCCTTAAGATAGCACTGTGCATGCAGAGCCAGATTTATGATGTTGTATATGTATGCAGATTGCATATGATAGATTGGGTTATATATCATGTATGTATGGAGATTGTGTACAACTTGGTTTATGTACTGGGTACATATGAAGGTTGTTTGCAGGTTCAGATTTGTGTCCTGCATGTATGGAATTGAGTAGAACTGTGTTGTGTATGAACAGAGATTGCATACAAGTGTAGAATTGAGTTCTGTTTCTGTGGAGATTGCATATGTGTTTACTGTGCCTGTGTTACCTGAATAATTTAGTAAATATAATTGTATTTGTATTTAGATAGCGCTTACTACCACAGGCAAGGCATTGAAATGCTTTTCAGGGAGTAGCACACTACTCTGGAACCCAAAGAGCATCAGTAGCGGATTAGTATAGAGAAATATCAGTAAAATTGAGGGGTGGACATGCAAGTCTGTTAGTTGGAGTGGATAGGATAATGGACAGATAGAGTCTAGAATGTGTTATTTGAGAGATCATAGTAGTAAGATGAGGTTTGAAATTAGTAAAAGGAGAGATGGAGGAGAGAAGTGTCTGTAGAAATGGATTAGGGAGATCATATTAGTAAACTAATGTTTGGGAAGAGTCAAAGGAGGGATACAAGAGGTACAATTTAGAACTTTAGAACTTTAGTAAAATGAGGTTTGGTGTGAGCCAAGGAGAAATACAAGATGGAAGAGTCTAGAAAGGGTTATTTTGGAGATCATAGTGCTAGAATAAAGTTTGGGGTGAGTCAGGCGAGTGGAGGTAGAGGATATATTGAGAGTGGTATAGAGTGAGACATAGAGAAGTACAATGGAGAGTCAAAGTCTTTTTTGAAATTCTACAGTAGGAGTGAAGTAATAAATATATACTTGAAGCTAATTTATTTGTGTATTTTGATAACTTATTTTGTGTATATTGTCCTCAATGTTTCAGTAGTGAAGTAAAATAGTTATGATAATATTTACATATTGTGATGTATAAATAAAGCAGAGTCCCATAAGCATCTAATCAAATAACTGGTATGAAAACTATGCAGTGACCTATATATATATGTTAAGAATACAAATATATATATATATATATATATATATATATATATATATATATATATATATATATATATATATATATATATTTAATTTAACCATCAGTGATATATACAATTGTTGTTGGAAATGGCCATTTTTGCAGGGTTATCCCCAAATCGTTTGCCTTCTTCTTCCTATTTTTTCAGGTCTATTTTTGCTGGTTTATTGTCTCTGTGCACTTTACCACTGCTAATCAGTGCTAAAGTGCAAGTGACCCCTATAGAAAATGTACTGTTGATTGGTTTATTCATGATTCACATATTTGAATTACTGGTAAGGCCCTAGTAAAGTGCACTAGAGGTGCCCAGGGCCTGTAAATCAAATGCTACTAGCGGGCCTGCAGCACTGTTTATGCCACCAACATTAGTAGCCCTGTAACCATGTCTCAGACCTGCCACTGCAGTGTCTGTGTGTGCAGTTATAAACTGGCAATTCGACGTGGCAAGTGTACCCACTTCCCAGGCCTAAACCTTCCTTTTTACTACATTTCAGGCACCCCTAAGTTAGGCCCTAGGTTGCCCCAGCGGCAGGGTGCAATATATGTTTAAGATAAGACATATACTAGTGTGTTTTATATGTCCTAACAGTGAAATACTGCCAAATTCGGTTTTCACTGTGCAAGGGCTATTTCTCCCATACGTTAACATGGGCGCTGCCTTTAAATATCCTTAAAGCGCAGATTCCCTTTGAGAGCAGATACAAATGTGGAGTTTAGGGTCTCTGAACTCACAATGTAAAAATACATCTTTTATTGGAGTTGGTTTTTAAATTGTCCGTTTGAAAATGCCACTTTTAGAAAGTAGGCATTTTCTTGCTTAAACCATTCTGTGACTCTGCCTGTTTGTGGATTCCCCGTCTTGGTCACTTTGACAGTTGGGCTGTTCACACCTCTTCTCTAGACAGTGACACAAAAGGGGGCGGGGTGTTGCCTGCATATCCGGATGAGCCATCTGAGCTAGAGGGGAGGGAGGAGTGATCATTCACACCTGAAAGGTCTGTGCCTGCCGTCACACAATGCAGTCTCCGACCCCCTGGAGTGTGTCTGGGGCCTGGCCTGGACAAGGAAGGATCTTGCAAACACTTGAGACTTTGCTTTGAAGTTTGACAACTTCAAAGGCAGAATGGGGTATGAGAAGAAGACCAAAACCCCCAGACTTTTAGAATCTTTCTGGAATCAAGAGGAACCTCTGCCCAGGAGAAGAGCTGAAGAGCTGAAGGAGGAGTACTGTCCCTTTGCTGTGTTGCTTTGCTGGACTGGCCTGCAGTTGCTGCTTCTGTATGAAAAGAGTGCAAAGGGTGAACTTTGCTGTGTGTCCTGCTTGAGAAAGTTCTCCAAGGGCTTGGAGTAGAGCTTGCCTCTAGTTGGAAGTCTCAGGAACAACAAAGACTTCAGTTTCCTCGACCTGCAGCACTGGGAACTGTGTGTTTTGTGCTGTTCAAGAGGAGAAACCACTGCGACTCCGCCAACGAGGCCGCTGGCTGCACCGTGACCTGCTGACGCCGTACGGAGTCACATTGCCCCACTTCACACCACGACCCTGGTCTCACTGACGCTGTCATCAGACGACTTCACCGAGCCGCTGCTCTCACCACAACCTGTGGGACCCGCACTCCGGCATCGCCTGCTCACACCGCAGCCTAGGCCGCCCCGACGACAACGCTCCTGCTGACACTGGTGCCTCTGCCTGCCTGAACTGTTGGTTTTCTTGATCACATTGTGATAGCCCCAGGTGGAGCTATTGACTTCAAGGAACTGTATTTTTGAGTAAATCTTGCAGAATTCATATTTTTATTACTGTATTTGGATTTTTATTGTATTTGGTCTTGTTTTAAATAGAAAAATATTGGCTATTGTTCTAAAACTGATGTGGTGTCCTTCTGTAGTGTTTTCACTGTGTTACTGTGTCTTATGTGCAAATGTTTTACACATTGCTTCTGAGATAACCCTGACTGCTCATGTCAAGCTACCAATGGGGTGAGCAGGGGTTATCTGAGCGGGTATCTCCCTTATCCTGACAGGATTGAGGGTCCCTACTTGTTCAGGGTGCACACCGACTGCCAACTAGAGACACCAATTTTAACGATGATCATATAATCAAATTATGAATGCTTATAAGCACAGGGGTATGCTGTACATTAGTGTTTGAGTATGATGGTTATGTAGGAAAGAGCCAACTATTGAGTGGTCTTCTGAAGATAACATAATTATCCATGGATCTTATTTTTTTGGCATAATGAATCCCAGAGTTTGACTGCTGGAACAGAGAAAGATGTACCACCAATGTTTTTTTCTTCTATGGTGGGATTTTGAAGCAAGGTGTATATCTGAAGTGGAGGTTCCTTTGTTGATTGTAATTCGTGATTTAATTCCTAATAAAAGCAGTTCTGTTCCATGTATTGCTTTGTGTGTAATAAAAAGAAGGTTGAAGGTGGGTCTTCTGACAACCAATATCCAATGTAGGGCACTCAAGGCAAGAGGGATGTGGCTTTACAAGATGGAGCCTGGCAGCAGAGTTCTGAATATGTTGTAGTCTTTTCATAATTGATAAAGATGATCCGTGGTGGAGGCCATTGGTGTAATCCAGCTTAGATAGTACAAGAGAGGTATCAGCCTGGAGCTTGTGTGGAAATCCCAGGTGTGGAAGATGCGTCACAGAGTTTTCATGGTAGTGAAGCTTGATCTTGCAAATGTGTCCTCTTGAACATTAATCAATAACTAGGAATCCATAGTAATTCCAAGGTTTCTGACTGCCTTAGATACTTTAGGAGGTGGTCCCAGATCGTCAGGCATAGAGTGAGTCATAACATTTCAAGTCACCACAAGTGAGTATTTCAGTTTTGGAAGCATTCAATTTGAGATGCCTCCTTGCCATCTACTGATCAATGGTTCTGAGGCAACTAAAGATTTGAGAGATTCCAATGTCTTTGGGGCTTTCTATTTAAGGAGTATTGTGTAATCTAAAAAAGCTATAGCATGTGAGCTGAACTTCATTGATCATTGCTGATAATGACTTCATGTAAATGTTGAAAAGCATGGGTGAGATGATAGAGCCTTGAAGAACCCCTACTTTTGGATGAGTGTTAGAAATGGGGTCTTTGGTTGACAGTCAGGTTCAAGCAGGGACTCTCACTCTAGTCAGGATAAAAGAGAGTCACCCTCAGCTAACCCCTGCTTACCCCCTTGGTAGCTTGGCAGAGCAGTAGGTTTAACTTCAGAGTGCTAGGTGTAAAGTATTTGTACCAACATACACAGAAACTTAATGAAAACACTACAAAATGACACAACAGAGGTTTAGAAAAATAGATAATATTTATCTAAACAAAACAAGACCAAAACAACAAAAATCCACAATACACAAGTCAAGTTATAAATTAAAAAGCACAAAGAGTATTTATGTAGTTTTAAAACACACACTAACACTGTTAGCGTGAAAATGTACTTTGGGTGAGTCAAAAATAACCCAGACAGGCTAGTGTGCATCAAAAAGGGCTTGCTATGCGTCGATTCCACTCATGGGTGGGACCTTGCGTCGTTTCTTCTTTAGTAGGGTTGGGGTGCGTCGTTCCTTCTCTCCACAAGAGAGCGATGCATTGATCCGGTCAGCACTCTCGGGTCGGAGCAGGCCTTGCGTTGCTTTTACACGCCCAGTGGCGTTTGCGTCGGAAATCCAGCCGCACGATGATCTGGAAATCAAACAGCGCGGGTTGCAATCTCCCAGCCTCCGTCAGCGATGCTGCGCATCATTTCTCCTGCTCCGTGCGTCAATTCTTTGGTCGTGTTTCTGGCGAGCGTTGATTTTCAGCTGCAAAGCTGCTGCTGTGTCGATTTTTCCACCGCAGATCGGAGGTGCGTCAATCTTTTCCCCGCACGGCGTTCTGTGCGTAGATTTCTTCCTCTTAGGCTGCCAGCTTCTCCTTTCAGGGTCCCAGGAACTGGAAGGGCACCAGTTGGCAGAGTAGGAGTCTCCACAGAGACTCCAGGTGCTGGCAGAGAGAAGTCTTTGCTGTCCAAGAGACTTCAAACAACAGGAGGCAAGCTCTAAATCAAGCCCTTGGAGATCTTCACAAGATGGAAGGCACACAAAGTACAGTCTTGGCCCCTTACTCTGGCAGAAGCAGCAACTGCAGGATAGCTCCACAAAGCACAGTCACAGGCAGGGCAGCTCTTCTTCCTCAGCTCTTCAGCTCTTCTCCAGGCAGAGGTTCCTCTTGGTTTCCAGAAGTGTTCTAAAGTCTGTGGTTTTAGGTGCCCTTCTTATACCCAATTTCTCCTTTGAAGTAGGCCTACTTCAAAGTAAAGTCTCTTTTGAATGTGAAATCCTGCCTTGCCAGGCCAGGCCCCAGACACTCACCAGGGGGTTGGAGACTGCATTGTGTGAGGACAGGCACAGCCCTTTCAGGTGTGAGTGACCACTCCTCCCCTCCCTCCTAGCACAGATGGCTCATCAGGATCTACAGACTACACCCCAGCTCCCTTTGTGTCAGTGTCTAGTGTGAGGTGCAACCAGCCCAACTGTCAAACTGACCCATACTGGGATTCCACAGACAGGCAGAGTCACAGAAATGGTACAAGCAAGAAAATGATCACTTTCTAAAAGTGGCATTTTCAAGCACAAAATCTTAAAATCAACTTTACTAAAATATATATTTTTAAGTTTTGCGCTCAAAGACCCCAAACTCCACATGTCTATCCGCTCCCAAAGGGAATCTACACTTTAATCGGATTTAAAGGTAGCCCCCATGTTAACCTATGAGAGGGACAGGCTTTGCAACAGTGAAAAACAAATTTAGCAATATTTCACTGTCAGGACAAAGGAAACACATTAGTATATCTCCTACCTTAACCATACAGTGCACCTTGCCCTTGGGGCTACCTAGGGCCTACCTTAGGGGTGTCTGACATGTAAGAAAAGGGAAGGTTTAGGCCTGGCAAGTGGGTACACTTGCCAAGTCGAATTTACAGTTAAAACTGCACACAGACACTGCGGTGGCAGGTCTGAGACATGATTACAGAGCTACTTATGTGGGTGGCACAACCAGTGCTGCAGGCCCACTAATAGCATTTGATTTACAGGCCCTGGCACCTCTAGTGCACTCTACTAGGGACTTACAAGTAAATCAAATATGCCAATCATGGATAAGCCAATTACATACACTTAACATTTTGTAAAGGAGCACTTGCACATTAGCACTGGTTAGCAGTGGTAAAGTGCCCAGAGTAATAAAAACAGCAAAATCAGAGTTCAGCACACATCAACAACCTGGGGAACAGAGGCAAAAAGTTAAGGGAGACCACGCCAAGATTGAAAAGTCTAACAATGAGAAAAGGGGAATATGGATGACATTTGTTCTGTTTTGAAGGTAGGATGTGATCCAGTCAAGAGCAGTCCCTTTCGTGCCGACTTCGTATTCTTTGTATTAGAGTGACATGGTCAACTGTGTTTATGGCAGCTGAGAGGTCCAAGAGAAGTAGTGTGGTGACCTCACTGCAGTCTACTGTGTTTTTAAGGTTGTCCCAGATGGCCATGAGGGTAGATTCTCTGCCTTTTCCTAGGCGGAATCCTGTTTGGTAGTCTGAAAGTATGGGATTATCTTCAATGAGTTGTGACATCTGGGTGAATGCTGCTGTTTTTATCAGTCTGCCCAAGAAAGGTCCATTTGTAATCGGTCCGTAGTTGTTGGGGTCATGCGGGTCCAGTTTTGTTTTCTTTAATAATGGTCATTTGTATACCTTTTTAGGACTTCGGGAAAGATTCCCACATTTAAACAATTATTGATGATTCTTCTTACTAGTGTGGCAGTAGAGGTAGCTATAGGAATGTTCTTGAAGTTTTGTGGTGGAAAAGGATCAGAAGAGCAGCCAACTGGGCCGCTTGTTTTGACCAGATCCATAAATTCATTTTGTGATATTTGTTTGAAGGTATGTTGCTGGGTTAGCTTACTCTTGAAGATAATTTTTGGAAATGGGTTGGTGCTGGTGGTTTTACTTTGTTTTATATAAGAGTTCAATATGTCTTCTCTGGTTGTGTAATTATTTACCAGCTTGTCAGTGAAATCTTTAGTAATGGGTTGAGTTTCTTCTGTGCATTTGGATTTATGAAATTTAGCATTCTGAATTCTGTCTGAATAGTTCCTTTTTTTGCTTTTTTGATTGTTGACTTGTGTATTCTGTTAAGTTTCTGTAGTTGAAGTTTGGCTTGATTGCTGTTTGTTTTGAGCCAGGTGCGTTACAGCTTTCTAGTTTGTTTTTTATCTTTTTTAGTTCTGTATTTCTTAAGGATGCTTATTTTCTTCTGTCTTGTTTTGTTGTTCTTAGTGGGATGAAGATCTCGAAAGCCTCCGGTAGCCACTCATAACGTTTTTGAATAGAATTTAGTGTCTAGATCTGTGTTAGATGTCAGTTGTCTTTCTAAGTATTCAAAATTGAGTATGTTCCACAATCAAAGTTTGATACATGTAGGGTGGTCTTAGGTGTGTTGATTTGTGGGTTTTTTTGTTTGAAAGTGTTAGAAAGGCTCTGGTGCGTGGATTTTCTCCTGCAGGTTACCAGCTTCTTCTTCCAAGGGCCCAGGGACTAGCTTTAGCACCACTTAGCAAGTTAGGACTCTCAGCACAAGAGTCCAGGCACTGGCGGATGAAGTCTTTGATGTCCCTGAGACTTCAGAACAGTGGGCAAGCTCAGTCCAAGCCCTTGAAGAAGCTTCACAAGCAGGTTTTCAGAAAGCAAAGTCCAGTTATTTTCCTCTTCAGGTAGAAGCAGCAGCAGCAGGCCAACACAGCATAGCAACAGGTAGAGTGGCAGGTCCTCCTCAAGCATCATGCTCTTCTTCTTGGCAGAGGTTCCTTTTGATCCAGAAGTAATGGGGGTTTAGGTCCACTACTTCTACCCATTTCTGCCTTTGAAGTAGGCAAACTTTAAAGGAAAGTCTCTGTTGTTCACAAGATCCTGCCATGCCCAGGCTTGGCCCCAAACACACTCCAGGGGTTGGAGCCTGCATTGTGGTGGGACAGGCACAAGTGTCAGTTCATCCCTCCCTAATCTAGCCCGGGAGACTCATCAGGATATGCAGGATACACCTCAGCTTCCTTTGTGTCACTGTCTTGCACTTAAAAAATATTTAGAGGCAGTTCTCGTGTTGACCTATGGGTGAGATTAGTCTTGTAATATTGAAAACCAAATCTGTCAGTATTTCACTATCAGGACATATAAAACACAGCAGTACATGTCCTACCTTTTACATACACCGCACCCTGCCCATGGGGCAACTGATGCCTACCTTAGTGGTGACATATATGTACTTAAAGGGAAGGTTTGGACCTGGCAAGTAGGTACACTTACCAGGTCGAATGGGCAGTGCAAAACTGTACACACAGACACTGCAGTGGCAGGTCTGAGACATGTTTACAGGGCTGCTAATGTAGGTGGCACAATCAGTGCTGCAGGCCCACTAGTAGCCCTTGATTTGCATGCCCTGGGCACACACAGTGCACTTTACTAGGGACTTACCAATAAATCAAATATGCCAATCACGGAAACCTAATTACCAATATCTTTTAGACAGGGAGCACATGCACTTTAGCACTGATTAGCAGTGGTAAAGTGCCCAGAGTATCAAAACCAGAAAAAAACTAATTACAGCATAGAGTCTCAAAACAGGGGGTCAGAAGTAAAAAGTACAGGGAAACCACACCAAGAGCTGCCAGGTCTAACAGAAAACAAGCAAATGGCGGTCTGACCATGTAACTAGAGTGATCCATTGAATACTGACTAGTTCTGGATTTACAAAAATGACATCTAGGATGTGTCCAGCAATGTATACGGGTTTGTGTACGATTAGATGTAGTTTCATTGTGACCAGACTGCATTTCGATGGATCTGCATATGTAGGTTGTAGAGATGGTGGTTGAGAGAGAGTTGGTGAGCTGTGTTGTTTTTATGGAGTAGCCTTGCTGTGTAATAGACATGGAGATGTGAAGTTGTGAAGAGTTGCACGTTGCTTATTTTCTTTGTGTCTGCTTAGGTGAAAGGTGTATGGGTTAGAGGTAATGGTAGTGGTGGAGCATGTGGGTTATATGTTAAAGCTCTAAATTGTGCAATGGATGGGGGCGAGTGAATGAGAGTTGTTGTATTGGCATATTTGTGGTAGGTGTTGGTGAAGATAGATCATTTGGGTGTAAAGATGGTTTAATATATGTATTATTTGTGTAGTTTAGAGTGTGGGAGTCAGTGTACTAATTTGTGGCGGAATGTATTATGTGTGTGAGATTTTGATGTGCTATTGTGTGTGTTGTTTTTGTGGAGTGGTGAGAGGAGATATTGATGTAGTGGTTTGCTGAGAAGGATTTGTGTGTAAAGTACTTTTGGTGAGTGGAAGATGAATGGTAGTGGGGTGGTGATATGTTTTTGAAAACAGTGTATGTGATGTGTGAGTGGGGATGGACACGAGTTATGAGTGTTTGTGTTAGATTTGGTAGATGGAAGAGGTAATATGAGTGGTGAAGTGGAAAGGAACGCTTGTTCGGTTGTGTGTTTTCGGTAAAAAAGGAGGAGGGAGTGAATGGATGATAGGATTAAGGGCTGAGTATAGGGTTGATGGTGACAGAAAGGGGTCTGTTAAGAGCAAGGAGGGGGTATAGCTTGTGTTTTGTATGAACAGGGAGTATGTGTCTTGATGAATTAAAGTTATGTATAATGTGGCTTTGTGTTGTGTTGATGATGTGTAGATTTGTTAGTGGTATAGGACAGAGTGGTGTTTTGTGTAAGAGTAAAGGCTCCATTCTGTGGAATTTAGGGTAGAAGGATGTATAGGTTTGTTTTGTGGGGTTTTCTAGTGGTTTCTGAAACACTGAAATGTGGATAGAGTTTGTTTGTAGTAAATGAGTAGAGTACATTTGCTCAGTGTGCTGTTATGTTTGAGGGTATTGATAAGTTAAGGTACTTGCAAAAAATGGCAGAATTTCAGGCCCTAGGCCCAACCTGGCCCGAACAGGCCAAAACAGCAACTGCCCTTGTCCTCCCCCCTTAGCTTTGATTCCCAGGATGGAATGCCCTGAGTCCTAAGGTTAAATAGCCCTAGGTCAGGTGGCCATGGCCAATGGGAGCCCTAGCTGTAAACCTAACCAATCAGAATCCTAGCCCTAAGCCCAACCAACGGGAGATCTGGCCCTTTCACCCAGTCACAGCCCTAGCCCTATCAGCCACCCAAAACCCAAATCCTATGCCCTAAGTCCACTAGAAATCTAGCCCTAGAAACCAATCAAAACTCCAGCCCTATCAACCAATCAAAACTCTAACACTAAGTCTAACAGGAAACCTAGCCCTAGGAACCAATCAGGACCACAGATCTATCAGCTAATCAGAACTCTAACCCTAAGCCCTTAGTCCAATAGAAATCCTAGTCCTAAGGAACAATCAGAACCCCAGGTCTATCAGCCAATCAGAACTCTAACCCTAAGCCCTAGCTCCAACAGAAATCCTAGCCCTAGGAGCCAGTGAAAGCAGAGATGCAACAACCAGTAAGAAAGTTGTACAAGGGACATCTAACCTTAAGCACAGGATGATGGGCAGTGGGGTAGGGAGCTGCTCCTCACGTCCAAATCTTCTTGGATACAGACAGGCTCAATGCACATTTTGTAGTTCATGTTCAGCCCTGCAGGTAAGGCCCAAATTTAAAGCCACTTAAAATACTGCCTTTTGTGCACTTAATCTAATACGTTTTTTTTGTAGCCAAGAACGAGTGCTACATAAAAGTTCCAAACACAGTTTAAACCATAAAGCAGATTAAGCAGTCTCTTAAAAACACTCTTGTTAGCCTCTGAGGTGTAGTTTGCCTTTTTACATTGTAAGAAAGCGTAGGGGAGAGGTTGCTTCTACAGGCCTTGTACGGAAACCAATAAGTAAATTTAAACAGTCATGGGTAGAAAAAAGCAGTTTTAATTTTCAAGAATACACAACACAAAGTCTGTGTTCTTACTAATTTCTTTGTCTTTTGTTCACCAGGCTGTTTAGGGCACAGAGAGGCTGGGGGTTCAAAATGGAGGTGGCTGTCCTGAGGCTCCCTCCACAAACTTTAAGGACCTGTGCAACTTTTAGAGGAGGGCTCAGGGTTGCTTGGGAGCGTAAGGCTGAAATAGCGAAGCACTGGCAGGTGGGCCGGGGTGCAGGGAGCCCCTCCTCAAGTCAGAATCTCTTTGGATACAGACAGGCTCAATCCACACTTTGTAGTTCCTGTTCAACCCTGCAGATAAGGTCCAAATCTAATCTAGCATTTGGATGTCAGGGGGCATTGTGTATGAGTGTTGCTGTGATGACAGGTTTTGTGTTTTACTTTGGCAAGGGAGTTTTGAGTTGAGGTAATGCAGGGTTAAACTTTCAGTGCTTGCATACTTTTACCTTGAACGTGTAGACTTGGGGATGACTGGGACACTTTTTGCCTAATAAGGGTTCCATGCCCTGGCTGTTGCATGACTGAGAGTCTGTGACTACATGTCCTACATGAAAAATGTTGAATGGCATCATTGTGAGTTCGCAGACATGTGGTGGTAGGGCCTCATGTCTGAGGAAGTTGCAGGACTTGCACGTCTTCAATCGTAGGTTAGTCAAACCTAGTTGTCTCATTTTTTGTTTTACATGAGCTATTGAGAGCCTCATGTCTTACAAAGTTGTGATGTTTTTTCTTGGCCCACTGCAGGAATACTGTAACTGTTATTTATGTGTTTCTGAGTTGTGTTGAGGAGTCTTACAGGGGATGGTGGGTGAATGTGCAACCTAGAGATGTCGCAGGCAGAGTGATTGTCAATTATTTTCCCTGTAAGGTTTCTACAAGGGTATGACTGTTCTTTGTTTTGTTGTTTGCAAGGAAGGAAGATGTGTTGCATCCTGAAAGTTTCCATTCCCTTCTTGTCTGAGCTGGTGTCTGGATTTCTAAGTGTCATATGATGCAATACTGTGAAGAAGTGGGAGGTGGGAACTGGGCAATAGTTACATTTAGAGTGAAGATGAAGTTGTGACTAAGCCATGTACCTAGAACTGAACCTAAGGGTCTAGCATGTAAATAAAGACGATACCTCCTCTACCTGTCTCGCTCCTCACTCATCTTTCAAGAAACATCCTCAAGACTTAACAGCCCATCAATGTCATTCAGTGGCCAAAGTCATTGCAAGCTTTTCTTGTTATGGTCTATTCTCAAAGAGTATGCAGTTCCTATCATAGTAAACCAATGACAAAGAAAAAGAAAGGCCCCCCTCAGCCCCCAAAGAGAGGCCCATCGGTAAAGAACTGAGCTCCAGGATCCAAGGGGATCCTGTTGCTCAGAAGCAAGAGCCCTCGAACACCCAGTTGAGTGTCATGCTTCATCCTCGGACATCTCCTTGTTAGGCCAGCGCTGCAATGCCCAATAGGCCCCTCAAAAAGGAGGAACTTTACCGGAAATCTTTTGAATGCTGGCAATAAAGCTGATGGACAAGGTGCTCAAAGTGTAGATAGGTGGCTATGTGATTAAAATTAAGTAAGAGATGCCCAAAATACATTTTAGTAAAGGGGCTTCCTTGTTATGTTCAAAAACAGAAAACCAAGGTCACTAAAGGATGCAATGGTCAAACACCGCTCAGAGTTGTGAATAGATAAGGATCAATATGTTTTTTGCCCTCACTGTCAACAAGGATCTTGGCAATTCGTCAGGACCTGTAAACCTAATCTACATAACAGGGTGAAGGAAATCTGTACATCACACTGAGAAAAACTGTGAATACCAATAGTAGTCTTCCAGTCACTCTGACACTGAACTAGTGAAAAAATACAATATGACAGTCAACATTTAGTAGACCTACAGTATGCAGCATAGTCAATACTGTCAAAGTAAATGTCATCAACATTTCAGGTGTGTCTGGTGACCAAACCATGCAAGTGCAAGAACACAATGTGTCTTGTCAAAGACACCTAAGGCAAACAGCATACACAAACATAGAGGTAGACTTCTGTAGTGCCAAACCGTGAGCACTCATGTGAATCAGCCATATGAATATGCAGGTTAGGCTTACAAAACCACATTCAGAGTAATGCTTACCCCAATTTGATCAATTGAGTGCCACCTGGGTCATCGCGGATTAGCTCTAAAAAGCTGCAGAGTAAGCTGTGGAGACGCAGTAGATAGTATTTCAGTGATAATTGTGGTCACGTCTCTCACCCGCCTTCACACACCTGGCCGAGGGCAACATAACAACAACTGAATACTGGGGACACTGGGAGAAAGTCCCATACTGACATGTTTCAATTTGCACCATCTGCTGCAACCTACCCCTTTCTGCCATGCCCAAAGTCAAGTAAACCAGCAGGCGAGCAGCTTTGAACCTAATGCAAAATGAGCAAAGGGGGTGCAGCTGTGTCAGGGACCAACTGGGTGCGTAACTATCAATCAATCAATCAATCAGTATATTTGTAGAGCGCACTACCACCTGTGAGGGTCTCAAGGCGCTGACCAGCAGCTTGTCCATGCGGATAGCTGCCCATGGGCGCCATCCTGGGAGGCCCGCAGCTATGTCAGAAACCAGCTGAATGTATCACTAGAACGTAGGAAAGTAAACAGTCCAAGCGGTTTGCTACATAACGGCCACCATCTTTGATGGCCCAGGCTAAGAACAGGGATCAAACCGATACATATTAGATACCACAATCACCTATACTGCGCTATCATGGGGTATTGGCAAGCCTATCAGTCCCCTCAAAAAGGGGGGCCCATTAGAGTGACCCCTGGTCCAATCCATTTTCTAACACACAGATGAGCTGTGTAAACCATGCCTGCTGAACAGGCACCAACTAGAAAAGATGTGGCATCATATTAATATGTCTATATATCAGAAGACAAAGGGGGTATAGGTGCCTGCCCTAGATTTACAATCCCTCCGTTCTCAAAAAAGATTTTTCAGGGACACACAAACAGGCCTATCAAAGCAGGCATCATCCTAAAGTGATGTCACATAATTTGAATCCCTTTTGCTATCGTCAAGAAGGAGGACCTGGGTAATGTAGGAGACCGCACATAAACCTACACTTTCACTATTTAATGAGAGGAGGATTGCGGAACAAAAAGGTACCCACATCAAAATAGCAAGTGAGAGGAGTTCCTCTACAGAACAGAATCGAATCGGTGTTAATACAGTACTTCAGGGGTAAACAGTAGTCATTGTTAGAGCCAGCTGGAGTGTTCGAATGGCCCTTCCATTACCCTAAAACAAGAGGCTATCTATCGCCATAGGAGGAAGAGTTAACCGGCCCATTACCTTAAATTACTTAAAAAACTGTCATGGTCAGAGTCAACAGGTGTTGTTTGCTAACCTCCAGAAAATGCACATCCTCGGCCACATGAAAAAACAAGGGGATAGCACAAGGGGCCCAGGAAATGGGAGAGATGGAGTCAATGATATCATCATGGCCACCCAAGTCAGCCATCCATCTAACCCAAGAAAATCTCATCATTTAGACCAGATTTATGAGTCGACGGATGGATTATCCACCTCTTTTCCCTTTGGAACAGTTGTTGTTTAGACATGATGGGGTGGGACTCTAAAAACTGCCTACCATAAGTCATGTGACATGTGTCCTGATTCCAAGAAATGTGTGCTCATTCTCTTAATCTGCTTCCTACACCTGATCCCACTGCAATGGTCCATAATCCTGACCTTAACAAGTCTAATTGTCAAGCCTATGTGCCTTTTCCTGCAGGGCTACACAATCTTATAAATACACTGCTGAGTATTGCAATTCGTGTGATTCCTTTGCACCCAGATTACAGTGTCATCCAGATGTATCTCTTTCGAGGATGCAGTGAGGTCACACACATATTGCAAAAATCACATCGATAATGCCCTGTTAATGGTGGTAGGTCCCTTAAGGATCATTGTATGTGTTGTACTTGGTTCTGTGGTCTGCGTGTGTATCATCATGTCTTTCAAGTTCTTAGTTTGATGGAAAGCAAAACGTGGTGGAGGTAACTCAGGTGACCCTGTTCTCAAGATAGACCAGTGCTTCCGTATTATCTTCTGAATTCACTTGGATACAGGTGTAAAGATAGTCACATACGTAATGATGTTGTCCTGTCACCGTACCCCGAGTTCTAAAGAGCTAATCTGCTGCAGTTCCTAGCCCTTTTACATGCTACTCTCACGATGTGAGCCGGATCGTGCCATGTTTGTAAATTGAGAGAGAGTCTATGAGCTTGTGATTCATAATCCTTCACAGTGCTGCAATTACGGGGCAGGTGCAGAAACTGGTCATAAGAGAGATTCTCTCTCCGGGCCTTGGGTTGATAACCATCATAGAGTAGCAAGCTGTTACCATCTGTAGGTTTTCTGTACATAGTTGTAGTCAGGTCAAGGAATGGGAGACCCTTCCTAGAAATGTTCTTAGTGAATTTTAAGAAGGAGTTCAAGTGAATCAAGAGTTCCCCCAAATCATTTAAAAAAGGAGGCGGCTGGGACATTGCAATTGAAGGCATCATTTTATTATCCAAGACTAGTCTGAGTAGGACAAACGTATGAGCAATAACCTTTTTTTTTTAAAGAGGTGTAACATTAGTTGAGCAAGAAATAGTGAAAGGCAGTTGCAGAAGTCTACAGTTATGTAAATATAGTATGTTTCAGTGTGCAATGCAGCAATTAATTCATGGAACTAACAATTTTCTCATTTCCTATATCTCCTCCATGGTATGTTTCACTATGCTATGCAACACTTAATTCATGGAACAATATATTTATAATTTCCTGAAATTCACAAGTGCAATTAATTCAATGAATAATCTATGAATAGGAATAAAAGTATGCAAAAACAGAATCAATAAATATACAGAGTACTTAAAATTGACTACTAGCTTAAGGTATTACACTACTAGGTTACTGTAAGGTAATGTCTTTCCTTACATTATTGTATATCATGCAGTGCACATTAAAATGTCCAATAGTTCAATGAATTAGCTTACTAGGCTACTTGTAAGGTAATAATAAGCAGTCAATCACTTGAATGTAGTAATGTTGTGCTTACAATTTGTTTGAGGGAATGGTAAGAGGGAGCTAAAATGACTGACTAAATCAGGAAGTACACAGCGCAGTCACCTATGGCATTTTCAGCCCCCATGGGACCCAACAATGGGAGGCAAGGATAATTCCCAGTGCATCTGGCAGGCAGGGCTTCTAGAAGAGCAAGCAACAGAAAGCACCTTAAACCAGGAACCGGATGCACAGCTTACGCTGTAGAGGGTGGCAGAAAACACCTTCAGTCCGGAACTAGCAATACAGCGTACGTCGTGGTGGTTTGCTTTATTCAGGGACCCTCTATGCAAGACAGTCTAGTTCTTTTTTTTTTTCAGGAAAGGACATTGAAGGCTCCCGATGACCCCACCCAAGTGGGAGGAATTCAGCTCTGCGTTGGCTCAAATAGTACAAAGTCTCTAATTGCTCCAACCTCCCCCAAACACACAGTCACACCCAGATGTTCATCAGATCTGTACTCTGCAGCATGCAATGAGAGTACCGGCGCAGTAATGGAGGAAGACGGTGCTGTCACCAGGGCTACAGACCAGGGATACTGCACCTATCTGCCCCACACCATTGAATGTGACCCAGGAAGCTCTGTCATCACTGCAATAGCAGAAGACATGAGGAATAACAGCTCCTGTTTAAATGGTGCATCAGAAGTCAGCCTGGGAGTATTCCAGCAATTCAGGGAGTAGTGTTTCGAAATGTCTATAGACTTGGGCCCTCATTCTGACCCTGGCGGTCGGTGATAAAGCGGCGGCCAAGCCGCCAACAGGCCGGCGGTCTAAAATATGCAATTCTGACCCTGGCGGGAACCGCCAACACAGCCCGCCGTATTAACACTCCGCCCGCCACGGCGGTACAAACAAACAGCGCGGCGGTCCCCGCCAACAGCCAGGCGGCAGACAAAGTACCGCCCACCCTATCACGACCCACCAATCCGCCACCTTTTCCGGGGCGGGAGCACCGCCGATAAGAACACGGCGGAAACAGACTACGAACGGGAAAACGCTCACCTCTACGCACTCCACGCGAGATTCCGGCAGTATGGAACCAGAGTTGCAGGTCATCCCCGCACTCCTATACCTGCTCATATACCAGGAGCACGCCCGGCGGCGCGGAAGACATCGGTGAGTACTGCACCTACGACACAGGGGAGGGAAAAGATTACCGGCACACACCCACCCACCCACACCCACTACAACACACACATCAATGCATTCCCACAGATCACTGTCACAACCCACAAACCACCCCCCTCCGAAATAATGCAAAGACCAAAAGAAGAGATCATAAACGGGCAGATATATTGAAATATGTACACCAGTAATCCCAATAAATAAATAAACTATGTACAAAATATACACAGCTACTAAATGTAGTCCAACCACTGTCCGTGGATCACAGGGGTCCTGTGCAAAGGGGCAAGGCCCAGTCCCACGACAAGAACTCCACGGAGAGAACACTGCAGGGGCATCAGAAAGAAAATAGGACAGGCACCTCAGGGGGAAGGGAAGGGGGGGCACCTCAGCCACTTGAGTACACGACGCCAGATCCACGAGGGGACTCCATGACCACTGGGCCATCCTGGGGAGTGCTAAGCCACAGTCCATACAGTGGGTGGCCTGCCCACTGGGCCATCCTGGGGAGAGCAAAGCCACAGTCCATACAGTCCATACAGTGGGTGGCCTGCCCACTGGGCCATCCTGGGGAGAGCAAAGCCACAGTCCAAACAGTCCATACAGTGGGTGGCCTGCCCACTGGGCCATCCTGGGGAGAGCAAAGCCACAGTCCATACAGTCCATACAGTGGGTGGCCTGCCCACTGGGCCATCCTGGGGAGAGCAAAGCCACAGTCCAAACAGTCCATACAGTGGGTGGCCTGCCCACTGGGCCATCCTGGGGAGAGCAAAGCCACAGTCCATACAGTCCATACAGTGGGTGGCCTACCCACTGGGCTATCCTGGGGAGAGCAAAGCCACAGTCCATACAGTCCATACAGTGGGTGGCCTGCCCACTGGGCCATCCTGGGGAGAGCAAAGCCACAGTCCAAACAGTCCATACAGTGGGTGGCCTGCCCACTGGGCCATTCTGGGGAGTGCAAAGCCACTGTCCATACAGTCCATACAGTGGGTGGCCTGCCCACTGGGCCATCCTGGGGAGAGCAAAGCCACTGTCCAAACAGTCCATACAGTGGGTGGCCTGCCCACTGGGCCATCCTGGGGAGAGCAAAGCCACAGTCCAAACAGTCCATACAGTGGGTGGCCTGCCCACTGGACCATCCTGGGGAGAGCAAAGCCACAGTCCATACAGTCCATACAGTGGGTGGCCTGCCCACTGGGCCATCCTGGGGAGAGCAAAGCCACAGTCCAAACAGTCCATACAGTGGGTGGCCTGCCCACTGGGCCATCCTGGGGAGTGCAAAGCCACGGTCCATACAGTCCATAACAGACCCCACTGCCACTGGAGGAGGCAAGTTGGCCAGAGGACATCCTGCAGCCCTGCCCGAGATAGATCCTGCCCTGCCACGTCTGCCAAAGGGCCAGCGGTTCTTGCCTTGAAGGGCCCAGTTCAGCGGTTCTTGAGACGGCGGGGCCCAGTTAAGAGCTCCTTGCCTTGAAGGGCCCAGTTCAGCGGTTCTTGAGACGGCGGGGCCCAGCGGAGCGGTGCTTGAGACGGCGGGGCCCAGTTCAGAGGTTCTGGAGACGGCGGGCCCAGTTCAGCGCTCCTTGCCTTGAAGGGCCCAGTTCAGCGGTTCTTGAGACGGCGGGGCCCAGCAGAGCGGTGCGTGAGACGGCGGGGCCCAGTTCAGCGGTTCTGGAGACGGCGGGGCCCAGTTCAGCGCTCCTTGCCTTGAAGGGCCCAGTTCAGCGGTTCTTGAGACGGCGGGGCCCAGCGGAGCGGTGCGTGAGACGGCGGGGCCCAGTTCAGCGGTTCTGGAGACGGCGGGGCCCAGTTCAGCGCTCCTTGCCTTGAAGGGCCCAGTTCAGCGGTTCTTGAGATGGCGGGGCCCAGCGGAGCGGTGCGTGAGACGGCGGGGCCCAGTTCAGCGGTTCTGGAGACGGCGGGGCCCAGTTCAGCGCTCCTTGCCTTGAAGGGCCCAGTTCAGCGGTTCTTGAGACGGCGGGGCCCAGCGGAGCGGTGCGTGAGACGGCGGTGCCCAGTTCAGCGGTTCTGGAGACGGCGGGGCCCAGTTCAGCGCTCCTTGCCTTGAAGGGCCCAGTTCAGCGGTTCTTGAGACGGCGGGGCCCAGCGGAGCGGTGCGTGAGACGGCGGGGCCCAGTTCAGCGGTTCTGGAGATGGCGGGGCCCAGTTCAGTGCTCCTTGCCTTGAAGGGCCCAGTTCAGCGGTTCTTGAGATGGCGGGGCCCAGCAGAGCGGTGCGTGAGACGGCAGGGCCCAGTTCAGCGGTTCTGGAGACGGCGGGGCCCAGTTCAGCGCTCCTTGCCTTGAAGGGCCCAGTTCAGCGGTTCTTGAGACGGCGGGGCCCAGCGGAGCGGTGCGTGAGACGGCGGGGCCCAGTTCAGCGGTTCTGGAGACGGCGGGGCCCAGTTCAGCGCTCCTTGCCTTGAAGGGCCCAGTTCAGCGGTTCTTGAGACGGCGGCCGGTCTATGGCCAACTGCTCATTGCCTGGTGGTGCCCTCCTGGGCAGCGGGGATGGTGCTCCTTCAATGCCCACCTGGGCTGTGGGTGGTGGGGCCCTCCTGGCCAGCTGGGCTGGGTCCTCCCTGGGCAGCGGCTATGGGGGTGGTGGGCTCTCCCGGGGCAGCTGTGCCGGTTCCTCCCGGGGCAGCGGCTATGGGGGTTGTGGGCTCCTCCTGGGCAGCAGGCCTGCTGCCTGACCTCTCCGACTTGCTGCCCTTGCCCTCCTTAGTCGTGGGCCTGTGGCCCTTTCCTCCCTTTGGAGCTGTGGCTGGTGACTGTCTCTGGGTGGTGTCCGGGGGGGATGTAGAAGGCGGGCTCCTGCGGCGCCCCTTCCGCCTTCTGCTCCTCTTCCCAGGGGGTGGGCTGGCTGTCCCCTTGCTGCTGGGCGAAGATCCAGACATGCGGGCTGGCGGGCTCCAATACCCCTGCACCCTTGTCAAGGGGGCTGCAGGGCTGGTGGTGGCTGAGGTGCTCTTCTTACCCCGACGAGAAGGAGGGGGGGGCTCAGGGTCAGGAAAGAAGTTAGTAGTGGCGAGGAAGAGTTTCTTGGGACAATGGAGAGTGGGAGGTACAGTGGGAATGGGAGTGGAGGGAGAGGATGTGGTTGTAGGTGAGTCACGTTTGCTGTCTTTGGGTGCAGGTGCAGGAGGGATAGGCTGTCGTGAGGTGGATGGCTGTTGGGTGGGTGGGTGGCTGCGTTTGTGTGGTGTGGAAGAGGGGGTGACAGACACAGTGGGAGAGGACACAGGGGACGTGTAAATGGCAGTGGGGGTGGTGACTGCACGTGTGCGGACTGGAGTGGAGGGTGTGCTGGTGATGGAAACACTGGCTGATGGTGAGGTGAATGGAGGTGTGAGTGTAGACGTCACAGGGAGGGAGGAGGGAGACGAGGAGGTGGGGGTCACAGAGGTGGTAGTGACTGTTGGCATGTCTGCATCGGAATGTTGCGTGTGTGAATGTCTGCGTGATCTGTGGTGCTTATGTTTGGATGAGCTTCTCTTGGGTGTTGAGGTGTGTGCAGGCTGGTCTGATGGTGTGGGTGGGACAGGCAGAGGAACAGGAGACTGGGAGGAGGGAGTTAGTAGAGGCAGGCAGGAGACAGGGACAATGGCTGCCGTCAGTGCTGAGGCCAGGGCCTGGAACGATCGCTGATGGGCAGCCTGACCCGAATGAATGCCCTCCAGGTACGCATTGCTGCGATGAACCTCCCTCTCCACCCCCTGGATGGCATTCAAAAGGGTAGTCTGCCCAACAATGAGCGTTCGGAGGAGGTCAATGACCTCCTCACTGAGGGCAGCGGGGGTAACAGGGGCAGGGCCTGAGGTGCCTGGGGCGAAGGAGATGCCCGGCTTCCTGGCAGAGCGGGCACGGGGCGAACGCTGAGGGGCTGCTGGGAGGGCGGAGATGGTGCGCTGGGTGGCGGCTGTACCTGTAATGGCGGGGGGCACGGATGGTGCCACCCCCGCAAGGGAGCCCCCTTCCGAGGACGTGTCCGTGTCGCTGCAGGGTCCAGTCGTCCCCGTCGTGGAGCTCCCCTCGCCCTCCGTCTCACTGGTCCAGTCTGACTCTGTGGCATGGCCCTCCTGGGCCATGTGAGATGCAGCTCCCTCCTGCCCCGATGCCACTTCTCCTCCGCCTGATGATGCTGATGCACACAAGCACAGAAAGACAAACAAAAAGGGGGGAGGAGAGAGAAATAAAGGGATATTGAGTACATGGATCTCCGGTACAGTTAGCGGACATGACAGACACAGATGCCCCCTGCACTAAGTTTCGCACTTGGGGTCCGCTACGCATTCCGTGGAACATGCCCTACACGCCTAGAGTTGACAACTGCACCCATGGATGACACGGCCCAGGGATGGCTGTACTGACAAACTACTGAGGGTGGTGGCTGGGGACACAGGGGCTTACGGGGGTGCCCAGCCTACAGATATCGCCCTGGCCTAGGGGGACCCCCAGCCCTCCTCCCCCACCCAGACACCTCCACTGCGCGACAACAGAGTAGATAATGCTTGTACTCACCCCCTTGTGTCTGCTGTGCTGCCCTCACGCGCCCATCCAAATCAGGGTAGGCCACCGCCAGGATCCGTAACATCAGGGGGCTCAGTTGACGGCAGGCACCCCGCCTACGTTGGGAGGCCATCCCCAGCAGAGACTCGGCGGTCTTCTTGGTCCCGCGGCGGATGTCCTCCCACCTCTTGCGGCAGTGGGTGCCCCGTCGATGGTGGACCCCCAGGGTCCGGACTTCCTTGGCGATGGCACGCCAAATCCCGATCTTCTCATGGGCGCGGACCTATGTGACACGTACAGGGAGGGAGAAATACCACGTTCAAGTTTGTCAGCATTTTCCTTGCCAGTGGCCCAACATGCCCCCCATCCCCGCCAGGCCCCCCGCCATGCCCAACATGCCCCCCATCCCCGTCAGGCCCCCCGCCAGGCCCAACATGCCCCCCATCCCCGCCAGGCCCCCCGCCATGCCCAACATGCCCCCCATCCCCGCCAGGCCCCCCGCCAGGCCCCCCGCCATGCCCAACATGCCCCCCATCCCCGCCAGGCCCCCCGCCAGGCCCAACATGCCCCCCATCCCCGCCAGGCCCCCCGCCAGGCCCCCCGCCATGCCCAACATGCCCCCCATCCCCGCCAGGCCCCCCGCCATGCCCAACATGCCCCCCATCCCCGCCAGGCCCCCCGCCATGCCCCCCGCCAGGCCCAACATGCCCCCCATCCCCGCCAGGCCCCCCGCCAGGCCCCCAAGCCAGCCAGTGGCCCCAAATCCAGATTGAATTAAACTCACTTGTTGGTCTGGAGGACCGTAGAGTAGCGCATACTGGGGGAGGACCCCATCCACAAGTTTCTCCAACTCCTCTCCAGTGAAGGCAGGGGCCCTTTCCCCAGGCGCAGCAGCCATTGTCCCTTCCAGACCGAGGTCACAGCAACACTTGCAGTATAGGTCCTCTCCTGTGAAAGTTCAAGTCGCAAGTGGATAAGTAGATAGAAAATGGCGGTCACGTCCGCGGCGGTGCGTACCGCGGCGGTGCGTCCCGCCACCGCCCACGCCCTTTGCCATTGGCTCCTGAAACCCATAGGCTTCAATGTTAACCAATGCGGCTTCGCGCCGCGGTCTTCGCCCGCCGCCCGCCGCGGTGTGCCACGCCAGCGCATTGACCTCACATCCCATTGTCACACTTCACAGGTCAGGCAGCCGCCATTTCCAGGGCCCACATGGCTCAATTTCAACTGCGTAACACAGGCCTAGGCCTTGCATAGCCACTCAGACACGCCATTCACTGCATAGAGAATCGTTTACTGTGCTAGCTGTGAGTACGTACCTGTGGGTTGCTTGACTGTGTGCTCCATGTTGTCCTTCCTAGGCACCGTCCGCTGGGTTGGGCGAGGAGACGGATGAATCCTCCCGTGTACCGACCGCTGGTGGACCTGTCGACAATGGAAGAACGCCACATTATCCTGACCTACCGTCTTAACCGTGCCACTATCCATGAACTGTGTGCCCAGCTGGAGCCCGACCTGATGTCCCCCATCCGCCAACCCACAGGGATTCCCCCTCTGGTGCAGGTCATGTCAGTACTCCATTTCTTGGCAAGTGGGTCATTTCAGACAACAGTGGGAATTGCTTCTGGGATGTCTCAGCCGATGTTTTCGAAGGTGTTATCCAGAGTGTTGTCTGCCCTGATGAAATCCGTGAGGAGCTACATCATTTTCCCTGAGGTGGGCGAATTGGCTACAGTGAAGGGTGATTTCTACGCCCTTGGACATATTCCCAACGTAATTGGTGCCATTGATGGGACCCATGTGGCTTTGGTTCCCCCAAGAGACAGGGAGCAGGTGTACAGGAACAGAAACAATTACCATTCAATGAACATCCAGGTGGTGTGTTTGGCTGACCAGTACATCTCGCATGTCAATGCCAAATTCCCAGGGTCAGTGCATGACGCCTACATCCTCAGGAATAGCAGCATCCCTTACGTGATGGAACAGCTACAGAGACACCGTGTATGGCTAGTGGGGGACTCTGGGTACCCCAACCTGTCGTGGCTACTGACCCCAGTAAGGAATCCCCGGACCAGGGCAGAGGAACGGTACAATGAGGCCCATGGGCGTACTAGGAGGGTGATCGAACGCACCTTTGGCCTCCTAAAGGCCAGGTTTAGGTGCCTGCATATGACAGGTGGATCCCTAATGTACTCACCTAAGAAGGTGTGTCACATCATCGTGGCCTGCTGCATGCTTCACAACCTGGCTTTGCGCCGCCAGGTGCCTTTCCTGCAGGAGGATGGTCGAGACGGTGGTGTTGTGGCAGCGGTGGAACCTGAGGAGAGTGACGAGGAGGAAGACGACGGGGCTGAAACAGACAACAGGGACAGAATCATTGAACAGTACTTCCAATAGGACACAGGTAACATTTCAAAGATAATTTAGTAACTGTTAACTACTCTCCTGCATCTCTGCTGCCTGTCTATTTGCCCCAGTGTATGATGACTGAGTTTTGGCTTTTCCCTCCCTATTTCAGATCTGGGGTCCCCACTACGAGTCCTGTGCTTCGTTTCCCCATGGACTACAGCTTTGTGGCAGCTGTTTGTTGACTTCACCATGTACAAGGACATATTTGCACTGTCATGTCAATTACAATATATTGAAATCACAGCCAGACTCCAGATAGTTTTTTGCAAAATTGGTGTTTATTTAAGTGCTCAAAATGGGATGGGTGGTTTCAAGTGGGTGGGGTCTATGGTGAAGGAATGTCCATGGCAGAGTCCAGAGTAACAGTCACACAGGTGCATTGTCCAGAGGCCTGTGGAGAGATGGAGCATGGGCAGTTCAAGGATGGACAGGGTGACAATGTGGGACAGTGGGATGACATCAGGTGGTATCCATTGCTGGCGGGGGTCTTGACATCCTACTCTGTCTTGCGAGATCTCAGGGCCCTCTTGCGTGGTGGTTCTTCTCCTGCAGGAGGTGGGGGTCTGGTGGGCTGCTGCTGTGCGGGGGCCTCCTGTCCACTAGCGCCGGCGGAGGTGGTTGGCTGTTCTTGGTCCAGGCTAGTGGCAGGGGCCCTTGGGTGTTGTTGAGTGTCCGCCCTGGTGTTGACGAGGTCCTGCAGCAGCCCTACCATGGTAACCAGGGTGGTGTTGATGGCTCTGATGTCCTCCCTGTACCCCCGATAGTGTTCCTCCTGCAGTACCTGGATCTCCTGGAACCGGGCCAGTACCGTCGCCATCGTCTCCTGGGAGCGGTTGTATGCTCCCATGATGGTGGTGAGGACCTCGTGGAGAGTGGGTTCCCTGGGCCCGTCCCCCCCCTGTCGCACAGCTGCCCTCCGAGTTGCCCTGTTTCCCTGGGCCTCTGCCCCCTGGCCGGTGTGCCCACTACCACTGCCCCCAGGTCCCTGTTGTTGTTGGGGTGGTGGGTTATCCTGGGTGCCCTGTAGTGGTAGACACACCGCAGATTGACGCGCCCTGGAGACAGAGGCATGGGCCCGCTGGGTGGGAGCTGTGCTGGTGTTCCCAGAGGGGTTTGGGGCTGTAGTGGCCTGGGCCTGTGTGAGGGGAACCGACTGTCCAGAGGTCCCCGATGGTCCGGGCTGGTCATCGGTGTCCAGGTCGACAGAGCTGCTGTCATCGCTGACGGCCTCTTGGGTGGGGGGTGTGGAAAATTCTGGCCCCTCCGCCGCGGTGTGTTGACGGTCGGGTCCTGCAGGGGTATAGAGGTATGGTTATAGTTTCAATGTGTGGCATATGAGTGTATCTATGGGTTCTCGTGTCCCCAAGTGCTGGCATTCGTGTGTGGGGGCTTTGGTGAGGGTGGCTTGTGGGGGGGATGTGTATATGCATTGGGCATGCTTTGGTGATGGGTGTCCATGCTTAGTGGACGCATGCAGGCCTAGGTTTTGGGATGTGTGGGTTGTGATGGTGAGACATTGGCGGGGAATAGGTGTGCTGGGGGTGGGGGTGAGGATGGTGGTGGGGGTGAGGATGGTGGTGGGGGTGAGGGTGGGGGTGAGGATGGGGGTGGGGGTGAGGGTGGGGTTCGAGGATGGGGGTGAGGGTTGGGGTATGATTTGGCATGCAGGTGGGGGGGAAGCAGTGGTGAAGCTTCAACTTACCAGTATCCATTCCTCCGCCGACTCCTGCGAGGCCGTCAGGATGCAGGATGTTCAAGACTTCCTCCTCCCATGATGTGAATTGTGGGGGTTGAGGTGGGGGTCCTCCGCCAGTCTTCTGCACGGCGATGTTGTGCCTGGATACCATGGAACGCACCTTCCCCCGTAGGTCGTTCCATCGCTTCCTGATGTCTTCCCGATTTCTGGGGTGCTGTCCCACTGCGTTGACCCTGTCGACAATCCTCTGCCATAGCTCCGTCCTCCGGGCAATGCTGGTGTATTGTATCTGTGTGCCGAACAGCTGGGGCTCTACCCGAACGATTTCCTCCACCATGACCCTGAGTTCTTCGTCTGTGAAGCGGGGTTGTCTTTGGGGTGCCATGGGGTGGTGTGTATGATGTGTGGGGTGGAGTATGTGTAGTTAAGTGTGTTGAGTGTGGTGGTGTGTGTTGTTTTGTGTGTGGATAGTGTGTGGGTGATGGTGTTGAGTGGCTGTGGCTGTTAGTTTGTGGATGCTGGTGTCTCGCTCTGGCCTTCTTTCAGAATTTTTTTGCGTAGGGGTTTGTGGGTGATGTGGGTGGGTGTTTTATATTGTATTGTGTGTGTGGGAGTGGTGTGTGTATGTGTATCAGGTGTGTGGGATTCAAATCGTCCAATGTGGCTGAGTTTTGTTCGTTTGTGTGTATTCTGACCGCGGCGGTGTGTCCCGCCAATGGAATACCGCGTTTGAATGACCGCCGCGTGGATTCGTGGGTCGTAATGGCATGGGCGTATTTCTGTTGGCGTGGCGGTGGAGGTTTGGTCACCTCCACCTTTCCGCCGCCCGCTGGTCTGGCGGTCGGTTGTGGCTGTCGGATTTTCGGAGGTTTGGCTGCTGCAGGTCAGAATGACCGTGGCGGGTTACCGCGACCGCGGCGGGATTATGGAGGATTTCTGACCGGCGGTAGGCGCCTTTTACCGCCGAGGTCAGAATGACCACCTTGGTCCTGAAGCTGGTTCCAGTTACGCAGTTCAGTACAGGCCAACTGTGGAGTACTTCAGTATGGCAGGGACAGGAAACCAGCAATACGATGAGCATGGAAAATGGAGGCAGCTGCTGTCAGTGAAAATCAGGGGATAGGCCTGAAAGATGCCACCTGCGCAGCGATCCCATCCTCGTCGCCAAATATGTAGAGTAATCAACACCAGGAGAATGTAACTACAAGTTTATTAGTACTCAAGATAGAGACCTCTATACAGCTGTCAACTGCCTTGCTGTCAACTCTTCTTCACAGACCTCCTCACAACATTCTAACATGAGCTTCACATCCACATTTTATTATGGAATCAAGGTTAAGGGTAGACACTACTAACAAGAGAAACAAGGAAGGGGGTTGGATAACACCAACTGGGATAATTACAACAGTACTCCCCATGGAGGTTGTTGAGCCTGGCTCTTCTTGAAGGGTTATCCCCGAGCTTTTTGCTTTCTTCCTCCTATTCTTTCTGACTTGTTTTGGTTGGCGTTAGGACTCTAGGCGCTCAACCACTGCTAACCAGTTTTAAAGTGCATATGCTCTCTGTCTAAAATGTATTAGTGATTGGTATATCCATGATTTGGATATTTGATTTCCTAGTACGTGTCTAGTACAGTGCACCGGGTGTGCCCAGGGCCTGTAAATCAAATGCTACTAGTGGGCCTGCAGCACTGAGTGTGCTACCTACATGAGTAGCCCTGCAAATATGTCTCAGACCTGCCATTAAACTGTCATGTCGACATGGCAAATGCACCAACTTGTTACCTGTAAGTCATTCCTAAGGTAGGCTCATGGCAGCGCCATGGGCAGGGTGCACTATATTTAAAAGGTAGGACATGTACTGGTGTAGTTTACCTGTCCTAATAGTGAAATACTGTTTATTTTTTTTTCACTGTTGCAAGACCTGTCTCTCCTATAGGGTGACATGGGGCTTGCCTTGAAAATCTCTTAAGTTTCATTTCTCATCGGGAGCAGATATATGGAGTTTGGAGTATCTGAACTCACAATTTAAAATTACATCCTTTTGTGAAGTTGATTTTTGAATTGTAGGTTTGAAAATGGCACTTTAAGAAAGTGGGGATTTTCTTCCTAAACTATTCGGTGCCTCTGCCTGTCTGCTGAATTCAATTCAGTTCACAAATTCTTATATAGTGCATAGCTAGCAAAAGGCCTTCCAGTGTTAAGAGACATCACAAGTTGCCAGCCGCACAAAGGACTAAGGGGGTGATTCAAACTTCGGCGGGCGGCGGAGGCCGCCCGCCGAAGTTCCCCCACCAAAATACCGCTCCGCGGTCGAAAGACCGCTGAGGGTATTTTGGGATTTGCCCTGGGCTGGCGGGCGGCCGACAAAAGGCCGCCCGCCAGCCCAGGGCAAATCAACCTTCCCACTAAGATGCCGGCTCAGAATTGAGCCGGCAGAGTGGGAAGGTGCGACGGGTGCAGTTGCACCCGTCGCGTATTTCAGTGTCTGCTAGGCAGACACTGAAATACTTTGTGGGGCCCTCTTACGGGGGCCCCTGCTGTGCCCATGCCTTTGGCATGGGCACAGCAGGGGCCCCCAGGGGCCCCGCGGCACCCCCTACCGCCATCCTGTTCCTGGCGGGCGAACCGCCAGGAACAGGATGGCGGTAGGGGGTGTCAGAATCCCCCATGGCGGCGCAGCAAGCTGCGCCGCCATGGGGGATTCTAAGGGCAGCGGTAAACCGGCGGGAGACCGCCGGTTTACCCTTTCTGACCGCGGCCAAACCGCCGCGGTCAGAATGCCCTGCGGGGCACCGCCGGTCTGTCGGCGGTGCTCCCGCCGACCCTGGCCCGCCGGGGTTAGAATGAGGGCCTAAGTCCTGAATGCACGTCTGGGTCAGGATGACAGTTGGGCTGTTTGTGTATTCACTATAGACAGTCACACAAAGGGAGCTGCGGTGTGCCCTGCATATCCCGATGGCCCATCACCAGGCTGATGGGTCTTCCTGAGCTACAGCTAGCATCTGAATAGGGCTGTGCCTTTCCACACACAAAGCAGCCGCCAACCCCCAGAGTGTGTTTGTGGCCGGGGCAGGGAAAGGCAGGATCTGTGCACTATGAAGACTTCTCTTCGAAGTTTGCCTACTTTCAAGACAGAAATGGCTATAAGTGCTGGACCTCCGACACCACATGGTTAGAATCCTTCTGGACTAAGGAAATTCTGCCAGGAAGCTGAGTTGGATGCTGTAGGAGGGACTTCCATTCTGCCTCTTGTTTTGTTGTGCTGGCCTGCTGCTTGCTGCTTCTGTCCTTGGACAAGGACTGGACTTGGCCTTCTACATCCTGCTTGCTTCCAAAGGTTCTCTAAGGGCTTGGACCGAGCTTGCTTCCTGTTGAGAAGTCTCAAGGACATCAAAGACTTCATCTGACGGTACCTGGGATCTTTTACTAAGAGTCCGAACTTGCCAAGTGGTGTCAGCTCCAGTCCCTGGGTCCTTAGAAGTGCAAGCTGGTGACTAAATGAGGAAATCCTCACATCAACGCACTGCACTGGAAGAATCGACACTACGTCTGTCTTGTGGCTGAAAAATCAACACATCGCCTATCTTGTGACTAGAGAATCAACACAGCACCTGTTTCACCGTGGCCCCAACAACACAGCGCATCTGGATTTTCCACGTATCATCCCTGGGTGCAAATTTTTCATCGACCCCGCACCGCAGTAAGGAACACAGGCGGCACGCCTGGAAATCAACTCATCGCTTTTCCTGCAAGGAACGAATCAACGCATCACCTCCCCTGACGGTAAGGAACCGATGCATCGTCTCATCTGCAAGGAAAGAATTGACACATCACCTCCCCTGCACAGTAAAGAACCAAAGATTGCTTTGCTTTTCTGGCTCCTCACCGCCACTGTGGCCCACATAGTCTTTGTTTTTGATGCATCCCAGGTACTGTGTGCTAAAGAGATACATCCATTCGTTCCTATGGATCAAAACTAGCTTAAACGTTTAACAGGAGATATTTTGACTTCTGTATGTTGGATTTTAGTTGTTTTTGGTCCTGTTTTACTCAAATAGATATTGCCTATTTGCCTAACTAGTGTATAGTTTGTTTGTGGTGTTTTCACTGTTTTACTGTGTGTGTGTGTGTATACAAATACTTTACACATTGCCTCTGAGCTAAGCCTAACTGCTTGAGCTAAGCTACCAAGAGGGTGAGCAGGGGTTATTTTAGCTGTTTGACTCCCTTACCCTGACTTGAGTGATGGTCCCTACGTGGACAGGGTGCAAACCACTGCCAACTAGAGGCCCCATTTCTAACAGAAGTTCCCTGCATCTGGAGGCATTGTTGGTCTTTGAACTGGTAAAAGTTATCTTTAACTGCCAGAGTGGCACACTCCATGATAAAACATACCAGGGTGACGGATGTTCACACTTCAAAGAGAAACGTGCTCCCAACAACTTCCACGGTGGTGTCCTGTGGTATGTAAGTATACAGGGCCTCTATGTCAAGGGTCCTTAGTAGATCTATCTCCATTCTCTCATTGGTTTCCTCAATTAGATAAAGTACATCTCTGGTGTCTTTTAAAAACAATGGTGTCTTGATCGCCAGGGGCTACAGGAAATGATCGAAAAATGTAGACAAGGGCTCCACTAAGGGGCCTATGCCAGAAACAATGGTGCATCCTGGAGGGGGAACAGTCTCTTTGTGAATCTTTGGCAGGATGTAGAAATAGGGGGTTCTAGGATGTATGTTCACCAAAACGTTTCCTTGATCTTACGAATCCACCCCTGGCTCTCTGCATTCAATACCTCTGAGGTTATTCATGTTTTCAATCACCGGGTAGGATCCTCATCAATTGGGTTATAATATCTCTTGTTGACTAATTGGCATAAACATTTGTGTCATAATTAGTAGTCATCATAAGGACTATAGCTCCTTGCTTCTTGTTATAGTGCCAGCTGCTGCACAATAGCTGTCTGTGCCAGAAGCAGCTCTACTTCACACATCCTCCTGAAGCTGAAGCCCGCATGAGATCCTCTGCCTGGAGTCTTTCTCTTTCTATGCTCAACATTCTGGTCATGATTCTTCAACACAGAACTACTTTTTGCACTCTTTGAATTTTTTTCTTCATCTTGTTGAGGTTTACACTGTGTAAAACAGGCAAAACAAGGTTGAGAACAATTCAGGAGAGGGTCTTGGATAGCACAAGAAACCCACAGAGATGGCTGAGGTAAAAAAAATCTTTCTTGATCATGTTGCCTATATGTGTGATAAAAGAAAGATCTGAGCAGACGATCCTCCAGTTTCTTGGATATCTTAAAGGAATTAGGAACAACTATGGAAAACGGCCATGATACCTGAGCATGAAGTGGTCTCTGGAGTTGTTAAAGAAAAGTCTCCATTCTAATTTCTGTGAGACATAGGCAGTTTTGTTCTCATCCATTATTAGAGAAACAGTCTTCGGCAGGATTATTTAACTGATCCTTTAGTGTACAAGGGGTAACATAAGTTACAGCTACTGAGGCTGGGTTAGAAGAAGAGTAGATAGGGCGTTCAAGGCAGCTGGGAAATACAGAACCCTGGAGAGCTCAAATTGACTTTGTTCGAATTGGACACAAGGCAATCAATTTTCAATTTGGGGTTCCGTTTCAAAGGAGAGACTTTCCCCTTTGATGTGATGTCTTCTCAGTTCTATAGATGAGTGAGGCAGTTGTCATAGTCCACTGAAGCAGCAGATGGTTGAGGACACAAAAGACACAGTTTTGACCCTGCTGTCTAGGACTGTGAAGAAGGCATCACACTGTAAAGTATTTACTAGCACACATCATTGAGCAGTGTAATCTCACACTGATGGTTTCAAACAAAGAAACGAATTAAAGTAGAAAATGTGAAAGCAGAACTCGACATGCTACTCAACTACAGGGCATAAACCCACAAACATTTTAATGCTGAGCGTTTACTAGAAATATTTGGGGGTGTCCGGAAACATTTTTTTATGACTGGTATTAACCAAGACCTTTTGGTTTTACTAGATGTAAGTCTAACATATACTGAGTTGTAGGGGCTTTAGACCATCCCGCTTCTTCCACTGGCGTATTGGTTCACTCACATTTTTCTTCCACCCACTACAGCACCAGGGCAAGGGGTCAGCCAAGTTCAGTCATTGGCTAACTTCAATGTGAATGGCTACATTCTGCTCTTTCACTAGGTGCACATAACACAAACTATGGAAATGTGTGTTCTTGAGATAAAGATGTGTTTGCTTTTAGCCATTATGTTCTCTTTATGGTAGTGAGTGTCTTGCAGATTCCCCTGCAGTAAAGTTTTACAAAAACTATGACAAAACAAAGCAAACACTGACCAACCAAACCAAAATGAATGCAGCAAACGTGAGACCTATTGGCTTTGTCAATGCTTTTTTGGATTTGTTAATTTATTTTCAAAGTTTTCTAAAGCACCAATCTCTGTTGGACTGTTACATATCTCTTTACACCCGGGTGAGATTGGCAGAGAAGAACACATAGGAGCACTGCAAGAAAACGACCAGGCATTCTTGCCCTTCATAACTGCACAATCCAACATTCTTCATGCCTGAGCATCATTTTTCTGTCGCGATCCTATCGTGTGGCAAGGAGACAAATAGTGCACGACGAAGGAGCTCACAATTGCCGCTTGAGTAAATGACGTGACACTAGGTTGGGACGCAATGTCCTCAACGTTTTCCAGAACGGTGGAGCAACTGGAAACGCTTTTTGAAACAAATTCACGCGATGAAATGAATATTTCGCTGAATGCGCAATCAGTCTCAAAGCCTTAGCAATAAACTAAATCAGCAGATGTCTGACGTTTGGAGCCCTCTGTAAGAAAGAGGGAGTTGGCAGTAAGGCATCTCTCTGCCGCATTACTCTCGCTCAACTAACCAACCTGTTGTAATTTGTAAAAATACATAATAACTGGTAATAATAAGTGTGCGAACTTGTGTTGTTGGTTGAGAGAGGATGTATGCCACACTCAGGCAATAACCACAATGCTTGTCAGGGTGAACCACAAAGTCACTAAATTAACCTGTGCTTAACCCTGTAGTGGTTTGGCACAAAAGCAGTCAGGCTTAATTTATAGGAAAAGTATAAAGTATTTAAGCAGCACATGAACAGTAATTAAGTGAAACACAAAACTATAAAATCCCCAAGCAATTTAAAAACATAGTCTAACTTTTATTAGATAAAATCAAAATGACAAAAACGTAATCAATAAAACAGGAGAAATGCCATTTTAATGGTTTAGATAAAAATGGCGCCAAGAAGCAGTAAGCGCTAACTGCTAATAAAGTACCTTTATTCTTGGTAACACTGAGTATTGTCTTTCTTATGTGTAAGTACTGTGTGACTACAGTGGTATTGCAAGAGGCTTGCATGTCTCCTAGTTCAGCAGAAGCTGCTCTGCCTACAGCTACCTCTAGACAGCCTGGCTTCTAGACGCTGCCTACATTTCACCAATAAGGGATAACTGGACCTGGTATAAGGTGTAAGTACCTTAGGTACCCACTACAAACCAGGCCAGCCCCCTACACAGATCAACTAAAGCAAGCAATGGGTCCAGGACATGGGGAAGCAGAAGCCAAGAGGGCTCAGGCAGATCCAGTTGCAGGGCCAGGTAGGTCCAGCTGCAGGTCGAGGCATGGTTATTTGCAGCATGTCAGCTGGGCAGTTGCAGGGAGTCCTCTGGAGTTTGATGTGTCCCTGTAGCTCAGAACAGGAGATCAGCCAACTGGTAGCTCTAGGTTCAAGAAGATGGTCCTTGCCCCAGTAAGAACCAAGGCAGACCTCAAGCAGCAGGGCAGTACTCTGAAGAACGCAGCAGGCTTCAAGCAGGAGGGCAGTCGCCTGGTAGCACAGAACAATCCTCTGACAAACAAGGCATGCCTTAAACAGCAATGCAGTCCTTTGACAAATAAGGCAGACCTCCATTAGCTGGGAAGCCCTCTGGAGAACAAAGCAGCCCTTATATAGTCTTCCACAAATCCTGGAGTGTACTGAAGAAAAGGTCTTAGGGTCCTATTTTCATACCGGGTGTTGTCTTTGAAATGTTAAAGGCTTCTAAAGTTTTCTCCCCACAGATGGTGCTGAAATATGCTTCTTCCTTGCCCAGGCTGCTTGGTGCCTGGGGTGGCAAAAGGTTAGTGTGAAGTCCTTTGTGAGTGTGCTGAGGCAGGTCCTTTGAAATGTAAGTGAGCCCATCCCATCCTGAGAGAATGGTCCACTTGCCAACACCTATTTCCCCTTTATGTCACTGTCTGGGAATACACAAAAGTTAAAATCATGTGACCTAGGCTGCAGGCACAAAACGGGTAGAAGAAGCAAATGCCAACTTTCGAAAAGTGTTACTTTCAAAATTGTAATCTAATACTAAACTTTATTATTAAAGAGAATTTTAAATTACAACTCATTGAATTCCAAACCTGACATTCCTACCTGCTCTCAATCAAAAGTTATCACTAATCAAAGGTAATAAGGTAACCCAATGTTATTCTATGGGAGAAGTAGTGAAAAATGTATTTAGGAGTTTTTCAGTACCAGGACATGTAAAACTTAAAGGTACATGTCCAAATTTTTATATACACTGTACCCTATCCTGTGGAATGTTTAGGACCTACCTTAGGGTGACTTATATGCATTAAAAGGAAAGTTTAGGCCTGGCAAAAGATTTATTGAATGGTAACCTTAGAAGAGCTATTACATCTATATGCTCTCAGATTGCCTACTGGAGCACCCTCTCACTCAAAGTTCAGGGTAGAATTGCACTGTCTAAAATGGTTATTTTCCCACGTTTATTGTATTATTTTCATAATCTCCTACTGCTTTTCCCCAGGTCAGTCTTCCATATGCTTCATAAACCAGTGGATACCTTCTTCTGGAACAAAGGAAGACATGATAATAGGCAGGCGAGCCATTGAAACTAATCACCCATGATCCAGACTATTGACCATTGGTGTGCAGCACTGCTGAAATCGGGCAGAGCTGAGACAGTGGTGCTCAGACAAGAAGAGGCAAGAGGATTGCATAAAATTCCTGTAGCCAACAGCTGGGACATGTACATGCAGGAATTGCAATCATACTGAGAGTGAATACAGCCTTGATCATTACATTATGGCAGCAGGCCTTGACTGAACCCAGCCCGATATGGCAAGCTCTTCGGCCCCTTCCAATGTCTCCATTTCAGAACCGCATTTTGTCCTCCACTACAGGGCTCATGGACGGCGACGACCTATGTCCCACAAGCTGAAAGGAAAGGACTGTTGAAGCCTCTGTATTGTAAAGAGATATGTGCACTGCCAATTGTAGTTTGAAATTCATGTTGCTGAATAATGTAATACATTTATTATCAAAACTGTGCAAATGTGCTTGACTATATTCCCCTTTTTGAACACTTGGAGTAATTCCTTCATTCATTTGACTTCCAATTTATGTTCTTCATGTTGTTAAATCTTGTACCAACGACTCCTGTCTTACCAATAATGCACATTTATACACATGTATCTTGCACATCAAGTTAATTCTTTGTACCAAATGCACAGTCATATTAATAATGACCTGTATGTATAAAGTGGGTGGCACAATAAGTGCTGCAGGTCCACTAGTAGCATTTAATCAACAGACTTTGGGCACTTCTACCACTTTATTAGAGACTTAGAAGTAAATTAAATGTGCCACTGGGGTGTTTTCCAATTCTACCATGTTAAGTGGTGTGAGCACAAGCACTTTAGCACTGGTTAACAGTGGTAAAGTGCACAGAGCACCAAAGTCAACAAAATTGAAAGTCAGAAAAACAGGAGGAGTGAAGGCAAAACGTTTGTGGGTGACCCTGCAGAGAGGGTCAATCCAACAATAATAATAACCATGGCAATAATAATAACGGTCCAGGCTGAAATTATTTGTTAAGCGAGGGCACTGTTTCCACCCACTTCCACTCCTGGCACCAACAGTCCACTGCATTTAGCACCAATACCACGCATCTTCAGAGTAAGATTAAGCTGTTCAATACCTACTCTTGACAGTGCAGGATATCACTGAGAAGTGCAGGTCATCGTTATGACACCTCGGTGCAAATATTGATAGTATTTTAGAACTAGAATTCGCCTCTTCAGTGCACTTTATTAACGTTCTTTTTGAACACATTTTGTACCTAAAATTGTACAGGTGCATGTAAGTGGTAATATTTTTCTTCTGTGGAAGTGAATGGAATAGAGAAGATGCAGATCTGCCTCATTCCTTACGGCATCAGGTGCTGCTGTGTATGTACTGCCAGGGCAGAGCTACCTCTAAGTTTCCCCGATGCACTACAACAGTCCCACCCCATTACACCCCCTTCATTGACTTGAATTGTCACGTACATGAAAAACATTACTTTTTCTTTGTGAAAAGCAGAGCATATGTCTTTGTCCAAGAATTGCCTGGTATAAAAATACAGCACCACCGTCACGCTCGTTTAGGTCCAGATACTCATAAATATATCCTGTGTCTCTGTACCTGCAGGCACCGGCACAAATTAAGCACTGCAAAATCAAGAGGGGAATTAGTTCAGTTTCCTGGGTAGTGTCAAATCGATCGCAAACCGAAAACCCTTTTCTTCTCTTTCAATTTCATCTAATCCTCGATGTTAACTTTAAAGCATTTCTCTGACAAAAAGCCTCATACGATATAAGTGCCATCCGGTACAGTTACTTGCCCCGGGTTTGGAAACCGTTTTTTGAAGTAGCCGCTGAGGTAATGTACAGTGGTAATCTCTAATTTTCTTTTTCTTGCGTGCGCCCAGAATATGTTTCAAACATGCTTGGTCATGGACTGAAGAGCTTGCTGAGGTAGGCCTCTAGACAGGCGCAAGTCTGAAATTTAACTTGTAGAGTCACGTATTGGCATAGCTATATAGTCCATGGGCATAACTATATACCTTTCTAATTCCATTAATTTGCTAGGTGGTGGAAATGTAAAACGTGAATTTTAGTCTCCGTGCCTGCTAGGGGTTGTTCTGTCTGAAATGTACACTCATACCTCAGAAGGTTAGAAAGCAAGGGACCTGCTCATATGTCCCCTAACTAATGAGAGTGAGGGGAACAAATGCATAACTATGTATTAGGTGTGTATGCAATACCTAACTACAGCGAAAGAACAGTCTAACACAATACTGGTGTTTCTTGGTTGGCTTTCCACCAACATGCAAATTCGTCATTTCTGAATAAGGAGACCCGAATTATGCCCAGCTTAGTCACACGCTGTAATAACGAAAAAGCTCATCATTGGGTGGGGCTAGGCCCATTGGTTAATCCGGATCCATGGTATTAACCATTGCATTGATCTGCCTCAAATTTGTTCTTCAAAACCTCTCATCACCCAGTCCATTTAAGCAACAACCACGCAGGGAGCATTACCCTCCATGATTCACAGATGTCTATCTTTACGCTGTTCTTCTTCCAGTCTCACCACTCACTACTGCCCAGGCAGAAGGGAGTAGCTGCTTCAGAACCTACTGTACCACTGCTTCCAAGGCGTCTAACCTCAGCTAAAACTGTTCTCACCATAAATGTGGCTGTGATTGTGGGTATGACTGAAAATCCCCATTATATATTGTACCTCAAATTCCTTTCCACTATTCTCCTACTCTGACCTAAACCCTACCCTGTCTAAGACTGTTATGAGACTTCATGTCATTTTTAACTGAACGTTGTCTTTCTGCAGCCAACTCAAGTAAAACTTTTAATCATGGCTCCAGCCTCAGTTGGAATATCATCTCTTTCCTTACCCCCAAGCATTGAGCATCACTCATCAGAACCGTTCTCCTGCCAGATTACAGTGGTCAACTTTATGCTGGCAACTGTAATTATCAATATTAAACTTTTAGACTAAATTGATAAAACACTGAGATACTTCAGCTAGCTACTCAAAGCTCCCTCCATACAGTTCAAGGGTATTTTCTCCACTCACTGAAAAGGAGTTCCAGAAAAAAACATCTGTAGCCAAAGCTTGCAACAGCATTGGCCTACTACACCCCAACAGTCTATTCAAGTCATTTTGTCACTATGGTCTACAGTATGAAATCAAAAACTGGCAAAAGAAAAACTAGCTAACTTGACCCAGAGAGCAAGATCTACTCACCAGCATGCATCAAAGATTTTGAAGACCCACCTGGAATACGCCATAACATATGTCTATTTCTGCAGCATTTCTCTGAAGAGATTGCCAATTGATGCATGTATGTATTGGTTTTTCAATACGTATCACGGGAGCAATAGAGTCTATAAGCAGCAGTGAGGTGACACAGGATCTATGAAAGAAGAAGCAAGGGAGCATTTCACAACATATGCAAATGTTTGAGGTAGAGTGACCCCCATTGCCAAGCCAGAGGATGGAAAAGGAGGGAGGGTCCTTATAAATGGATGTTGAGGTGCTTCGTAAAGAGGTGAGGCTTCAGTTATTTGGTGATTGCTGGAATTGACAGTACAGGCCTGATGTGTGAAAGGATGTTCTTTCAGATTTTGGGTACATAGATAAAAAAATGCTTTGCTTCTCTTTTTCCTTTGTGACTAAAGGTTTTCAAATTCTTTACTTCCTATGTAATGCTAGCCACCTGAGGTGGTAAGTCATTTTAGCACACCTATGATGCCACAGATTCGAAAGGCAATTTTGGTTTGGACCGCAACTAGCAAGTTCTTGAGGATACGAGTGATGTGGTCATATTTTCATAAGGGTAGTGGTGTGTCTGACCCAGACCAGAGGGTCTAGTGTGAAAGTAGAGATTCTGGTGAGAAGAAGTTGATACTATTATTGCAATTGTATAGGACCACAGCTTAGACATTTAGCCTGAACTCTGTTGAGTGTGGCACCTTATGTTAATGCATGCCACAGGCCACCCCCACATCCTTAGCCCATCTGCAGCTCTCACTAGACCCCTCACGTGAGCCTCTCCACAGAACATTTTCAATGCTTTTGTGCACTCTGAAGCAAACCCTTCTGATTGCTTATATTATACTATATAACAATAGGAGACACATAAACCTACCGGCTACAGAAGAGAAAAATGTGATTGCAGGATGCAATAAAACCAACCATGTGATAACTATACATATATTAAAGAAAATAAGTATATATACAATTTAGTAGCAAGTACAGTGCTGCACTGGAACACCGTGCTAGATGCAAACCGAACATCCCTGCTATACACACAGGCACAAATCCCAAAATGAAAATTAAGCATCCCAGCGAAATTCCCACAATCTTCCGTGTCCAGCCATGATAGAGCGGTCTCTTTGCACGAATAATTCCCAGACCCTTAGTTTCTGAAACAGCAGCATCTATACAGAGAAAGAGGGCTTAGTTAGTTAACACGGAGAGAGAAGAACCCATCCCCACCCCCACCGTGTGCGAACACGGCTCATCTCACAGTGACCCTGCTATAAGTCAAGGGCTCCTGTTTCACAACAGGCCTGTCGCATGATGTGTCAAACTTTCCATTCTCCGCCTAGTGAAGGGGGAGATGTGATCTGCTTCCTGCCACCTGTCCCTGTTCAAAGGAAACATGAGATTAAACACTACAATGTTTTAAGAAAGGACCTTTTGCATCTGAGATTGTACTAGGCGGAATCTCTTCTCTCAACATGCCTAAAGCATAATTGATTTTTCCTATGGGCAAAGGAGACCGCATATCTTATTTATGGCTTTAATAAGAAACCATTAGCATGAACATAGACCTCTAGTTCGGGGTATTCACTGCTGTGATGTCATAACTGTTAGAAGCAAAACTAATTTTACAGCTCTCGTGCAATGCAGGGAAAGCGGCTAGTTTGCCTTTCTTCTTCAGTCTTTCCTAGATCTACAGAAACCCACGCTGAAGTGGAATGGCAGACACAGAAACCAAAATGCCTTCCACGTTCTGGACACACTCTGGGCAAGCGGGCTCTGAGGCCACAGGGGCTGGGTGCCTACAGTCAGCTTTGCATGGTTGGACACAGTGAGTATCCAAAGTCCTCATGCTGTGCCCCAGTACCACTGTGCATGACTGAAGGCTGAGAGCGATGGCTTCTATGTACATAACAATTGTTTTCAGAATCTTCATCCAGAGTCTACACTCTGAGTTTGGTATGTATGGAGGTTTTGTGCAGGCTGGACCCAAAAGCATCACCACGAGCCCAGTGCATAGAAGGTTCTATGGACAAAGGGGCCAGGTGCAGATACCTTGCACAAAGCCAAGACATGCACCTAAAGTCATCTGTGTATGCCCAAAGGCCATGATAAGCTATTTGAATTAGTGAGCTGGACAAATGGAATGGCCTGAGGGTAGGTCCTGCATTAAGTCTTGTCTGTGCCTAGGTAAGGTCCATATGCAGTGTGATATGTGGGCACAGAAGATGGATGTAGGACTGTGGAAGTGCCAAGCCCTTGATTTAATGTCTGCTGCACATGGCTAAAGACGGTGCTGATTTTGTTCAATCACAATGAACATGGATGCAGGATATGTTCAAAGATAACATTTCGCATCAAGTAGCATCAGCAATCACAGTTAATACATACATCATTGGCCCCTGGCATTGATGAACCTCAATGGCTCCAAGCAGTACCGCAAACACCACTGCCAGTGATGATTGTGCATGACCCCTAAAGTAATCTGAGTAATCACGCTTGGAGAGTTCAGTTCTAGTTCACCATTGCCACTGTGGTTGAAAAGAGTGGACTGTTAATTGACAGCCATCCAGCCTCCGTATGTAGTTAGGAGGCTCCTGTACTCCTGATTATCAAGCCTTGAAACCCTTGGTGACATTAGGAGGCTGAGTGGTTGTCATATCCACCTTCAGTCTTTGCAATACATTGGTTGCTGGTGTAATGCATGGTGAGACAGTGAAAGCTCGTGAGTGGTCAATTTCCCACATCAGGCATTCACTCACTGTTGCACTGTGCATTGCAGCATTGCCATACAGCAGTGATCTTCAAACTTTTTAATGCTACGCCCCCCAGAGGGAAAAAAATCATTGGGCCTCCCTCCAAATATTTCACAATTATTCTATTGATTTTGCAGTATTTCATTTAGTTTAGATGTATTTAAACATTGCAGTTAAGTTCTGTTACTGTTTTGAAAATGCAATTAAATACATGATGCTAAAAATGCTATTTTAGTTAAACAGGCCTTACTAACCTGTAAACGTATCCACAGTTTGATTATTGGAAGGGGGAGGGGTGGAGGATTTAAAGAGTATTTGGAGCCCCTTCCATTGTGTCACATGCCTCCAGCTTGGATAAAAATGACAAAGCACGTTAGTGATGACCCATTACGGAGTGGTGAGGGTGCAGATCATTTTTTCCAGCTTAAAACAAAGCCCTGCTATCAGTATAATGCTTCTTTTGGCCAGAGCCTGCAGCCCCCCCAATCACAACTGGGATCATTCAAGGACTCGCCTCGGAGGCCCGTCCACCAGTTTGAAGACCCCTGCCAGACAGTGTGAGGTTTGGGGGGACAATGGACATGTAGAGACATACTACCCAGCCTATGGATGAGCTTGGGTGCAATGGTAGGGCTGTGGAAGGGCATGTACCCTATTGGACCACTCCCTTTGCCTCGTGGTCAGGCTAGAGAGCTTGAGTTGGATGTTCTAGGGAAAAAACGATTCAGGGAATCTTCTTGGGCTACACAACCTGGTTGGGGAAGGGAAAAGATGTAGGGGGGCTCCTGACATTGAAATTATCACAACCCTTGAGCTGGAAAAGGAGAACTTAGTTCTCCTCTCCCTGACATTGGGATAGAGGCACCTGTAAACTATGGGACTATCAGCTACATTGACCAGGACGATGGCCCTCAATTTCACCTCTCCCTGGCACCCAAAGTGAAGCACAGAGGGCTTCCAGTTCATTTGCAAGGCTGGACGTGTGCAGATTCTCCCACCCACTATCATTCTTGGCCTGGCTAGTTTGGTGGATAGAGACATAATTTCTCTTTTAGGACTGTTCCCCATTCTCCATTTTGTAGGAAAGTGGCCCTTTTTTTATATGGTCACCCCCCTTTTTGCCTGGTAACTGAAGCAATTTTGATTGAAATACGCTGAGTTACTGCTAACCAAGTCTCCCATGCCAGATCTGTTTCCCTAAAACTGTGCAGTTGTTCCCCAGTTGGCAATACCTTTGGCCCCCTTTTAAGTCCCTAGTAAATGCTACCTCTGGCACCTAGAGCATGGGTACCAAAGAGGGTCCGAAGGGCTGCAGCTTGTATTGTACCATCTTCAGGGACCCCTCACCTTGCACATGCAGACTGCCATTGCAGCTAAAAATGAAAACATGACAAGACACACAGCCTGTGTCCCTTGTCTCCTATGAGCTGCCCCTAAGGCAGGCTGTATTATATTACATGTGAGGTCATATCTGCCAGAGCAGATATGCTTCTGCTATGTCTTTGTCTATTCTTAGACGCAGTGAGTGAACAGGGAAGCCATTTTTAAGTAAAGGTGTCAGTATGAGTTCTCCATTACGAAGTGTTCCTTTTTCTTACTTTTATTTGCAAAATTATGTTTGTGGACTTTTGAAGTCTGCTGTCCTTGCAAAAACATTTGTTATTAGTTTTCTTTGCCATTCTCTTCTCCCTTGCGTACTTTCTAGTCAGCCTTATGCTCAGCATTGCCCATCTATCTTCCAAGGGGCTCTACTAAATATTTTTCCGAAAATGAGGATTCCAGGAGGTTGTATGAGAATATTGACCACAAAAATATTGTGCTCCCATATTATTGTAGCCAGAATATCTAACATATCATGAAAGTAGGTTTATAGCTAGTTTAGGCTATTATTAACTCCATATCTATGAACCTGAAGACATATATGTGTGTGTGTGTATATATATATATATATATATATATATATATATATATATATATATATATATATATATATATATATATATACGCAGTCAAGAAGTTAAAGTAAAGTATGTTCTTACCTTAACAATATTTTGGTAGCCCATATTCTGGTTATGATATTTTTCTAGCACATAATTGAAAACTTAATATTGAGGAAGTAAATAGGATTAAATGTGAAAGCCCTTACCTAGAGAAGTAGCTGTTACTAGAGGAACGTTTATGTGAAGACAGCCAATCAAGTTGATTGGACCCTTGCATCAAAAGATGATCTGTAGATGCTGCTACAACCAATGGAAAAAAGGCTGCTTTGACCAATCAGGTAAGAGCATATTTCAAAATTCTTATGATTAAATTATCAGTAGCTATGAGTATAATTTATAGACCACCCAGCAGTATGCACATGAAATTAACCCTTTAAATGGCATCCATCACCTATTTCAACAACTACTAAAAGTAATTACACCAAACCACAAAAAGGGACTGTTCTGCAAGACTTTCCTTTTTCACGTTTGGTGTAATTTCACCACAGTACCTTGTGCATAAGTAAAAATAAAAAAATCCTATGGGCCTTAAAATGGGAAAACACTACATTTGCTTCACTCAAAACAATGTTGACAGATCTGCACAAACATTGGAAATGATGATACTAAGCTGGATGCATCTAGCACCTGCCATATCTTCTGCAGAGTTCTCAAATTACACCAAATGTATTAGCAAACCAATAAGGCACTTTCCTGCAGGAAATTCAACTTAATGATGACTTACAGAGTCACTATTTATGACTCTATAATGTATGTGAAGGACATTTCCCCTTTTTATAGGGTGTCCCTGGATTTTATGATTTTTGCTGGAACTTATAATTTTGCTAGTTGTAGAACAGTACACACTTTACCCATGCTAGCCGCCAATAAAGTGCCTATGCGCTTCCTTTCAACAGGGTGCAATTGGACTACCTCATTTGGCATATTTAACTTACCTATAAATCCCTAACATATGGTACAAAGTGCACTCAGGACCTGCAGGTTAAATATCATTAGTGTACTGCAGTGCTCATTGTGCCATCATCTAGAGTGACAGTGTGAGCAGGCATGCAGGCCTACCATTTGTAGCCTGGCTATTGCAGTGTTAAACTGTGAATTTGACCTATCATTACTCCTTTTGACAGGTCTGAACCTTCCTTTTGAATATTTCTGTCACCTCAAGAAAGCCTTATTGCCAATAAGGCAGGGCATGTGGTATATAAAGAACATGCAGGGATTTAATGAGAATCATCCTTACAGTGAAAAAGTCTCAAAAGCTATTTTCACTGTTGCAAGGCTGGCTATTCCTGAGGAAAACACCAGGTTACATTATTATATTTGATAGTGCTAACTTTGGTTAGGAAACAGCTACACAAATTAATTGTTATTAAAAATTCAATTCAATGTTGAGGTCGAAATTTTCATAAATAGAAAGGGATGTGTACTTTTAGGGAGCTACTTTAGAAAGCTACCTTTCCCTGCCTAAAGCCTCTGGGGGCCATTTGTATTTGTACACCCACTTTTGCAAGACACTAATTACCATTACCAAAGGTGTGAAAAGGTGTGAAATACTTCCTAGCAGCAAACAATAGGTTGAACTGAATGGGCAGAGATAACCCAGGTGACCCTGACAAATAAAGCAGGGTGTGGCAGCAAGCATTTATTTCGAAATTACAGTGTCAAATCCTGCTGGAATGTCAAATCCTGAGTGACAGGACAGCTGGGATTTTATATATTACACTTAGGGCACACTTCAAAACATGAGAACAGGATGAAAAATAATTATTGTCTATTGATTGTGTAGTTGTTGAAGTACCTGTTTAAAATTGGATTTTAGTGTTTGATGTGGGAGGACACTAGGATTACAATAGTACACTCCACAAACACACACCTTTCAGAACCCAAGTTTAGTGTGCTGAAGGACTCCATCATCTTGAAAATGCCCCAAGTGGGTAGAGTTGGCCCCAGGAACTTGTATGCCATTGTTTAGGCCAAACCCAAGACTCATTGCCCCACGCGCTATCTTGGGCCAGGCATAAATGTGGCACTTTCAAGCACCCACTTTGGAACACTCCTGACCTGAGGAAGAACAGAAGAGGACTCTACCTGCCATGTCTGACCAGAGAAGAGGCCTTGAGGACCAGACATGCTCCCTCTTAGACCCAGGTCAAAGAAGTGGACTCCTAGGGTCATAAGGCTGACCTCCTGTTAAAGCTACAGGAACACAACAAGCTACAGCAGGCCTTTTCCTGCAGCTGCTCATCTGACCAGAGCCACCTGGTCCTGGAAGGCCCTACTGTTGCCTCTGCCTTATACCCTAGGAGTTTCTACGTGCCTTCCCTTAGGTCTTTGGGTGCTTTAGAAGTGTACTCCTGTGGTGGACTGGGACTTAAAGGACTAAGGCCCTCATTATGACAATGGTGGTAAAAACCGTCTACCGCCGCGGCAACGGCCGCTAAAAGACCGTCGCTGTGGCTACCAACCGTCTGCTGTATTATGACCACAGCAGGATTTCATCCATAAGAATGGCTTTAGCCAACCTGCCAATGTCATGATATGGCGGTAAATACCGCCAGCCTGTTGGCAGTACTTACTGCCATATTATCGGCGACCACCGGGGTCGTAATGACCCCCTAAGTCAGAAGGTAAATTCTTTGACTAGGACGAATCCGTGCTGCAATGCATTCAGAGTCAACATTTGATTAGGTCCCATTCTACATGACTGTTGACTATCATTGGCATTTTGTTCACCCTGACAGTGATTGCGATTATTCCAAGAAGTGGGTAGTCACCAACCTCAATTAGTAATCCGATTTTTTACACTATGCATAGCGAGATTGGTGGTCATGAACTGGAGTAAAACAAGGTGGGATTTTGTGTTGATTCCCATAACCACAGCTGGTGCACGGCATCAGATCAGGAGAGGGAGATAATTGGGGTCAACCATAACATGATATTGAAGAATGGCAACTTTCATCAAGGCTGTGTACTCGACCTTCAGATTGACATCCTAGACAACTCAAGGGTCTTCAGAGTGACATCTTAGACAACTCAAAGGTCAGACTGGTCTATGATATCACACGGACCCCCTCAGTGAAAATCATCCCCAGTATTTATAGTTTCATTCTATAATTCTATAAAAAATATTATACTCCAGGAAGCTGTGCATTTGGCATGGAAGTCTGTATAGACGGTTAAGTTGATAATAATACATATATCACTTTATTGTTTTTAGGCTTATTTTAATATATATTTTTGTTCTATTACTGTTTCATATAACCTGTATTTCAACTGTGCTGCATTTATGGATTAGTATGCACATTTGTTTCCACGTTACTTACAGATTTGTTTCGTTATTACAGTTCAGTACTAGTACATCACTTACACTTAATGAAATTCTAAGTACACAATTATAATCGGATTTCATCTGTCCTCTATGAAAATGTTTAGTGTGTGCAGCTCTCTTATTTCAAAATAAAGTGAAGCAGAGGGCACCGTACACGAAATGTGGCTTACTCTCCAATGGCCTTTTACTGCAATTTCTCTCTCTGAGGCCCTTGTGCGTCTGCTTACACAACGCGCACGAAAAGCCTCGGGACGCCTTGAAGAAACATAGGAAATCAGGTCGTGCTTAATATCAGGTCATCTTGACTTCCCCAGGGGCTGCATTCACATTTACGAAACTATTTGAGATGCGTGTTGAAGACCCGCGAAAGAGAGTGTCGAAAAAAATTGCAAAGGGTAGTTATTCGTGTAGAAATTATTCTTAAATCTCCATATTGCATTGTATTAATATTTGTCTGCTCTTTACCCAGGGGGGTAACGCCGATTCCTGCAGCCTCTGTGGCCAATTCGAAATCCTCATTCTTTTGCTCACAGTGCTACAACAGACTGGGAATTATCATATGTAAATCAGCCTTGGTCCTTCTCCAATAGATAGAATTTTATGTTTAGATCAGCTAATGATTTATTTATAAAGGTGATTTATGTGATGATGTTTGGGGTATTGGTAATGAATTAGAAATTAAATTTGCACACCCTGGGATTGGTTAAGAGATGGAATTCCAGACTATTATAATCATTATATTTTTTTATACTATGTCATTTCATTTGTTTACGCATGGAATTCTGTACATTGCCGATACATGTTCTGAAACAGAATAGTAAAAATGCCATGCTGTTTTTTATTTCAGAATTGTGTCAGAATGAACCATTCAAAGTGTAAAATGCATATTGATCATGTGATCAAGGCCACGGTGAAGGCCGAAACGTATCTTGTTTATTAAATCCTTGCACTATTTTCCCTGATGGATTTATAATTATTGCTGGTGTGCTCCACCCTCCTTGGAGAGTGGATCCGCTTTGGAACACTTTTTAGCATAAGCATAGGATCAGCAAGGTGCTATCCACGCCGAGCTAGATAGAGACAAAGGCCCTCATTACAACATTGGTGGTAAAAGCCGCTTACCGCCGTGCAGAAGACCACCAATACACCGCCGCAGCAGCAGAATTCCGCCACGGTCATTATGACCCACAGCTCGGAATCCGCCAAAATTGAGACACCCACACAAGTCCACCACACCAAAGGTCAGTGATAAACGGGCGAAAACAAAACCTCCACCGTCACGCCAACAGGAATACGCCCACACTATCACAACCCATAAATCCACGCGGCGGTCTTTCAACCGCGGTATTCCATTGGCGGTACACACAGCCGCGCTCAAAATACACACACATTTACAAAACACTACCACATTGGACAGTTCCAAATACACACACCTGATGCACATACACACACACCACTCCCACACACCCAATACAATATAAAACACACATCCACATCACCCACAAACCCCTATGACCACAATTGCGACAGAAGGCCAGAGAGAGACACCACAATCTACAACCAAGCATCCACAGGCACACAATACCATCACCCACATAACATCCACGCACCTCACACAACACACCACTAAATATCACCCCACACATCACAACACACACCACCCCACACATCACCCACACCACCCCATGGCACGGCAAAGACACCCCAGGTTCTCTGAGGAGGAGCTCAGGGTCATGGTGGAGGAAATCATCCGGGTAGAGCCACAGCTATTCGGATCACAGGTGCAGCACACCTCCATAGCTAGGAAGATGGAGCTATGGTGAAGAATCGTGGACAGGGTCAACGCAGTGAGACAGCACCCAAGAAATAGGGATGACATCAGGAAGAGGTGGAACGACCTACAGGGGAAGGTGCGTTCTGTGGTCTCCAGGCACCACCTTGTGGTTCAGAGGACTGACGGCAGACCCCCACCTCCTCCCCCACAACTAACAACATGGGAGGAGCAAGTCTTGGCTATTCTACATCCTGAGGACCTCGCAGGAGTAGCTGGAGGAATGGACTCTGGTAAGTCAAAGCTGAACTACTATATCCCCCACCCTACCTGCATGCCATCACATACCCCCACCCTCGCCCTCACCCCCATCACTCCAACTCCTCACAAATGTCCCAATATCACAAACCACACATCCCAACACCAAGCCCTGCATGAAACAACAAAGCATGGACACCCATCACCAATGCATGGCCACTGCACATACCCATACACCCCCCTAAACCATCATCACACAAGGTCCCACACAGGAATGCAAGCACTGGGGTACACGGTCACCCACCCATTGCACACCATGGCACACACAGATGCAATAATCATACTTTTACACTCCTGCAGGACCCCTACCCAATGTCACCGCACAGGAGGGTCCAGACATGTCCACACCACCAATAGAAGAGGCCCACAGTGATGACAGCAGCTCTGTCCAACTGGATCTAGAGGACCAGCCCGGCCCATCTGGGACCTCGGGACAGTCGGTTCCCCTCACACTGGCACAGGCCACCACAGAGCTTCCCCCCTCTGGAAACACCAGCACAGCACCCACCCAGCAGGCCCATACCTCTGTCCTCAGGACACGTCAATCAGCAGTGTGTCCACCACTACAGGGAACCCAGGCTAACCCACCACCCCAACAACAACAGGTACCTGGGGGCAGTGGCAGTGGGCACACCGTTCAGGGGACAGAGGCCCAGGGAAACAGGGGAACTGGGAGGGCTGCTGTGTGACAGGGGGAGGACAGGCCCAGGGAACCCACTCTCCACGAGGCCCTCCCCAACATCATGGGAGCCTACCACTATTCCCAGGAGACGATGGCAACGGTACTGGCCAAGTTTCAGGAGACCTAGCGGCTGCAGGAGGAACAGTATTTGGGCTTCAGGGAGGAACTCAGATCCATCAATTTCACCCTGGGCACCATCGTAGGGGTGCTGAAGGAAGTCCTCAACACCAGGAGGGACACTGTGGCACAACAAGGGGCCCCTGACACTAGCCTGGACGATGAACTGCCCACCACCTCTGCCGGCGCTAGTGGACAGGAGGCACCGCCACAGTACCACCACACCAGCACCCCACCCCCTGCAGAGGGAGAACCACCCCACAAACGGTCCCTGAGATCCAGGACAAAGACAGAGAACGATGTCAAGACCCCGCCAAGAAATAAGACCACCCTGATTGTCATCCTTTTGTCCCACCTTGTCCATCCTCAAACTGCCGCAGCTCCACTTCCTATGCCCCTTTGGACAATGCACCTGTGAGACTAATAGACTGGACTCTGCCATGGACATTCCTCCACCATCACCCCTCACCATTTTACAACCCCCTCCAATATTGAGCACTTAAATAAACACCCTTACAGCACAAAACAATCTGGAGTCTGTCTGTGATTTCGAAACAGTGTATTAGCAATTACAGTGCCAAAATGCTCTTTCAAATGTAATGTCAACATACCTATGTCACACAGCTCTAGTCCATGAGGAAACAAAGCAGATGTCACACAGTGGGACCCACATCTGTGAAATCGTAAGGAAAAGTGACAAATCAGTGACCATACACTGTGTGAAAATGACAGACAGTGGAGAGGTATTAGATTTAAATTAGATGTAGCAGGCAGGTATTTCTTCTTACCTGTGTCTCACTGGAAGTATTGCAGGATCACTATGTTCCTGTTGTCGATGTCCTCTTCTTCTGCTTCCTCGTCTTCACTGTCCACAGGCTCCACAGCTGCCACAACACCTCCATCTGGACCATCCACCTGTAGAAAAGGCACCTGTCGTCGCAAAGCCAAGTTGTGAAGCATACAGCAGGCCATGATGATCTAGCATACCTTCTTTGGTGAGTAGAATAGGGAACCACCTGTCATATGGAGGCACCGGAACCTGGCCTTCAGGAGGCCGAAGGTCCGCTCTATAATCTTCCTAGTTCGACCATGGGCCTCATTGTAGCCTTCCTCTGCCCTTGTGCTGGGATTCCTCACTGGGATCAGTAGCCATGATAGGTTGGAGTCACCTGCAAATGGCGAGGGACAACTGTTAGACACAAACTAACTCATAGGGTCATCCACAGACCCAGACAACTATTCCCACTGATTTGGGTCCATGTGCTCACCTAATAGCCACACCCGTTGCCTCTGGAGTTGCCCCATCACATAAGGGATGCTGCTATTCCGCAGGATGTAAGCGTCATGCACTGAGCCAGGGAATTTTGCATTAACATGGGAGATGTACTGGTCTGCCAAACACACCATCTGCACATTCATGGAATGGTAACTCTTCCGGTTTCTGTACACCTGTTCACTCCTGCATAGGAAGACCAAGGCCACATGTGTCCCATCAATGGCACCTATGATGTTGGGGATATGTCCCAGGGCATAGAAATCACATTTCACTGTAGGCAAATCCTCCACCTGAGGGAAAACGATGTAGCTCTGCATGTGTTTCAGCAGGGCAGACAACACTCTGGACAACACGTTGGAAAACATAAGCTGGGACATCCCTGATGCTCTAGCCACTGTTGTTTGAAAAGACCCACTTGCTAGGAAATGGAGTACTGACAGCACCTGCACTTGAGGGGGGATTCCTGTGGGATGGCGGATAGCTGACATCAGGTCTGGCTCCAACTGGGCACACAGTTCCTGGATTGTGGCACGATCAAGCCTGTAGGTGATGATCACATGTCTTTCCTCCATTGCCGACAGGTCCACCAGCGGTCTGTACACCAGAGGATACCGCCATCTCCTCACATGCCCCAGCGGACGGTGCCTATGGAGGAGAACAGCAAGCACAGAGTCAACCAACTCTGAGGTACGTAAACACAGCTTACTCTGAAAATATTCATAAATCGAAATTTGCCTGTATGAGTGTTTAGGCAAGGCCTAGTTATGTGTGACGCAGTCAAAAATAAAGCCATGTGGGCCCCTGAAATGGCGGCTGCCTGACCTGTAGATGGGACAAGGGGATATGAGGTAACTGCGCTGGCGTTGTACACCGTCGCGGTAGGCGGTCGAAGACCGCAGTGCAATTCTGCATTGGTTAACATTGGACCCTATGGGTCCCAGGAGCCAATGACGATGTACGCCGGCGGTGACGGTACGCACTGCCGCGGACATGACTGCCATTTTCTATCTGTTCAATCACTCGATACCTGATCTTTGACAGGACAGGACCTACACTGCAAGTGTTGCTGTGACCTCAGTCTGGAAGAGACAATGGCTCATGTGTCTGGGGAAAGGGCCCCTGCATTCAGCACGGAGGAGTTGGAGAAACTCGTGGATGGGGTCCTCCCCCAGTACACGCTACTCCACGGTCCTCCAGACAAACAGGTAAGTACACTGTGACCATGCTGTATGGGCAATGCCTGTGTGGAGTGGGGTGGATGAAAGATAGGGGGGGGGGGGGTGAGAATGAGGCGTGCAAGAAACGACGGTGAGTGCATGTGTGTCATGGCAAAGGTAGGGATGCGGGCCAATGACTGTGACGGTGCAGTTGGTAATTACTTCTCTTTTTCCCCTGTACAATTCCTGTAGGTCAGCGCCCACCAGAAGGAGGACATATGGTGTGCCATCGCCAAGGAAGTCCGGACCCTGGGGGTCTACCACAGACGGAGCACCCACTGCCAGAAAAGATGGGAGGACATTCGCCGCTGGAGCAAGAAGATGCCGGAGGCCCAGCTTGGGATGGCCTCCCAACGTGGGAGGGGTGCCTGTCGCACCATGACCTCCCTGATGTTCAGGATCCTGGCGGTGGCGTACCCGGAGTTGGATGGGCGCTTGAGGGCATCACAGCAGCCACAAGGGGGTGAGTACACTCTCATTCTGCTGATTCAGTGCACATTGTAGGTGTCTGGGTGGGGGAGGTGGGCTGTGGGTTCCCTTAGGCCAGAGCGAGTTTGGTAGTTAAGTTCCCTTTTTCAGGCAGGCCCTGTGGCACCCCACCCCACCAGTGTACAGTGCCAACTACACCTAGTCAGGCTCCTGTGACATCCATGTGTGCAGAAATCGGCCATACCATTGTAAGCCATGTCCCAGGGATTGAATAGTGGACCCCAAGTGCGCGGCATAGTGCAGGGGGCTTCTGTGTCTGTCGTGTCCACCAACGGTAGCGGTATTGCATGCACTGAACATGTCTTTCTTCTGTCTCCCCCCCCCTTTTTGTGGTCTCCCTGTTCTTGTGTGCATTAGCATCATCAGGCGGAGGAGTAGTGGCACCGGAGCAGGAGGGAGCTGCATCCCACATGGCCCTGGAGGGCGAGACTACGGACTCCGAATTCACCAGTGGGACGGAGGGCGAGGGGAGCTCCACGGCGGGGACAGGAGCTGACACCAGCGATACGGACTCCTCCTCTGATGGGAGCTCCCTTGCGGTGGCGGCACCATCTGTGCCCCCGCATCTACAGGTACATCCGCCACCCCCCCTACCAGCACCGCCCTCCCAGCAGCCCCTCAGCTTTTGCCCCGTGCCCACTCACCCAGGAGGGTGGGCATCACCTTCGCCCCAGGCACCTCAGACCCTGCCCCAGTCACCCCTGCTACCCTCAGTGAGGAGGCCATTGACCTCCTCAGGTCCCTCACTGTTGGGCAGTCTACCAGTTTGAATGCCATCCATGGTGTAGAGAGGCGCGGAACGCACCTTCCCCTGTCGGTCGTTCCACCTCTTCCTGATGCTCAATCTAACCCCATGCCCCTTCCTCCCCACGCAGACGAAGAATGCAAGCCTCAAATCGAATGGTCACACTTAGCTCGCATGGCCCAGACCGCAGTCATAGCCATGGACGACAAATATTCAGCACTGCCTTCCACCAGCACCCAAGCGCTCTCCTTCCCTACTCAGGATGATGCCTTTGATGACTCTTGCCCCTTTCACTTAGACTCTAGCGATGACACTCGGCCCGCCCAGAAGTGAAGACGCCATTCTCCAGATGACATACAAACCCCTCCACCGAATGGGGAAGGTCTAGACCCTAACTCCACCCTCAACTTTGACCCAGAAGCCATCATTCACCCTAAATCGGCTTACTGGACCCCTATCCCACAGTTGCATTGTACGCTCAAACACGACTGAGAAAAACCCAGGACAAAGAGGTCAGGAACCGCCTCTGCTCACAATGCCTTCGCCCATATATCCAAGGGAAGGTTGCCCTGATCCATGAACTAGATCCTAATCTAGCAAACTTCATTAAACGTTCTTCTAAAGACCCCAAGAAAGATAAATATAGATCCTGGAAATCATGCCAGGACAAAGTGCTTGATCTAGCAGACCCCTTATGCAAATTTCTGGAACTAGCAGTGGTGCTAAGGAATCAGGCTCCCCATAGACCCCAAACCATTAGCAGGCTAAGCTCAAAGGGCACTATGCATATTAGGCAATCTTCCTCCGCATTGACCCCAAGTTGGCAGATCTGGCCAATACAGAACCAGGACCACTGGTCAATGGTCTATTGTTTGGGGACGGATTTGTAAAGGATCTGGGTAAATTCATCCATACCTTAAAGGCTCTGGACAAGGCCCAGACCTCGCTAAACAAAGTATTTCAGCAACAACTTTTTACCAGGGCCGGCAGAAATAGAGAGTGACCTGTCCTGCTATTCCACACGCAGTCCTCAAGCCTACTACACCTCATCAGACAGAGGATATACTTCCCACAGAGACACCTTCTACCCCACCAGGAGGCGATCGGAACGAGCACGCTTCGGTAGAGGTTCATACCGAACCAAATAAGGATCCAACGCCAGCCCTCAAGATAAGACTGATACCTCCTTTGTCAGTAGTACCAGATTCTTTCTACAGAATTCATCCGCGTTAACCACAGACCAGTGGGTACTGGAAAAGGTCTAATGTGTTCACCTAGAGTTCTTTGGGAACCCCCAGCAGACAGTTCTACCTCAACCGATCCATTTTTCCCTACAAGATCGCACCTTTATTCATCAAGAAATCAACCAGTTGTTGTACAAAGATGCTGTCTCGCCATGTCAACCCAACTCCTCTGGGTTTTACAACAACATCTATATGGTAGACAAGAAGGGAGGAGGGTCATGTTTAGTGATCAATTTGAAATAATTCAACACTTGGATCCTTTATCGACACCTCAAGATGGAGGGAATCCACCTCCTCAGAGACATTCACAGAGAGGGCGACTGGATATTCCATTTGGACCTACAGGATGCCTATCTATCAATCCCGATATTTTCTCTTCACAGGAAGTTTTTACAGTTCAGCTAGAATGATAAAAGGTTCCACTGCAAGGTCCTGCTGTTCGGACTCTCCTCCACCCTTTGGTGCTTCACTAAAATCTTGCGTCCAGTGACAAAGATTCTCCGATCCAGAGGTGTTCGGATGATCATTTTCTTAGACGACATCCTCCTTATAGTGCAGGATACCCAATTCCTCACACAACACCTGGAAGGGACCATCCAACTGCTCCAGGACTTAGGTTTTCTGATCAACTCAAAGAAATCAGACCTGACCCCTTCTCGTCAAATGGAGTTTCTAGGGTTCTGGATAGACTCTTCTTCTTCTCTTTCTCTCTTCCAGCCCAGTAATTACACTCAATCCAAAACGAAATCTGATCAACTCTACACAAGGATAGGATATCCCTCAGAGTATAGGCAAGGATTGTGGGCCTCTTAGCATCCTCCATTCAGGCCATATTCCTGACCCCTTTACACTACAGGACACTTCAACATCTTAAAACTCACCACTTACAGAAGGGCTTATCATACACAGAGCTCATAGACCTCACTGAAGAATCTTGCAGTGAACTCCAATAGTGGCTAGACAACATGTCCACCCGGAATGGCAGAGCCATCTTCGGCTCCCGACCAGATGTCACTCTGGAATCAGACACCAGCAAGTGGGGTTGGGGGCCAGTTGTGGCTCAGTTGCCACAGACGGTCACTAGTCCTGCAACAAGTCTCATCTTCACATCAATTGCCTAGAACTTTTAGCAGGGTCCTTTGCAATAAAGACCCTAGCCCGAAGGTCCAATTGCTGCATACTACTACACATGTCACAAAACAACATGAACCCCCTTGGAACTGATTATAATCACAATCATCTCACCCCTCATATCAAAAAATGCAGCATTACCCTTCACTAATTCTGGAGAACATCCTTTATTTTATATACAAAATATACTCTTTCTTCATATATCTACAAAATATACAATCCCCCATTGGATCATCAAAACAAAAGAAAAAGAAGGACAGAACAAAGTGCAAATAGATCAAGTGCTTGTGATTCAGAGAGAGATAGAAGGTAATAAATTTCCCATTAAACCAATCCAAAAATACACTTAAAAAGATATAAAACAGCATGTTGGTTGTTCCTTTTGCCACACTGAGTCACAATATTATTTCACAAACGGAATTAAATCCCCAATTGAGTCCTTCTCAGAAATAAACCAAATCCAGGCTAAAGCATCATCATCGATGTTTCGACCACCTCTCGTTTTTGGGCCAACTCCCGGCTCCACAACGGGTCTTCTTCAGGACTAATGGATGTATAATCATATTATATATGATTATAATCAGTTCCAAGGGGGTTCATGTTGTTTTGTGACAAGTTTCTACTCAGACCCCTGTGGGTTTTCCTGGGTTACCCTCTGTGGCTGGTAAGATACTGCTACACATGGACAGCATCTCAGCAGTACGGTACGTCAACCAACTGGGGGCACGCGACCACGAATTCTAGCAGAGATAGTGAAGACATTTTGGCATTACTGTCTCCAGAATCGGATAACAGTCACAGTGGAATACCTGCCAGGCGATCTCAATATAATAGTGGATTGGAATTCCAGATTCCTCAGGGATTCCAGTGAATGGAAGCTCCTTCACCTTGTGTTTCAAGCCCTCCAAGAGAGATGGGGCCAATGTCACATAGACCTATTCGCTTCCCGCCCCTCACGTCAGATACACCAGTTCTTCTTATGGAGGCCAGATCCCATGGCAATAGCCACGGACGCCTTTCTACAACAATGGAAAGGACCATCTATCTATGCCTTTCCTCGTTCATAATGGTACTGAGGGTAACAACATACGCACGCACGCCATCAGAGAGCGGAACTGATCCTGGTCACCCCCCATGTGGAGAGTGCAACCCTGGTTCCCAGTAGTTCTGGAAATGGCCAGAGACTCTCTGGTATGAATCCCCCTGATACACAACTTATTGCTATGTCCATCAGGGATACCGTATCCTCTGATCACACAGAACAAACTCCATCTCATAGCCTGGCGCATTTCCAGCAATGCTGGTCTCTGCCAGGCCTTTCACAACAATCTCTCTCTCTTTTGTTTCCGCTTCATGGTCAGACGCCACCCATAAACGTAACACCTCTACTTGCCGCACATGGGTTCGTTGGTGTGACACACAGAATCTGGATCCCTTGGGGTCCCCCATTACCTCTATAGCAAACTTCCTGAAAGAATTGGAATTGAAAGGTTTGAGCTATTATTCAGTCAATACCTACCAGCTTGCTATTTCGGCAGGCCACATGGCAATGGATGGAAAACCTGTAGGAAAACATTATTTAGTGAGTAGAGTGATGAGAGGCATTTGGCTAGCGAGTTCTCCTCAGCCTAAATATGCTTTTTTATGGAATGGTAACATAACTTTGAACTTCCTATGGTGTTGGCCCTGTAACTCTGACCTTTCAGAGAAGCAATTGTTGGCTAAACTAACCATGCTGTTGTGCCTGGTATCTTGTAGGAGTGTCTTTGATGTCAGAGCCCTAGATATTTCAGGACAAGTGTATTCTCCGGATGGGGTTACCTTTTCCATTTCAAGAAGAACCCAAACCCTCTTTAAGCAAGTGACTTACCCTAGTTTTCCTAAATTATGCATAGTCCATTCCTTAAAAGAATATGAAGACCGAACCAGAAAGTGTTGCCAAACCCCCGGAGGTCAACTCCTAATTTCCCTCCTGAGCCCTTCCATCCAGTTACTGCAGCTATCTTAGATCGCGGGGTGAGATAAATTTTGGCTGAAGCAGGAATTGACACCTCAAAGTTTTGGGCTCATTTGTTAAGAGGGGCCATGGCCTCAAAGTCTTTCTCCCTAGCGTCACAATTACAAGACATAATGAGAGCAGCTGACGGGTCAGCAGATTCAGCACTTAAAACATTTAAACTAGCATAATTCAAAACCAAAGCCTCCGGTCCTGACATAGAATAAAAAAATTCTAGCTTACCTGACAAGAATTTTAAAATGTATTAAGGACTCGGAGGCAAGGATTATCCCATCCACTTATCTTTGACTATCCCATCCAATCCTTACATGCGGAATGTTTTTAAATGTTGAGATGTTTATATACATTAACCGTGTTTGATATGCATATGATCAAGATTTGTACATGATGCATTGTTTTCCTTAACAAGACAATCATTGTTAACGTTAGAAAACATTTGCAAAACTTGATTTGCTTGCATAACATAATTCTTTTCAGACACCACATTGTCATCTGTTTTCTTTACAGTTTTGGATCAAAAATCTGGCTAGTGAAAGCATCATCAGCTTCGAGTTATCACAATGGATCTACGTGCTGGACACTTTCGTTAATCTTCGTTGTTTCTACGTCGGAGACCAATTTCAGGAATGTTGTTGTTGAATCCTTTATAGACTTTAAGACTTTTATCTCAGAGCAGAGAAACAAGAGAATATTTGGTTCCTTTGGACTATATAACGTTTGAAGGATTATGATTGGGCTGTTCTTGTGATGTTATCCATAAATCTTATCGGTAATGTAGTTTGAGAAAAAAAGTTTGTTTTCATTGGCTGCTGTGTTTTTGACCTTAATAAACAGCAAAGAAGGAGAAGCATATTGCCCGTCTCCGAGTCTTTCATAGAATTGAAAATTCTTGTTGCGTAATTTTTTTAAATTCCTTTGATATTGTGTGCAGCTAATCCAGTAGGGTATGTTACTATATATGATAAAGTGGAGCCTGTAGTCTTCTGTAGATACATAGTTAGAACTTGTATTAAAAAGCTTTTTACAGCACCCTCTTGTCCACTTACATTCAAAAGAATTGGCTTAAACGTTGTGCATTTATATGATGTTTTCTGAGTAGGAACCCGTGCTCTGTTTTTTTATTTACTTCCATGTATATATTTTTCTGCTCATTATTGAGTTGCTCTACTAAATCTTCCAAGTTAATAGTTTCTTCTCGTGCTTGTTGCATTGCGGTCGCCACTTTATTCATTGCTACGGCAGCTTCGTTTTCTATTATTGTCTGTCCATGAGTATCTTGACTGAGTGGTACAGAACGATGGCTGCTTTGTGAACTTTCCTTGGCTATCTCAGTAGCAATCGATCCTTCTTGTTCATTTTTTTCATTTAGCATTTTCACATAGTTAGGAAATATTGGCCACTGAATACTGTCTTCTACAGCAATGAAAGAGTCTTCATAGCAATCAAATTGTCCAACTAACTCCGTTTCAGATCACCAAGGTTTGAATAGTTGGAGAAGGGGCAAGTAGAAAAATTATTTTTTCTCAACAGTTTGACAAGCAAGTTTTCTATGGTTGATTAAATTACCTTTTGCATGCCAAACTAAACAACCATCACAACCTGCTACACCATATTTGCTTTCATCAATGTTTTTGACACATTAGTTCTATACCTTTTGCGTTAGAGAATTTCATAAAGACACAAATTCTTGAGGTGTCGACTTCTTTTTGGATAGTAGGTATCCAACATATTTGTTTTTACAATATCTGTACTCTCTGAATCAAATTCTGCTAAGAACTCAATTTCTGGGTAAGATTTCAAGACTCTGTTTTGCATGTTTGCAAGGCGTGGGCTAACCCAAACAATTCCTCTAGACTTTGAGAACAAGCTAGCTGAACTCAACCTATCATAGCACTCTAATTAGCTTATCTCTCTATGTGAGAGCATTTCTGAGCTGAAACTGTATAATTTCTTAGATAGAGATTTTTCTGCAGAACTCCCCTCCCATGTTTCCTTCATCTCTGTTTTCTATGACTTTGTGATGTATGAAGTAACATAGTGAGCAACAGCAATGGAACTGTCAGCAACGAGCTGTATGTCCATATTTTAATTCCACAATTTCAGGATAACAGCATTATAACTGTTGATATATTTGGAGGCCTCTGATCTTTTCAGATTATATATATTTTGGGTGATTTTCTTGTGAGTGTGTGCCTCACTACAGCTACAAAGCTGTTCATTCTTTCCTTAGAAAGGTTGGAAACCCAAAGCAAAATCTTGTTTAAGATTTTCCTTTACAGCTGTATCTTCGGAGGAAATACTTGCCACATCTATGTGTTTGGAAGCATAGAACTTGCGGTCATAGCGTTTTGTTATTATTCTCATCTGGGATGGTGCTTGTAACATACTGTTCTGTGAAAGATAGTACACACTCATCAGTATCATTTCCAAATTTTGGTGTATCCTTTATCGATAGGAGCATGTGTATACGAGGAGCACCTCTTGCCTGGTATTCTTTTCTCCCTAAAAAGTCTTTAACATCTCCAAGAGAGGATTTGTTTTATTAAACCCAGCATTGCTTGAAACTTGTGACTGAAATATCTACATACATTAGCAGGATCCAAAGAGCAAAGGTCTCCTGCTGTCTTCAACTGGATATCCTTAATGTTAGAGTTTGCTTGTCTTAGAAATTCTACTAAATCATCTCATGCATGCTTTCGGCAACTAAGCGTTACAAACCGAGTAGGTAGATCTAGGTTGTGGAGCATACATTTAAGTTCTCCATGACGTCTGTACCAATATTCGTTAGCCCCATGTTGACCTGCTATCAAATGAATTAAGTTGTAATCCAATTGTCATCCATACCTTTTATTTTATCAACAGACTCCCTTGCAGAAATGTTTTGCAGATTGACTCCAGTACTAAGAATATAGTTAATAGCATAGGAGGGTCCTGGCAAGTCACTCTCAAATAACAGATGAAATGTGTAAGTAATACATTGTCGAAACCTGGGTGTTAAGAAAATAATCTTGTTGACCTATATTCAGCTGTTGGTATTTGTATAGGTTGGTCATCGTAGCACCCACTTACTCCTATGGGAAATAGCTGTGAAAAACAACGAACCTCTAAACGTTTTTCCCATACACTCATGGGAGCTCGCTTAGCCTGTTAATTTGAAACAGATAAACAGCATCCCACACACCATCTTTTGAGTTAAGTAGATGAATAATGTAGTGTTCATATATTTCCTCTATCTTCTGCTTATCCACTTTTTCTATTTGTTCACTAGATTGTACTATTCCATCATCAATACAACTTACATCTCCAGTAATAGCAACATTTTTATAAAAACATTATTTTCTTTGAATTATATTGTAGCTTTTTTTACTTTATTCACATCAACTACTTCTTGACAGTTTTTGTAATTTTGTTTTGTGGGAACTCTATTTACTAGAATAATGAGTGCTTCATCTACATCTTTTTTAACACCCGAAGTATCAACATTTATTTTAAAATCTGGAGGTAAATACACAACTCTGCCTTTAAGTCCTTTCTGTAGTTCTGTTGGTGGTCATTTTTCAGTTTTTGTCTCCCTTCAAATGATTGCTTGAAATGGGTGTACTGTTTGTATTAGAATTGATTCATAGACATTTAACTTATTCAGTTCTTCTGGAACTGGCACTAATTCTAATCTATTATGAATTGCTCTAGCTAGCATTATATCATTCTCTAAGTTAACATAGCAATACTTACAAATTGTTTGCTTTGTGTCTAAATCAAAGTATTCTTCTACAAATAGATATGTACCACATTCTTTCCATTCATCAGTGCTGTCTTGCTCAGTTTTAGAAAATATAACTATGTTACAATTTTCGTTTTGTACTTAGTCCAGCTACAACAAATACAAATATATTCAGGTTTTTCATAACACAGTGTATTGAACTTTTCTAACTCCTTTGTGAATTTTCAGTACTTATCTGTGTATCCACGTCTTCTACAGCTCTCAGCAGTTCCTCCTCATTTTCTCTACTGTTCTTCTCAGGACCAAAGAAACCGACCTGAATATCTTCCGAAACGTTCTCAACGTCTGCCATACCATCATGTAACAGAGCTCCATTCAAATCCCATAAACATAAAGCTAGAGTTTCAGCATGATAAAGTCTACTAACTAAATTGCACATCTTTGAATGATGCACAGCTAACATTCTAAAATCATGAAAAGTGTTTTGCACACTTTCTTTGAAAGACATACCAAGGAATGACCTTGTAGGTTAGTTTATTTTATAGCTTTGCATGGATCTAACTCTTGAAGCATCTTAATTTTCTGCTTGAGACTCCTCCATGAAAATTCTCTTAGGAAGTGTTTCAATTTATCAATTGATTCCTGATGTACGGTGCAAATGCTGCTGCACTTCCACTTGTGCACAGGACCTTGTTTAAGCCTTCCTTGTATTTCTTTGCTATTACTTGATCTACATTCCTAGCAACTATCTGTTATTTTTCTATGGGACTATCATCCTTCACTTCATAGCAACAGCCACTTGTGTCAACTGCATGCACCAATGTGTTCTCTTGTAAATAGCTCTCTTTGTTAAAAATGTCTGTGCTACAAGTGTGTATCCATTCACCTTTAGAAACTTTACAAAAATTACTTTTGTTAATAAGCCTTTTCCTTAATGTTCTTTTCCTCATGCAAACTACTGTTTTCTCTAGTGTCTTCATTCTGTTCAATATTAGGATAAAAGGTTTTCTTTTCAAAACAAATGCTTTATCCACTAGACTTTCAAGAAGTTGCTTCTGGTTAATTGTAGCACTTTTCTTTTTATACTTCTTCATCTTTTCAGTACATTTTGAACTACTCTTGTTCGAAACATTTTTACTCTTATCTCCTTAAACTGTTTTTGTCTCCAAGTCAAAACCTTTGTTTCCTTATTACATTTTCTACTTTTACCAGCACATACTCCTTATTCTTTTTTCATTTGATTTACAACTGCTCTTTTCAGTGGACAAAGTTTTTCCAGTTTGCAATTTTCAACATACTTTTTTTAGAATGTCCTTTGTGCTCTTACCAGCTGTTCTTTTCTTCTTGTCCACATTTTCCACCTTACCTGCCTTTTTACTATCAGTTAGAATAAGGAAGTATTGTTTCCTCTGTATCTTTTTTCTTTGTCTCTTTTTTCAGTACATGTGGATATGTGCAAATCAGATAAAAATGAATTTAGCTCTACAGAAAATAGTATTATATTACATACTAGAAATAATTAGGTGTGTCAATGGGTCCACTTACTACTACATGTGTGTCAGTGATTGTCTAAGTGAGGGGTGAGTTATTTGTAGTGAAAGTAGACTTTAAGACTTGGGAAAAGGATTTTAATAGCAAGTTGAGCTAGCACTACAACTGCACACTGATGCTCTATAGTAGTAGGCCTGAGCTATGGTTAAAGGACTACTTGTCTGGATGGGATTGTAGATTGTATCAGTACTTGGCTACATATCTGACAGAGTGTATCAGTCCCTCTATGAGTGTCCCTCTAGATGTTCAAGTAAACATGATAAACACTGGGGTGTGTCACTGTGTACAACTATCTGAAATACTGCTGAAAACATAGCTGCTCTGTGGGTGTGTGCATGAATGAATAAAGAACTGTCTCACTGTCTGACTGGATGTGTCATTGGCTGTATACTTTTGCTAATGAGTATATCAGTTGCAGTATGGATGAGGCAGTGCATATATAACTGAGCATAAGTGTCTGCAAGTGCATGTCTAACTTGTTGAACCTCAGAAGGTTAAGTTTCATCTTTTAATCATACAGCACCCTGCTCTATGGCCTAGCTACAGTCTAGCTAAGTACTCAACTTTCTGTAGTAAAATGACAGCTTAACGATTGACAACCAGCTTATATATTGGCAAGTTGAACTGACAATATAGATGTACACTTAGAGTCTGCAGTAATAAGCCATGTTTAAAGGAATAGTCATCTGTATGTGTGAATAGATTGTGGCAATACCTCACTGCATATCTGAGTGAGTGTAGGAGTCCCTTTATGGATGTCCCACCAGATTTTTAAGTAAGTATACTGCTAACATGGTTATGTATCTGTGTGTGCAACCGGCTCCAATACTAATGGAACATAAGGTCTGTCTGGGTGTGTGCATGCATAGTATAAGGAGCTCTCTCACTGTATGGCTGGATGTGTCATTAGCTATATCATTTTTGTTATTAGCTATATGAGTTGCAGTATGAGTTAGTCAGTGCATATATAAGTGAGCATAAGACCCTGTAACTGCACATCTAACTCAGTGAAACTTGGAATGACGTTTCATCTTTTAAATATGAAACTCCCTGAGAAGTGACTTTTGACCACTAAAATGACATTTTAAGGACTGACAAACAGATTTTCTAATGGGTAATCCAGCTGACAGGAATACTGCATACTCAAGGTCTACAGTGCTAGGCCTGACCATGTTTTAAATAGTACTTGCGTGCGTAGGTTTGTAGGTTCTGATACTATTTGCTACATAACTGACTGAGTGTATCAGTACCTCTTTGACTATTCCACCCGATATTTAAGTATATATGGTGAGTAAAGGGGTATGTAACTGTGTGTGAAACTGCTGCCAATACTGCTGTATACATAAGTGCTATATCAGTGTATACATGAATGTACAAGTGGCACTCTAACCATCTGAATGCCCATCTGTCACTGATTCTCTAAGTGAAGGGTGAGTTATTTGTTCTAAAAGTACACTTTACAGATTGATAAGTGGATTTTTAATGACAACTTGAGCTATAAGTAAAACTGCACACTCAGGTTCTGTAGTAGTAGGTTCAAGCCATCTGTAAAGGAGTACTCATATATGTGGATAGCTAGTTTGCGTCAGTAGCTCACTACATATGTGAGTGAGCGTATGAGGCTCTGTATGAGTAGTCCACTGGATGTTTAAGTAAACATGATAGTATATTACTGGTTCTCTTACTAAGTCAACAGGGCTGTAAATTTGCCTGTAATTGTCTCTATGAATAGCTAGATGTCTGTGTTGGTGACTACAATAGTATGAAACAGTGTGTGCAGCTGGCTGTGATAGCGCAGGCTACAGACCTACTGTATGAGTATGTGCATGAGTTTATAAGCAGACATCTCACTTTCACACAGGCTGTGTCAGTGGTTCTATCCTTTCATTATTAGCTATATGAGTTGCTTTATGACGGACACTATACCTATATAAGAGAGCATAGGAGTCTGCAACTGCATGTCTAACTCAGTGAAACTAAAAAGGACATGTTTTATCTTTTAACTCCAAAGGCTACCTACAGCCTACCTGAGTTCTGAAGTTTCAGTTGTAAAAACATATCTTAAGGATTTACAAGCAGCCTTTGTAATGGCAAGTTCCCCTGAAAGTAAAACTGCATACCCAGGGTCTACAGTAGTAAGCCTGAGCCATTTTTAAATTAGTACTTCTGTGGATAGATGAGCAGAATATGTCAGTATTTGGTAGATATCTGAGTGAGTGTATCAGTACCTCTATGAGTGTCTCATCAAATGTCTAAATAAAAATGGCGAATACAGACATATATATCTGTGTGTGTGAAAGTGACTCTGTGTCTATTAGAAACATAACTGCTGCCTACATATGCGTATGAATCTATAAACAGGCTTGTCACAGTCTCTGTAACTGTGTCAGTGGCTATATCCTTTTCTTAATAGATATATGAGTTGAAATATAGGTGGGACACTGTCTAAGTAAGTGAGAATAGGTGTGTGGAATTACATCTTTAACTCAGTAAGACTGTTTACTGTTTTAAGCACAAAGCACTGTCCTCTATTACCTAGCTAGAGACTAGCTGAGTGTTCAATTTACTGTGGTAGGACAACAGTTTTGGAATTCTCAATCAGCCTTTATAATGGGTACTCAAGCTGGCAATACAAGTGCACACTTGCAGTCTCCAGCAGTATGCCTCTATTATGTTTAAAGTAGTACTTGTGTGGATAAGTGAGTAGGGTGTGTCACTATTTAGCTACATATCTGTCTTTATCATTAGCTTTGTGAGAGTCCCACCAGAAGTTTAAGTAAATATGGTGAATACCAGCGTATCTAACAATGTGTGCAACTACCTCCAATACTGCTGAAAATGCAACTACTGTCTGCCTGTACACATGAATGTGTAAGCAGCCCTCTAAATTTCTAAATGTTATGTCAATGGCTCTATTCCACTATTAATAGCAATATAAGTTGTAGTATCTACATCACAGTTAATACACAAATGAGCATAATACTTTGCAAGTCCACATATAGCCCAGTTAAACTTAAAACAACATATTTAATCTCTTAATAAGAAACTACCCTTCTCTATGTCCTACCTATAGCCCAACTAAGGGTTACCTCTTGTGTGGTAAAAATGTCCTGGTCTGAAAGTGGGTGTAACATTGCCTCTGTTGGCGTCCAAGTGGGTGTGAGAATGTCTCTATTGGAGTGAGATTGGGTGTAAGAGTGTCTGTCTGGGGGTGAGAGTGGGTGTGACAGGGTATGTCTTGGTGTGAGGGTGGGTGTGGGAGTGTCTCTGATCATGTCCAAGTGGGTGTGAGAGTCTCTGTCTTGGAGTGAGACTGGGTGTGAGTGTCTGTCTAGACGTGAGAGGGGGTGTGGCAGGGTATGTCTTGGTGTGTGAGTGGGTGTAAGAGTGTCCCTATTGGTGTCCAACTGTGTGCGGGACCGTCTGTCCTGGTATTAGAGTGGGTGTATGAGTCTTTCTGTTGATGTCCAAGTGGGTGTGAGAGAGTCTCTTCTGGTGTGTGAGTGGGTTAGAGAGTGTCTGTCTTGGTGTGAGATTGGGAGTCACTGGGTCTGTCTTGGTGTGAGTGGGTTTGAAAGTGTCTCTGTTGGTGTCCAAGTGGGTGTGAGACTGTCTGTCTTCGTGTGAAAGTGGGTGTGAGAGTGGTATTTCTGTTGGTGTCTAAGTGGCTGTGGGAGTGTCTGTCTTGGAGTGAGACTGGGTGTGAGTGGGGGTGTGGCAGGGTAAGTCTTAGTGTGTGAGTGGGTGTAAGAGTGTCTCTATTAGTGTCCAACTGTGTGTGAGACTGTCTGTCCTGGTATAAGAGTGAGTGTCTGAGTGTTTCTGTTGGTGTCCAGGTGGGTGTGAGAGTGTCTCTTCTGGTGTGCGAGTGGGTTTGGGAGTGTCTGTCTGGGTGTGAAAGTGGGTGTGACAGGGTATGTTGTGGTGTGAGAGTGGGTGTGAGAATGTTTCTGTTGGTGTCCAAGTGAGTGTGAGAGTGTCTTTCTTGGAGTGAAACTAGATGTGAGAATGTCTGTCTTGGTGTGAGAGTGGGTGTCACAGGGTATGTCTCGGAGTGTAAGTGGGTTTGAGAGTGTCTCTGTTGGTGTCTTGGTGTGAAAGTGGGTGTGAGACTGGTGTTTCTGTTGAAGTCCATGAGGCTGTGAGAATGTATTTCTTGGTGTGAGAATGGGTGTGAGAGTGTGTGTCTGGGAGTGAAAGTTGGTGTGAAAGGATATGTTGGTGTGAGAGTGTCCTATTTGGTGTCCAAGTGGGTCTGAGACTGTCTGTCTTGGTGTGAGAGAGGCATGAGAGTGATTCTGTTGGGTTCCAAGTGAGTGTGAGTGTCTGTCTTGGTGTGAGAGTGGTGTGAGAGAGTCTGTCTCGGAGTAAGAGAGGGTGTGGTAGGATATGTCTTGGTGTGAGAGTGGGTGTAAGAATGTCTCTGTTGGTTTCCAAGTGGGTGTGACAGTGTCTGTCTGGGTGTGAGTGTGGGTGTAACAGAGTATGTCTTAGTGTGAAAGTGGGTGGAAGAGTGTTTCTGTTGATGTCCAAGTGGGTGTGAGGGTGTCTCTCGGTCTGCAAGTGGGTGTGAGAGTGGATGTCTGGGTGTGAGGGTCTCTATGACAGGGTATGTCCTTGTGTGAATGTTTCTTTTGGTGTCCAAGTGGGTGTGAGAGTGTCTGTTTTGGAGTGAGACTGGGTGTGAGAGTGTCTGTCTGGCTGTAAGAGTGGGTTTCACAGAGTATTTCTTGGTCTCTGAGTGGGTGTGAGATGGTCTCTGTTTGTGTCCAAGTGCGTGTGAGACTGTCTGTCTTGGTGTAAAAGCTGGTGTGAGAGTGGTATTTCTATTGGTGTCCAGGTGGCTGTGAGAGTGTCTGTTTTGGAGTGAGAGTGGGCATGAGAGTGTCTGAGTGTGAGAGTGGGTGTGAAAGGGTATGTCTTGGTGAAAGAGTGGGTATGAGAGTGTCTCTGTTGGTGTCCAAGTGGGTGGGAGAGTGTCTATCTGTGTGCAAGTGTAGGTGTGACAGAGTATGTCTTCATGTGAGAGTGGGTGGGACAGAGTTTCTGTTGGAGTCCAAGTGGGTGTGAGAGTGTCTGTCTTGGTGTAAGAGTGTCTGTCTGGGTGCGAGAGTGGGTGTGGTAGGGTATGTCTTGGTGTGAGAGTGGGTGTAAGATTGTTTCTGTTGGTGTCCAAGTGGATGTGAGAATGTCTGTCTGGGTGTGAGTGTGGGTGTTAGAGTGTTTCTGTTGAAGTTCAAGTGGGTGTGAGAGTGCCTGTCTCAGTGTGAGAGTGGGTGTAAGAGAGTCTGTCTAGGAGTGAGAGTGGGTGTGGGAGGGTATCTCTTTGTGTGAGATTGGGTGTAAGAGTATGTCTGTTGGTGTCCAAGTGGGTGTGAGAGTGTCTGTATTGATGTGAGAGTGTCTGTCTGGGTGCCAGAGTGGGTGTGGTAGGGTATGTCTTGGTGCGAGAGTGGGTGTAAGATTGTTGCTGTTGGTGTCCAAGTGGATGTGAGAATGTCTGTCTGGGTGTGAGTGTGGGCGTTAGAGTGTTTCTGTTGAAGTTCAAGTGGGTGTGAGAGTACCTGTCTCAGTGTGAGAGAGTCTGTCTAGGAGTGAGAGTGGGAGGGTATCTCTTGGTGTGAGACTGGGTGTAAGAGTGTGTCTGTTGGTGTCCAAGTGGATGTGAGATTGTCTGTCCGGGTGTGAATGTGGGTATGACTAGGTATGTCTTTGTGTAAGAGTAGGTGGGTGTAGGAGGTTGGCCTGGTTTGTAGTGGGTACCTGTGAGAAAGTAGCCTCTTTCTAGCCTGGTTGCCCCCACTTTTGGCCTGTTTCTGAGTATATGTCAGGGTGTTTTCACTGTCTCACTGGGATCCTGCTAGCCAGGGCCCAGTGATCATAGTGAAAACCCTATGTTGTCAGTATGTTTGTTATGTGTCACTGGGACCTTGCTAGCCAGGACCCCAGTGCTCATAAGTTTGTGGCCTATATGTATGTGTTCCCTGTGTGATGCCTAACTGTCTCACTGAGGCTCTGATAACCAGAACCTCAGTGGTTATGCTCTCTCTGCTTTCCAAATTTGTCACTAACAGGCTAGTGACTAAATTTACCAATTCACATTGGCATACTGGTACACCCATATAATTCCCTAGTATATGGTACTGAGGTGCCCAGGGTATTGGGGTTCCAGGAGATCCCTATGGGCTGCAGCATTTATTTTGCCACCCATAGGGAGCTCTGACAATTCTTACACAGGCCTGCCAGTGCAGCCTGAGTGAAATAACGTCCACGTTATTTCACAGCCATTTACCACTGCACTTAAGTAACTTATAAGTCACCTATATGTCTAACATTCACCTGGTGAAGGTTGGGTGCAAAGTTACTTAGTGTGTGGGCACCCTGGCTCTAGCCAAGGTGCCCCCACATCGTTTAGGGCAAATTCCCCGGACTTTGTGAGTGCGGGGACACCATTACACGCGTGCTCTGTACATAGGTCACTACCTATGTACAGCGTCACAATGGTAACTCCGAACATGGCCATGTAACATGTCTAAGATCATGGAATTGTCACCCCAATGCCATGGCATTGGGGGTGACAATTCCATGATCTCCCGGGTCTCTAGCACAGAACCCGGGTACTGCCAAACTTCCTTTCCGGGGTCTCCACTGCAGCTGCTGGTGCTGCCAACCCCTCAGAGAGGTTTCTGCCCTCCTGGAGTCCAGGTAGCCCTGGCCCAGGAAGGCAGAACAAAGGATTTCCTCTGAGAGAGGGTGTAACACCCTCTCCCTTTGGAAATAGGTGTGAGGGCTGGGGAGGAGTAACCTCCCCCAGTCTCTGGAAATGCTTTGATGGGCACAGATGGTGCCCATCTCTGCATAAGCCAGTATACACCGGTTCAGGGATCCCCCAGCCCTGCTCTGGCGCGAAACTGGACAAAGGAAAGGGGAGTGACCACTCCCCTGACCTGCACCTCCCAGGGGAGGTGCCCAGAGCTCCTCCAGTGTGTCCCAGACCTCTGCCATCTTGGAAACAGAGGTGTTTGTGGCACACTGGACTGCTCTGAGTGGCCAGTGCCAGCAGGTGACGTCAGAGGCTCCTTCTGAGAGACTCTTACCTCTCTTGGTAGCCAATCCTCCTTCCTAGGTGGCCAAACCTCCTTTTCTGGCTATTTAGGGTCTCTGCTTTGGGGATCTCACCAGATAACGAATGCAAGAGCTCATCAGAGTTCCTCTGCATCTCCCTCTTCACCTTCTGCCAAAGGATCGACCGCTAACTGCTCAGGACGCCTGCAAAACCGCAACAAAGTAGCAAGACGACTACTAGCAACCTTGTATCGCTTCATCCTGCCGGCTTTCTCGACTGTTTCCTGGTGGTGCATGCTCTGGGGGTAGCCTGTCTCCTCTCTGCACCAGAAGCTCTGAAGAAATCTCCTGTGGGTCGACGGAATCTTCCCCCTGTAACCGCAGGCAACAAAAGACTGCATCACCGGTCCTCTGGGTCCCCTCTCAGCATGACGAGCGTGGTCCCTGGAACTCAGCAACTCTATCCAAGTGACTCCCACAGTCCAGTGACTCTTCAGTCCAAGTTTGGTGGAGGTAAGTCCTTGCCTCCCCACGCTGGACTGCATAGCTGGGTACCGTGTGATTTGCAGCTGCTCCGGCTCCTGTGCACTCTTCCAGGATTTCCTTCCTGCACAGCCAAGCCTGGGTCCCCGACACTCTAACCTGCAGTGCACAACCTTCTGAGTTGTCCTCCGGCGTTGTGGGGCTCCCTTTTGTGACTTCGGGTGGACTCCGGTTCACTTTTCTTCTAAGTGCCTGTTCAGGTACTTCTGCAGGTGCTGCCTGCTTCTTTGAGGGCTCCCTGACTTGCTGGGTGCCTCCTCTGTCTCCTCATCCAAGTGGCGACATCCTGGTCCCTCCTGGGCCACAGCAGCATCCAAAAACCCTAACTGCAACCCTTGCCGCTAGCAAGGCTTGTTTGCGGTCTTTCTGCGTGGGAACACCTCTGCAAGCTTCTTCACAACGTGGGACATCCATCCTCCAAAGGGGAAGTTCCTAGTCCTCTTCGTTCTTGCAGAACACCAAGCTTCTTCCAACAGGTGGCAGCTTCCTTGCAACCTCAGCTGGCATTTTTTGGGCTCCTGCCCACTCTCGACACTGTCGCAACTCTTGGACTTGGTCCCCTTGTCTTAAAGGTACTCAGGTCCAGAAATCCACTATTGTTGCATTGCTGGTGTTTGTTCTTCCTGCAGAATCCCCCTATCACGACTTCTGTGCTCTCTGGGGGTAGTAGGTGCACTTTACACCTACCTTTCAGGGTCTTGGGGAGGGCTATTTTTCTAACCCTCACTGTTTTCTTACAGTCCCAGCGACCCTCTACAAGCTCACATAGGTTTGGGGTCCATTCGTGGTTCGCATTCCACTTTTGAAGTATATGGTTTGTGTTGCCCCTATACCTATGTGCTCCTATTGCAATCTACTGTAACTTTACATTGCTTGCATTACTTCCTTTTGCTATTATCTGCATAATTTTGGTTTGTGTACATATATCTTGTGTATATTTCTCATCCTCATACTGAGGGTACTCACTGAGATACTTTTGGCATATTGTCATAAAAATAAAGTACCTTTATTTTTAGTACTTCTGTGTATTGTGTTTTCTTATGATATTGTGCATATGACACCAGTGGTACAGTAGGAGCTTTGCATGTCTCCTAGTTCAGCCTAAGCTGCTTTTCCATAGCTACCTTCTATCAGCCTAAGCTGCTAGAAACACCTCTTCTACACTAATAAGGGATAACTGGACCTGGCACAAGATACCCACTACAAGCCAGGCCAGCCTCCTACAGTACCTAATATACTTACACCTTATACCAGGTCCAGTTATCCCTTATTAGTGAAATGTAGGCAGTGTTGTAGCAGCTTAGGCTGTCTAGAGGTAGCTGTAGCAGAGAAGCTTATGCTGAACTAGAAGACATGCAAAGCTCCTGCAATACCACAGTACTTATAAACAATAAAAGACAATACTCAGTGTTACCAAAAATAAATGTACTTTATTTTAGTGACACAAAGCCAAAAATATCTGAGAGGCAATACTCCTTCTGGAGGGAAGTATTATACTCAATATATACACTATTAACCAAAATCAGGTACGTAAGCAGTCATAGAATAGTGCAAACAGTAGAAAATACAAAAGATTGCAATGGGCCTAGGGGCAACACAAACCATATACTAAAATAGTGAAATGCGAATGTCAAATTCCACTCTAGGCAAGTGTAGTGTGTAGAGGGGCGCTAGGAGTGTAGGAAAACACTAAAGGTAAGTAAAGTACAAGACCCCAGAGCCCAGGAAAGCAGGAGTGAAATACAGCAAGTTTCCTCAGGACACACTACAAATCATGATAAAGGTTTTTGCAAGAACCAAGCAAGACTGAAAGCAACAAATGATGGATTCCAGAAGTCAAAGAAGAGTCCAGGAAGGACAGGAGCCCCTGCCAACCTAGAAGAAGGTGGAAAAGTGGATCCTCCGGTCAGAGGAAAAGTACAGAAGAGCACCAAAGAAGATGGCTGTGGGTTCCTGCATGGTGCAGATGTCCCACATCGAGTTGTTGGATGTAGCCTGTTTGTGTCACTGGATTCCAACAACAAGCCTTGCTTCATGCAAGTATCCAGTTTGCGCCAAAAAGTAGCTACCTGGACCCAGGAGGGACCTGGGGTCTCATCACGGACTAAGTAGACAGAGGGGGCTCTCAGTACTTCAGAGAGCCCTCAGAAAACCAAGCAGCACCCACGGGAGTCCCAGAACACGGGGACAAAGAAAATGCAAAGTGCAGTCATTTCAGCACTGGAAGGTCCCACGCCGCCGGATAACAACTCAGGGAGCTGTGCATCACAGGATGGAGTGCTGGGGACATGGGCTATGCTGTGCACGAAGATCTTTTGGAAGAAGTGCACAGAAGCCCAAGGAACTGCAGAAGATGCGGTGCACAGGGGTACTGAGGCAAGCTCTGACCTCCACCAAATTTGGACAGCTGTACCTTTGGACAGTCCTGGTCACTTCGGTCCACCACCTGTGTTCCAGAGAGCACACTCGTCATCAGGAGAGGAGTCCCATAGTACCGATTGTCGTTGCACAAGGGTGCCTGCAGACGCAGGGAAGTGACTCCTTCACTCCACTGGAGATTCCATCAGTCCTTCTGGTACAGGGTGAAGACAGGCAGTCCTCAGAGCGTGCACACCTTGGAAACTGTTTCAAATGAAGTTGCAGGTCACAGGAGTCATCATGGATACTTTGTTGCAGCTACAGCGATTCCTGAAGCAGTCTGCAGTTGATCCGACGGTCAGAAGCTGAAGCAGAGGATGCAGAGGAGTCCTGGAGGAATCTTGCAAACCGAAGCTGAGGAAACACTCAGACCCTAAATAGCCCTGAGAGGAGGATTAGCTACCTATCCAGGTATGCACCTATCAGGAGGGTTCTCTGACGTCAACTGCTGGCACTGGCCACTCAGAGGTCTCCAGAGGGTCCCCACACCTTGGAATCCAAGATGGCTAACGCCAGGGACACACTGGCGGAGCTCTGGGCACCACCCCTGCGGTGGTGATGGACAAGGGAGTGGTCACTCCCCTTTCCTTTGTCCAGTTTCATGCCAGAGCAGGGACTGGGGGTCCCTGAGTCGGTGTAGACTAGATCATGCAAGGAGGTCACCGTTTGTGCCCGTCAAAGAATTTCCATAGGCTCTGGGAGGCTACCCCTCCCATGCCTGTAACACCTATTTCGAATGGGAGAGGGTGTAACAGCCCTCTCCTAAATAAAATGCATTGTTCTGCCTTCCTGGGATTGAGCTGCTCAATCCCCAGGAGGGCAGAAACCTGCCTGTGAGGTGGCAGCAGTTGGGGCTGCAGTGGAAACCTCAGAGAGCTGGGTTGGCAGTACTGGAGGCCCATGGTGGACCACCTGGGTGCAAGCATTGGCCCCCCCAATACAAGATTTGGATTGAGGGGTCAATTCCATTATCGTAGACACCTCACATGACCATACTCTGAGTTGCTATTGTGAAGCTACATATATGTATAGACATATATGTAGTGCACGCGTATAATGGTGCCCCTGCACTCACGAAGTCTGGGGAATTGGCCCTGGACAATGCGGGGGCACCTTTGCTAGTGCAAGGGTGCCCTCACACACAGTAACTTTGCAACTAGCCGTCAGTAAATGAAGGTTAGACATATAGGTGACTTATATGTTACTTGGTGCAGTGTAAAATGGTTGTGAAATAGTGTGTGCACTATCTCACTCAGGCTGCAGTGACAGTCCTTATGAAAGGTTTGTATGAGCTCCTTATGGGTGGCAAAAGAAATGCTGCAACCCATAAGGATCTCATGGAACCCCAATGCCCTGGGTACCTAGGTACCATATACTAGGGACTTATAAGGGGGGGTCCAGGGTGCCAATCAGAATTGGAATATGGAGTCACTAAAGTTTAGTGACAAATTTGGTAAGTAGAGAGAGCATAAGCACTGGAGTACTGGTTAGCAGAACTTCAGTGGCACAGTCAAGCATACTGACAACACACATAGGCCACAAACTATGTGCACTGGGGTCCTGGCTATAAGGATCCCAGTGAGATGGGCAAAACACACTGACAAATAGGGTTTTAACTATGAGCACAGGGGTCCTGGCTAGCAGGATCCCAGTGAGACAGTTAAAACACACTGAAAAACACTCACAAGCAGGCCAAACATGGGGGTAACCATGCTAGAAAGAGGCTACTTTCTCACAGTGGGAGACAGTTTCTGTTGGTGTCCAAGTGGGTGTGAGACAGGGTGAGATAGTGCCTGTCTGGGTGTGAGAGCAGGTGTCACAGGGTATGCCTCGGTGTGTTAGTGGGTGTCAGAGTGTCTCTGATGGTGTCCACGTGGGCGTGAGACTGTCTGTCTTAGAATGAGAGTGGGTATGAGAGTGTCTCTGTTGGTGTCCGAGTGGGTGTGAGAGTGTCTGTCTTGGTGTGAGAGTGGTTGTGAGAGTGTCTGTCTGGGTGTGACAGGGTCTGTCTTGGTGTGAGAGTTGGTGTAAGAGTGTCTCTGATCATGTTCAAGTGGGTGTGAGAGTCTCTGTCTTGGAGTGAGACTGGGAGTGAGAGAGTCTGTCAGGGTGTGAGAGTGAGTGTGACAGGGTATGTCTTGATGTGTGAAGGGGTATAAGAGTGTCTGTATTGATGTCTAACTGTGTGTGAGACTGTCTGTTTTGGTGTGAGAGTGGGTGTACAAGTGTGTTTGTGGGACTCCAAGTGGCTGTGAGAGTGTTTCTTGGTGTGAGAGTGGCTATGGGAGTATCTGTCTGGGTGTGAGAGTGGGTGTCATAGGGTATGTCAGTGTGAGAGTGGGTGTGAGAGTGTCTCTGATCATGGTCAAGTGGGTGTAAGAGTCTCGGTCTTGGAGTGAGACTGGGAGTGAGAGTGTCTGTCTGGGTGTGAGAGTGAGTGTGACAGGGTGTGCCTTGGTGTGTGAGTGTGTATAAGAGTGTTTCTATTGGTGTCCAACTGTGTGTGAGAATGTCTGCCTTGGTGTGAGAGTGGGTGTGTGAATGTTTCTGTTGGAGTCCAAGTGGGTGTGAGAGTGTTTCTTGGTGTGAGAGTGGCTGTGAGAGTGTCTGTCTGGGTGTGAGAGTGGGTGTCAAAGGGTATGTCTTGGTGTGAGAGTGTTTCTGTTGGTGTCCAAATGGGTGTGAGAGTCTCTGTCTTGGAGTGAGACTGGATGTGAGAGTGTCTGTCTTGATGTGACAGTGGGTGTGACAGTGTCTGTCTGTGTGTGACATTGGTGTGACATGGTATGTTTTGGTGTGAGAGCAGGTGTGAAAGTGTCTATGGATGCCTGAGTGTGTGCATTACCATTTTATATATATTTTTTTATGTTTTCCAGGATCAGCAGAGCTCAGTGCGGCCCCTGTGTAAATTTGCGGTTGGATCCATGCATCTCGGAAAACATCAACAAATAAATACTTTTTATACATTTTTTATAATTTATTTATTCATCAGCCATGGGAACCTCTACCCAGTCCCCTTCAAATCAATTGCAGCCCACATTTCAGCCCCGGGGACTGTTCCCAGATAAAAAAAAATAGCGTCAGGTTGCGGTCACCCAATCAGAAGCTTTTTATGGCTCCTTGATCCGCGAATCGATCTGCGTCCCTATATATGTATTTTTTCACTTAAATATCTCCAAAACCATTGAATGGATTTAGACCAAATCACAAAAAGCACACTTTCAGGACCAAAATCTAGCTTTCTGTCAAATTTAGTGTAATTCCCTTCAGCGGTTTGGGCAGTAGACATGTTCAAAATTTTGAAAACTCCCATTGACATAGAATTAGGAAAAAACAATTTGGTCCCCCCCCCCTTTTTTTCGGCCCCCACTTGGCGATCATCCCTAAACTTTTAAGAGAACAGCTGAACTGACGAAAGTATAATTCTTGAAAATGTTGTGAAGATTCTTCAAGTGACGCCAATGTTACTGGAAAAGCAATAAACGCTCTGTGTATGGAACAAATGGTCCTAATTATAACTACCCAGTGGCATGCGCCACCAGGTGATATATATATATATATGTTAAATTTTTCCAATGTATTTCTCATTTTCATAAGACCTAGCAGCTGCCACAGTGTTTTAAAAAAACTGTGGCAAAACAAAAAAACAAATCTTGGATTGGCAAAGGCAAAAGGCTGGCAGCCATTGCCACTCTGTCTGGCTTTACCAATGTTTGTTATTTTTGCAGTTTTATGTAGTGTAGGTGACGCCAACTTGGTAACAGAGGTATTTATAGGGAAAATGAGAACTTTATTTATATAAAATCTGAAAAGCAAACATGTGGTAAAGCGGATAATATACAGGAGATAAAACATAAAAAAATGCAAAGATCTATCTTCATTGCGGTAATGTGGCCCAGTGGAAAAGTTAATAACTTCTGACCCTGAGGAGCCAAGTTTTAATCTTGACTTCTGCTCTTGAAGGGACCATAGGGATTGTATGCAAAGCAATGTATGCCTCAGTAAATATGATTTATAAGATTATATATTAAAACAATCTGTGGGTGTCTCTGCATCGATTTTCAGTTAGGAGTGGACACAGTGGATTGTATTCCTCGGAGTTATGAGGGGATGTGCACATTTTCTATTTGGCACCATTAATTTTTCCATCGGGCCTTCTCCTGAAACTGTGTGAACTTGTTCTCCATTCCAGCCCTTCCTTGACATAATTGTTTTGGGGCCTAATTTAATAAGCCCATTCATAAACTTTGGATAGTCTATGGTTTGCTCAGATATTTGTGTTTTTGTCCTAATGGTGACTGTTTGATTTTTGGGGGTCAAAACCTGGTCAACGCTTCTGGCAAGGGACTGAAACCTCCAATTTTTCATTTTCATTTTATGGACTACCCAAAAATCTCATTCTCCCATTGCCATTGTTTGTTCCCCTTTAACACATTATGGCCCTTATTATGGCATTGGCGGTAAATCCCACTTACCGCCATGCTGACTGCCGCCAACATACCGCCGCCGCAGCGGATATCCATTCACCATATTATGACACACACACACCAATCCATCACTATTCAGCCACAGACACAAGTCCGCCACACCAAAGGCCAGTGATAAACTGGCGGTATCAAAACCCACTTCGTTATGCCAACAGAACTACGCCCACCACATTATGACCCACGAATCACCACAGCAGACATTCAATGGCAGTAAACCATTGGCGGTACATACCGTTGCACTCAAAATACACACACACATAAAAAACAACACTACATTGGTCAATTTAAATAACACACACCTGACACCCATACACACACCACACCTACACCACTATAAAACACACACCCACATTACCCACAACCCTTTATGACTACAAACCATTGGCACAAGACAGACACCACAACTACAGACAAAACCAGAGCCACACACCACCTACACCTATACACCACCCACACATGCCACATCACACACCACAACACATCACCCTACACACCCTCACCTACACAACTCACACAACACCCATGGCACCACAAAGACACCCCAGATTCTCAGAGGAGGAGTGAAGGGTCATGGTGGATGAAATCATCCAGGTAGAGCCACAGCTATTTGGAGCACAGGTGCAGCAGATATCCATTGCTAGCAAGATGGAGCTATGGCGGAGGATCGTGGACAGGGTCAACGCAATGGGACAGCACCCCAGAACAAGAGACGACATCAGGAAGAGGTGGAATGACCTATGGGGGAAGGTACGTTCCATTGCAGCCAGACACCAACTCGCTGTACAGAGGACTGGCGGTGGACCCCCACCTCCTCCCTCACAACTAACAACATGGGAGGAGCAAGTCTTGGCAATCATGCATCCTGAGGGACTGGCCAGAGTAGCAGGAGGACTGGACTCTGGCAAGTCAACTCTCCACTATTATCATCCCCCTACCTGCATACCATCACATACCCCCCCCTCACTCCCATCACTCCACCACCTCCCCCCCCACTATCACATCTAACTCATCCCAATGCCAAGCCCTGCATGCCATACCAATGCATGGACACCACTCACAGACCTGCAAGGACACCTATAACTAAAGCATGTACACTAGAGAGAAATAATCATCCCACCATATACCAATGTACACAAGTGAAAGATGCCAGGGCAAATACAAAGAGGGCAAAACACCGATGCACAATATGTCACACACAGAAACAATAACACGGCATTTACATGCCCACAGGTATCCCAGCCAATGTTAGCGGAGAAGAGGTGCCAGAACTATCCAGTCCCCCAACTGAAGAGGCCCACAGTGATGACAGCAACTCTGGTCGCCTGGATCTGGATGACCAACCTGGCCCATCAGGGACCTCTGGACAGTCGGTTACCCAGCCACAGTCACACACCACCACAGAGCCTCCCCCATCTCGAAACACCACCACAGCACCCACCCAGGGTACCCATCCCTCTGTCCCCAGGACACGTCAATCAGCAGTGTGTCCACCACTACAGGGACCCCAGCGCACACCTCATACCCAAGACAATCAGTGTCAGTGGCAGTGGGCACACGGTTCAGGGGACAGAGGCACAGGGCAACAGGGAAACTGGGAGGACTGCTGTGCGCCAAGGGGAGGACAGGCCCAGGTAACTGTCTCTCCAGGAGGCACTTGCAGAGTTCCTGGGAACCTACCAACATTCCCAGGATACGCTCGGTCAGATCCTAGAAAACGTGCAGGAGAAGAGGCGGCTGCAGAAGGGACAGTACCAGGGGATCAGGGAAGACTTGCAGGCCATAAACACCACCCTGGTCTCCATAGCAGGGATGCTGGCAGACATGGCCAACATTATGAGGGAGACAGTCTCACAACAGCAGGCCCCTGCCATTAGCAAGACATCTGAACTGCATTCCACCTTCGCTGCCGCTAGTGGACAGGAGGCCCCGCCACAGGACCAACAGGCCATCAGCCCCCCTCCCCCTGCAGAAGGTGAACCACCCCGCAAATATTCCCTGCTCTCCAGGCAGAAGCCAGAGGCTATTGCCAAGACCCCCACCAGGAAATGAGACTCTCCTGATTGTCACCCTTGTGCCCCAGTCACCCTGTCTGCCTTGAACTGCCATTGCTCCCCTTCCTATGTCCCCTTGGACTATGCACCTGTGCACCAAATAGTCTGGAACAATACCCTGGACTTTCCTCCATCATCACCGCATCCCAATGCACTTGCCCCTCTTCTTCTTAGCACTTCAATAAACACCCTTTGAAAAAATAGTATGGAGTATGTCAAACCTATTTAAGTATGTATTTGTTTAACCAGGTTCAAACATTTCAATTCAACTGTACAGTAATGTTCTCATAGGAAAGACTTGTAGTTGGCTGCAGTGATCACACCAGGAGCGATAGTGGGGCACCAATATCTGCAAAATGAGTTGCCAAAGGGTACAGTGAGTGGGCATAGAAGTGGGACATAACAGCATGTCAGTGCCATAGATAATCTAAATAATGACAATGGAATGTGAAGTAACACTGTCTTACCTGTGTGTCATTGGAAGTATTGTTGAATCACTGCTGTTCAGTTGTCCTCATCCTCATCCTCTGCTTCCTCATCTTCACTGTCCACAGGGTCCACTGGTGCCACACGGCCATCTCCAGCCTCCTCCTCCTGCAGAAAAGGCACATGGTGTCTCAAGATAAGGTTGTGCAACATGCAGCACACCATGATTATCTGGCAGACCTTCTTGGGTGAGTAGCACAGGGATCCCCCAGTTAGAAGGAGGCACCTGAACCTAGCCTTCAGGAGGCCAAAGGTCCGTTTGATTATCCTTATTGTTTACCCATGTGTCTCATTGTAACGTTCTTCTGCCCTTGTCCTGGCATTCCTCACAGGGGTAAGAAGTCATGATAGGTTGGGGTCATCTGAGTCACCTGCAAATATGGAGGGAAAACATTTAGCCACACACTATCCTATATGGCCCACACCATACACCAACATCTACTGAGTGGGAACCAGGGCTCACCTATTAGCCACACCTAGTGCCTCTGTAGTTGGGCCATCACATTAGGGATGCTGCTATTCCTCAGGATAAAGGCATCATGCACCAACCCAGGGCACTTAGCATTGACATGGGAGATGTACTTGTCCGCCAAGCACACCATCTGTACATTCATGGAGAGGAAACTCTTTCGATTTCTGAACACCTGTTCATTTTGCCGGGGGGGGGGGGCAATATGAGTTCCATCAATCACCCCAATAATGTTGGGGATATGTCCCATTGCATAAAATTCAGCCTTCATTGTGGCCAAATCCTCCACCTGGGGGAAAAGGTTTAGCTGCACATGTGGTTAATCAGGGCAGACAACACTCTTGTCAGCACTATTGAGATCATTGGCTGTGACATTCCTGCTGCCAATCCCACTGTCACTTGGAAAGAACCAGTTGCCAAGAAATGGAGCACAGATAGACTTGCACAAGAGGGGGGATCCCAGTGGGGTGACGGATAGCAGATATCAGGTTAGGCTCCAGTTGTGCACACAGCTCTGTGATTGTGGCTCAGTCAAGTCTATAGGTGAGGATAATGTGCCTGTCCTCCACTGTTGCCAAGTCCACCAGGGGTCTGTACACGGAGGTATGTCTCCATCTCCTATCAATCCACAGTGGTTGCAGTCTAAGGGACAAAAGAGTGAGGAGCCGGTCACAAACTAAACATCGGGGCCACAACAGTATAATGCATGATGGCAATTTGTAATGGTTAAGTGGGATTTGTCGTGTATGTCTTATTTTTAACTGTGAAGCAGTTATTATCCAGGGCCTGCCCCCCCCCGAAATGGCGTCCGCCTGTCCTGTGTGGAGGGACAGGTGGAAGTGAGGTAATTCCGCTGACGTTGTGCGCCATTGCAGTAGGCAGTCAGGAACCGCAGTGCAACTCCTCATTGGTTAACATTGGGCCCTATGGGGTACAGTGGCCAATGGTGAAGTACGCAGGCGGTGACGGTATGCACCGCCGCAGACATGACCACCATTTTCTATCTGATCACTTACTTCCTACCTGACCTTCAGCAGGAGAGGACCTACACTGCATGTGCTGCTGTGACCTGTGTCTGGAACCTACCATGGCTCGTGTGACTGGGGAAAGGGCCCCTGCCTTCACCTCGGCTGAGTTGGAGAGGCTGGTGGATGGGGTCCTACCCCAGAACTGACTGCTGTATGGGCCTCCAGACCAACAGGTGAGTACACTGTGAGCACGATGCATGTGGCATGAATGCATGGAGTGGTGTGTGTGAAGGCCTCATGTAGGGGTGTGGGTGGATGTCCCTAGGAGGCTTGCAGCTTGTGTGCCAGGCCATGTGTGTGCAAATGATGATGTGAAGGGGTATGGCGGGCCATAAGTATAACAGGCAGTAAGGGTCTGACTGATACCATTTCCCGTGTGTATTTCTCTGCAGGTCAGCGCCCATCAAAAGAAGAGTATATGGCGTGCCATCGCCAAGGACGTGCGGACCCTGGGGGTCTATGGTAGGTGGAGCACCCACTGTCGGAAACGGTTTGAGGACCTGAGATGCTGGGCATTGAAGACAGTGGAGGCCCAGCTGGGGATGGCCTCCCAAGGAAGAAGGGGTACCCGTCGAACCCTGACCCCCCCTGATGGCCCACATACATACAGTGGCCTATCCGGAGCTGGATGGGCGCTTGAGGGCATCACAGCAACCACAAGGGGGTGAGTACAGTGGCCATCATTACAAATTACGCATGATAGGGGGGGTACCCCGGTGGGGGATGTATGTCAGTGGGTGTCCCTAGGCCAGGCCTGACATTGCAGAGTAAGTCCCATGTTGGCCAGGGTTTTGAAGTGATAATTCTGCTACCTAGCTCGTAGGCATCCACAACTGGTCAGGGCAGGTGTGCTGCATTTGGCAGTATGTGCCCCTCCCCATGCCTTGGTGGCTGGCATTATAACTGGTAGTGCAATGCCTAGTGCGTAGAGCTGTTCCCTGTGTGTGACGTGGTGTGTACGCCAATGGTGGTGTTGGTGCAGCCACTGACCTAGTGTAACCTTTGTCTCTTCCCCCCCTTTTTGTTTTGTCACCCTGTCCTTATGTGCATTAGCATCATCTTGTGGAGGAGCAGAGGCACCGGCGATGGAGGGAGCTGCATCCCACAGGACCCGGGAGGCAGAGTCCATCGACGCTGAGAGCACCAGTGGGATGGAGGGCGAGGGGAGCACCACGGCGGAGACAATAGGGGACAGTTCAGACACAGATACCTCCTCCGATGGAACCTCCCTGGTGGTGGCGGACACCTCTGTGCCCACCCCAGCTACATGTACAGCTACCACCCCCGTACCAGCACTGCCCTCCCAGCAGCCCCTCATCGAGTTGCCCGTGCCCACTCACCCAGGACGGTGGGCATCTCCTTCACCCCAGGCACCTCAGGCCCTGCCCCAGTTAGCCTTGCTGCCCTGAGTGAGGAGGCTTTTGACCTCCTGAGATCCATCTCTGTAGGACAGTCATTCATTGTGAATGCCATCCAGGGGCTGGGAGCCCAGATGCAACAGACTAATGCATTCCTGGAGGGCACTTACACTGGCTTGGCGGCCCTACAGAGATCAATCCAGGCTCTGGCCTCCTCTCTGATGGCAGCCATTGTCCCTGTTTCCACCTTCCCCCCTCCAACTTCCTCTTCCCAATCCCATTCCCCTTAACCCCAACCTACAACCAACAGCCATCCACCTCACAACAGCATCCAGCCCATGCACCTGCACCCAAACACAGCAGACAGACACCTCCTACCACCAATCCCTCTTCCTCCACTCCCAGACCTTCTCCCTCTTCCCGCCCTAATGTCCCTAAGAAGTTATTCCTCTATACCATTGACCTCTTCCCTACCCCCACCTCCTTCACCTCTGGCCAGGGTGCCAAAAACCCAGGCAAGCACCTCAGCCACCTAGTCCACGGGCCCAGTAGTCTCCACACCCACTCGTGGTGGGAAAGGATCCAGAGCACCAGGCAGCCCCAAGGAAAGGGAGCCTGCCCCAGCTGCTGCCAGGAAGGGCAGAGAACCTGCCCCAGCTGCTGCCAGGAATGACAAGGGCCCCTGGTGCAGGGACTCAGATGGAGCCCCCACAACCAACCATGGTTGTGCAGCCGCCTGAGGCTGCAGGGGATGGGAAGGAGCTTCCCCCCCCCACCACCAGCAGCAGCAGTACCACCATCACCAGTGGGCAGCCGTCCGAGGCTGCAGGGGATGGGCAGGAGCTTGCCCCAACCACCACCAGCAGCAGCACCACCACCACCACTGAGCAGCCGTCACCGCCAGTGGACGGTATGTAGTCCTGCCTCCATGGGTTGCTGTGCGGCCTGCCCCCTGCAAATCCTGTGGATATGACACCAAGCTGAGAGACTGTGACCTTGCACTCCCCAGGATCAGAAGCACAGGGCACGATGCCCCCTCCAGAACTAGTGGGTAAGACACCCACCATCCCCAGCCTCCCCAGGATCAGAAGCACAGGGCACGTTGCCCCCTCCAGAACCAGTGGATAAGACACCCACCAATCCTAGCATCCCCAGGATCAGAAGCACAGGGCACGATGCCCCCTCCAGAACCAGTGGGGAAGACAGCCACCAACCCCAGCTTCCCCAGGATCAGAAGCACAGGGCACGATGCTCTCTCCAGAACCAGTGTGGAAGACACCCACCAATCCCAGCCTCCCCAGGATCAGAAGCACAGGGCACGATGCCCCCTCCAGAACCAGTGGGCAGGTCACCCACTTGAGAGACTGTGGCCTTGCACTTCCCAGGACTGAGCACAGGGCATGTTTCCCCCTCCAGAGCATGAGGGCAAATCATCCACTTGAGAGACTGTGGCCTTGCACTCTCCAAGACCAAGCACAGGGCATGTTGCCCCCTCCAGAGCATGTGGGCAAGTCACCCACTTGAGAGACTGTTGCCTTGCACTCCCCAGGACCAAGCATGGGGCATGTTGCCCTCTCCAGAACCAGTGATCTTGTTCCATCTGCCGGCTGAGGTGCCCCACCGTTCCCCGTCCCCCTGAGGTGCCTGCCTTTTTTCCAACTGATGCCCCTGCAGTGTTCTCTCCGTGTAGGTGCAGGTGACAAGTGGGGCCTTGGACTCTGGCCTGTGGCCCTGTGGCCCACGCACAATGAGGAATGGGCAGTGTCCCTTGAACTGTACATATGTATATACCATTACATTGCTTTTTCGTATTTCTTCTGTGTTGTTATTATTACACTCACTTTTGCACATTCCTGTTGTCCTTGAATTATTCCTCAGGGTTACGGGGTAAATATGTTTTATTACTGCAGCTGATTTTTGTGTGGTGTTGGAAGTGGCTGTGTGTATGTTGCGTGTGTGTGTCACTCTCTTTTTCCTCCCCCACTTCCCTGTGTGCTAAGCGGCTGTACTCACCATGGTCGTCTTCGCCGTCGTTGGTGTTCGTGGTGAAGCAGGACGTAGAAAATTATTGGGAATATTTGCAGTTCGGGCTCCATGGCGGCGTGGTTCTTCCCTGTGTCTCCAACAGTGACTCCTTTTCCTTCTGTGCAGTGTTTCCAACAGGCTTTCGAGGTTGTTGGTACTGCCCCGGAAAAGGTGGTGGTTTCTTGTCTCATAATACAGTGGGCGGACCATTGACTTCTGCCTGGCTGTTGGCGGCTACCACTGTGGTGGCTGTTGTTTTCGCCCTGGCGGTCGGTGTGGTAAAGTGGCCGTCTATCTGAGTTCTCACTGCTATGGTCATAATTTGGCGGTAGTTACCGCCACTTTATCACCGACCGTCAGGGTTGTAATGAGGGCCTATGTATTGTCTAAAGTGCTTTTGGTGTGTAATAAGTTGAGCATCAAGCATTTATGTATCCATCGTTAATGTCTTGTTCACGTTTTATGTAATTCTGCTTACAATATTAATTCAATATATTTTTGAATTTTTGTGCGGGCACTTTATTATTGTTATTTTTGGGGTCTGTTTCACATTTATTGACTGTGTAACAGTTATCTTTTTACCTGAAACTATTGTTGTTCATTTATATGTCATTTGCAGATGAGATTAAAATTGGAAGGTAAAACCTAGCAGCGAGATTACCATTACGGCAGAGTTTTCATTTCTGAGTCACATAAGTAGAAATAGGGTATAATGTGTGGCAATATCATTACAAAACAATTTTATCCATGTTTACCTCCACAGCCAACACCTAAGTTACGCCATGAATGCAGAAAAGTCACAATAATATGTATCTCCATCACATGGTGTCTCTACTCTGATCTCAGCCAGACCCCGCACACTATACTGTTATGAGAATCTTATGCTCGAAGTTCTCCCATCAGAATAATAAAACACCATAAAGAGAACTGCTATTCCATGGTGAAAGGAACAAGCTACGACAAACACAAAAAAATAAAATTTAGACATGTTTCAATATGTGAAACGAGAACAGTTTAGCATAATTTCTCAAAGGCCTGTATGTGGATCAAATTTCTAAACCACAAACAAGACGTTTTTCTAAATGCTGTATCTCAATTCCAAAGGAAGCTCATTCATGGCAAGTTGTGCACCCACATAGGGAGCACGCCTCGTTGTTCGGCGTTTGAAATGGTGGATAAACAGGCATCGAGCAGTAGCCAAACAAAACAATCTCCTTGGTGAATGCGAGTTTAACTTGTTTATGAAGCGGAAGAGGGTGTAAGAACTTTTGAACTCAAGCTACTGCTGAGCCGGTAGCGAGTCTAAGCATCATTGGCACAAACTGCAGTCTTCACTTCCATTACAAAACAGGCACTAGCAAAGCCAATAAGTCTAGGCCAAGCAGGGAAAAGAGAATGAAGAGGGGTGAAAGGGGCATGGCAAATAGGGGAATGAGCAAGGCAACATGCACTCCAATGGAGTGCTGAAATAAAATAAAATAAAATGAACAAAAAAGACCACTGTCAAGCGAGTAGTGGAATGGCAACTTCTCAAATCAGAACACAGTGAGACCAAAATGCTCTTGGGAGGGACCAACACAAGTATGGAGAGGAAAGTCAACAAATCAGGAACACACAAGGAGGTACATTCATAAGCGAGTCCACTCTCAATGAAATAGAAACAATAGATCTCCCTACAGGCAATTAAAGCTGTCTTTAACTGAACAGTAGAACTGGAAGCTATGGGACGCTCCTGAATTAGGAGAGCATTTCTAGTGAATCGCATCAATTCAGGAGTGACACTCTAATTTGCTCTTCAAATGTTTTTGTCAAAGTCTTTAAGAATTGAATTCACAATCACTAATCACCAGTTATGCTGAGCCAGAAAGGAACTCACCGATTTAAAAGTTCAGACAAAGTATCACATACTTTGGATTGACTATGCAGAGGCAGTTTCTTCTAGAGGGTGGGGGAACATCGCCCCCGCCGCCTGCTGCCACGCTATGCAGGCAAAAATAAAATTAGAATGAAAAGATTTAACTGCCATTTTATTTTTACCAGCGCAGTGCGCACCAGCCCAGAGACATGGGACTGGCTTGACTGTACACTCGAAAGTGATCATGTCACTTTGTACAGTTGTTTTGACCTGACCAAAGTGACATGCACACTTTGAAGCTCTCCACTTAGCTGTCTTAAGAAAACTGGGTGACCAAGCACAGGCCTCTAGGGCCTGAAGGAGCATCCACTCTGGGTGCTCCATCCAATCCAGGTGCTTCTCTCATGGCGGTAAGCAGCATTAGAGCAGCCCCCCTTCGAAGTATATGGATGGCCCCATCTACCTCCCCCTGGACCAAGTCAGGAGTTCTCAGGCTAAGGGCTATCACAGGTGTACAGTCCCTGATGTCCTGACGGGACCCCCAGGAGCTTGGGCTCCCCCTCCCCCGTACTGCAAGGGCAAATGTTAGGTTACTGCATCTGGAGAGAGATTTGTTGAACTTGAGTGGGTCTGAGAAAGCACTAATCGGCATGTGTGAGAAAGTGCTTTATCTCAAAGATCAAGGAAGACAGGCAGCTCCCTTATTCCCAGACATGTCAGCAACATTTAAGAGACTAGATCATGGTTTTCTCCTGCCTTGGGAGCTTGGATGGTGAGGTGGGGACCAAAAGGGACTTCACTGAGGTTACTTCTCCTTTCTAAGAGGAACTGGACAGCAAGTCTACTTCCACATAGTTACATGACCACCACACCATAGGAGACAATGCCCATGTTGTAAGGGTCATAAGGTTTTGCATTTTCAAAAACAAAATCCTGCTTTTGTTTTTGAAAATACAAAATATGGTAAAGGTTTGACATTACCATCCGTCAAACTTTTAAGACATTGACAGGAGCTGCTGTGACGGTGTGGCTTGCCGATGTTGAGAAATGTATTCTGGGCCAGTGGACATCCTTAAATTTAGCAGTCAGAGGACCCTCAATGTGGCCGGAATAAAGCTTCCTTCAATACTGATGGACTTACTTCCATCTGCCAAAATCTGAATCAGGTCCAGAGTTCCTTTTCTGACAAACTCTCAATAAGGCCGTATACCATGCATATGAATTCAGAAATTGTAAATGGATATTGTAGTCATTTCTTTATTTCTGCCTTGCATTGATAAGATTAAAAATAAAAAGAGGAATGACTCGCCCTTCTTACAAGTCTAATGTTTCATCTCCATTCAGTGCCCAGTGAGTCAAACACGTTCCTCCAGAGGGTTTAGAGACACCTAAGTTACCTGGAATTCAGCTTGTATAGGTATTATGATTCGCCATGTACTTTGGACAGTCAGTAGGCCTAAATGTACTCAATGTATTAGGTACGAGAAACAAAAAGCACTTTAAAATTCACATTCCTGAGTTAGTTAAGCATTCACAGGCCAATTAATTGTTTTGACAAGATTGATGATGCTCTGGCACTATTTTATGCTTGCATAACATACACTAATATGCACTTCATGTACAAATATACATTTAGGGGGTCATTACAACATTGGCGGTCTTTTCGCAAGACCGCCAAGTTACCGCCGCGGTGAAAACATGTATGTACGTGTATGTGCATGTTGGGGTGGGGGTGGGGAGGGGTTGTGTACCCCCTTTGGGGGTTGGCAGGGGTGTGGGGGGTGTGGTGGGAGGACTTGTGGGGGGTAGTGGGGTGTGGAGGAGACCCCTATCAGTGCCAGGGAAGGAATTCCCTGGCACCGATAGTGCCTACCGCCATGGTTCTCATGGCGGTTCCCAACAGCCAGAAACTGTGGCGGTATGCAGGGTCCTGATACTGTTGGCGGTCTAGTGAGGACCGCCGGGCCGGAGACCGCAACCTCCAGCCCAGCGGGCATTACCGCCGTGGGGGTCGGAGTGGTGAAGTGGCGGTCGATCGCGGCGGTGACCGCCGCGGTCCAAAGTCCATTTTTTTTGCCGCCGGTCTGTTTGCGGTCTTACCGCCGCTTCTCCGCCGACCGCCAGGGTTGTAATGAGGGCCTTAGTGTGATGTTCATGTTCAAGTTGACCATAGTTAAGGTAGGTCTCGGTTAAAATGATTCACATTAACATAGAATTGTACTTTAGGCTTCTGTGTTCTTTTCTTCTCTCTCTCTCATTTCAGGAGCCAAGCTGTAACTGTTATCGTTCAGTTAACATGTATTCTCATGTCTAAAGTTTCTCTGCAAACATTTATCTGTGTGTGTTTTATGGAGAGCTTAGTAATGAATCACTGCACCTGGGTTGAGGTCAGGCCTACTTTGAAGTATTATCCTGCTACGTGAAACTTCCTGAGGGCTGCGCAGCAAAACACTACCACTGTGCGATGTCTGGGCGTAATGGTGAAATGTTAGATTCTGATTGGTTCTCTTCATTAGGGCCATAGGTAGTTGTACGTCGCTGTAAACACTTGTATGATTTAATTGTGCATTAATGAGATAATTATAGTCAGATGCCCTTTTCCACTCACTGGAGACTAAGGGGCATATTTATACTATGTTTGCGCCGAATGTGCGTCATTCGGCGCAAACCGTGCACCATATTTAAACTTTGACGCCCGAGCCCGCGGACGTCAAAATTCCTCTGTGTGAGTAATTTTTGGGATGCAGGAACCTGCCTTGCTTTAATGACATGCAAGGTAGGGGTTCCTGCCCAAAAAATGACTTTAAGGCCTGTGCGCCTTATTTATATTCCTGCGTCATTTTGACGCACAGGAGAGGGCGGGCCTTAAAAAACGGCGCACAGCCTGACGTGCGCCGTTTTTTAACGCCTGGGTCAGGGCAGGCGTTAAGGGACCTGTGGGCTCACTTTCATGGTCTCTGACCATGGAAGGAGTCCAGAGGTGCCCTTCCCTGCCCCCAGGGACACCCCCTGCCACCCTCGCCCACCCCTGGAGGACACCCATAGATGTGGGGACCCATCCCAGGTAAGTACAGGTAAGAGTCTGCCTGGTTTGAGTCATTTTTTTTTACTCTGACCAGTCCGCAGCGCTGGCTAACATCATTCCTTAAATAAGGAGCCCACATGGTGCATAGGAATGGCGTTAGCCGGCGGTAACATTTTTGGCGCCAACCAGCGCCAGTGCTGGTTTGCGTCAAAAAGTATAAATATGGGCCTAGATGCCTCTTCTCCTCCTCAAAGAGTTTGAATCCTGAGCGAATCCATTCTCACTTCCCTGACGGCATCTTTAATTGATCCTGTATTTTAGAGGCTTCACTTATCGACACCACCTGCTAGACTTCTCACACAGATTTTCCTGATATCCTTTAACTTCTCAAATCAGGGAATTTTTCCTTAATGGGAAACCGAACGTGCTTTATTTTCTCTTTAACAAGTCTTAGCATTTTGTTTGTATTTACTAATTTTGAATGGATTTGAATTATGTAATGGAGACATACATGTAACTGACATTTATCTTTGTTGACTTTCAATAATTAGAGTTTTTTTTTAAATCTACTAATGAACTGTCACAGTTTGTAAATCTTCTACTGTCTCTCATCCTTGTCAGACCAAATGTGCTTCACTGTCATTGATGTATTGTTGATATTAAGTCTCATTCCAGGGCTAAAGGTCTATCTGTTCGAGTGCAGTGTGTACTTTAGCTTACACCAGTAATCTGCTTCTGCTGCAACAAATCTCTCCAATGCATTATTCCCAACACACTTTCTTTGCCCCTTTTTTTGTAGCATGCAGGTCTGTCCTGACCCATGGTCCATCACATTTTCTATCGCAAAGAGGTTGAGCTTTTCTTATCTCTGGGAAAAAAACTCAGCCCTTGGCCACAAGAGATTCTTTGGTGGTGATAGATTGCATCCAAATCGGAGGGCATTATTGAATATGTAGAAATTAAGGGAAAAGCCTTAAATGTGTATGTTTTTGGTTGCGTACAACGAAATTCCACAAGTTGAGGATTTTGGTTGAAGAATATTGTACTGTATTTCTCCCATTCCCCAATGAGATTTCCCTTTCCCCTGTCTCATAATGTATAAAGTCTAAAATAGCTTCATAGTTCTTAAGTGTCACTTAGTGGACGCAGAATAGTCTGCAAAATACTTAATAATTAAATAAATCCGTCTCTCAAGTAGTTCAGAATGAAGTTGCTGCTCTTCAAACCTGGAGTAGGGTGGTATTAGTGAACAAATTATTTATGCTATTCGTGGAATACAAATAGTCCATTTCTCAAGACGATGTTTTCAAAGAAATTGAATGAAACCATTAGCTCTATAAAAAAGCTAGAACAATAAGATTTATTATGGGGCATCATGTCATTAAAATATCAGTGACCTATTTGAACTGATTGAGATACCTACTTCTGCAGTAAAGATGAACCATGGGTGCATATTTGATGAGATTTAGTATCAATATCCCTAAAGCTTGATGCAGTCCTTTGAATTTCACAGAATATTATGGCAGCTGGAACAGGTGTGGGTAGGGGTGTTCCTCTTTCCCTACACCCATTGACCCCATGAACTGAACTTGACTCACCATATTTAATAAATATCCTATCAAACAGTTTGAATGGTGTCATTAATGCGCTCATGTGACCTCCAGTGCATAGATTATACATATGTACTTTTAGTCTCTAGTTGACAGAGGTATACACCCTTGTTCAAGTAGGGACCGCAGTCCTAGTCAGGGTAAGTCACAACACAATCCAAAATATCCTGTGCCCACCCTCTGGTTGGCACTTAGCAGTCAGGCTTAACTTAGAAGGCAATGTGTAAATCATTTGTGCAGTAAATCATACAGTAACACAGTGAAGACACCACAAAAATACACCACACAGTTTTAGAAAAATAGATAATATTTATCTGATTAAAATAAGGTCAAATGACAAAGATCCAATAAGTACAAGTTGAAATATCACGGAAGTACTAGGAACACTGGCTGCCGTCAATGAAGAGGCCAGATTCTGAAATGATCTCTGAAGGCCAGTCAAGGCACTGTGAATGCACTGCAGGAAGGCATTAGTCTGCTTCATCTAGGATGCCAGGCCCTGGGTGGCATTCACAATGGTTGACTGCCCTACAGAGATGGACCTCACAAGGTCAATAGCCTCTCCATTGAGGGCAGCAGGGCTGAATGGGACTAGGGCAGAGGTGCCTGCATGTATGTGCGGGCACAGGCAACTGGATGGGGAGTTACTGTGAGGGTGGTGCTGGTAAGGGGGGTGGTGGACGAGATGGTGCTGGTATGGTCCCAGAAGGTGCCACCACCACAAGGGAGCTTCTATCGTAGGAGGAATCTGTATCAGTGGTATCTGCTCCAGTCTCCCCCGTGGTGCTCCTCGGCTTCGGTGATCTCTGCCTCCTGGGTCCCATGGGCTGCAGCCTCCCCACTCGCCGGGGCCCCTACTCCTTTGCCTGCTGATGCTAATGCACAAAAGGAAAGGATAGTACAAATAGGAGGGGAGGGGTAAGAAAGATGAAAGCATAGGGTCAATACCAATCCCCATTGCACATTAGTACATTTCAACATCGCTCTATGAACATTTCTGAATGCACTCTGTACAACCTTAATAGACATTTCCCTACACCCACTGTGCATACACTCTGATGTGCATACACAATCATGGTACCACTACAATTACATACAGGTACTACTCTACACTGTTAGGGCTCTTGTATACAGAATAATTACTGTGAGAATTCTGTCCATGAGTAACATTTGTACAATGTCATACCTACCTACCCATAATGGACATGTATAGATCAGTATGGGAACCAACTTAAGATCCTGTATGTTCGTGTCAAATCCTACTATTTGGCACTGTAAAAATGCCATGACAACTTGTTGCTCAGATGCTCACCTATCACAGCTACTTCTGTTCACAGCACAACCACCTACATTAACTGTCATACCTACAGTAGACATCTGTGATTCCATTGCTAACACACCCATCCAGTCTATACCAAACTGTACAGGAAATGTACTCTGTCACTCACACCCTTGTGGTTTCTGTGTTTCCCTCAAGCGCCCATCCACCTTGGGGTAGGCCACCATTAGTATGCAGGCCATCAGGGGGTCGTGGTCCGACGGGCAACCCTTCCTTTTTGGGAGACCGTCCCCAACTGGGCCTCTGCAGTATTCAGGCCCAGCGTCTCAGGTCCTCCCACTGCTTCCCGCAGTGGGTCCTCCGCTGGATTTGGACCCCCAGGATCCACACTTCCATGGCGATGGCTTTCCACAATCCTTTTCTTCTGAGGGGCACTGACCTGCATGTGAGACACATAAGGAAACGCAAATGACTGTAGATCCAACAACCTACGACATTCATAGGCCTACTAACAGTACATATATCAGCATTGTACATGACTTCACACTTCCACAACTTTCCTAGCAGTCATATCGATAGCTACACCCTCCACTGTAACATCCTGCATACATGTACTCCTGCATACATGTACTATTACACTATTACACACTTACATACCCATGTAGCAAATCAAATGACCATAATGCGACCTGCCTGTTGTTCTGGAGCCCTAAACAGCTTTGTGTACAGAAGTAGGACCCCATCCACAAGTTTCTCCAGTTCTTCTGATGTGAAGGTGGGGGCCCTATCCCCTGTAACACGTGCCATCATGGCACCCAGGAACACGACACAACAGCATACTCAGTGGAGGTCTTAATGACTGGAGAGTCAGGAGTCAAGTGAAATACACTGTAGAAAATGCCGGTCACAGCTGCAGCGGTCTGCACCGTTACCGCCGGCGGTAGTGGTCATTGGTCCCTGAATGCCATAGGTGTCAATGTTAACCAATGAGGAGTTGCACGACGGTTCTGACTGCCATGACGGCATACGCAGGGCGGAATGAGCTCGCTGACATCTGTCCCCTGCATGCAGGACAGGCAGCAACCGATTTGCACTGCAACTGTTACGAAAACATAACTTCATAGCGTCACTACTCATTTTCATCATGGATATGTGATGAGTTACGCCCTGGGACAGTATAATTTACAATCTGGCAGTATGAACTTGGAGTGTGCACAGATTCAGGAAATGACACATGACAGTGTGGGAATAAACGTACATATTGAACAGTAGCAGTGGCAGACAAGCATCTCACTGATGTCATCCATTGTAAATCCCAGATGTATGTGCAATTAACATGGGAATTACAACGGCTCAGCACATTGAAGCCTTGCATGCAACAAGTGGCAGCATATGTGATGTTGATTCTCCATTTGTGACCCTGCAGTATGATGCATGAGAGTAATCGTTGACATACTTGTGTTGTATGCCATGTATAGATGCCAAAAACTGTGGAGTGTGAGGCATGCACCTGTGTACCAGCCCCAGGTTGACTTGGCAACGATGGAAGAATGCCACATCATCTCCCACTATCGACTGAACCGTGCTATAATCAGGGAGCTGTGTACGCAGTTGGAGTCTGATCTGCTGCCAGCCATTCGACAACCTAAAGCCATTCCTCCAACTGTGCAGGTGGCATCCGCCCTCCATTTCTTGGCCACTGGCTCATTCCAGGAGATAGTGGAAATGGCAACAGGCATGTCTCAACCTATGTTCAGCATTGTGTTAAGGAATGTCTTGTACGCCTTAGTCAAACATATGGATAGCAACATTTGATTTCCCAATCCTGTAGATTTGTCCTCTGTGAAGGTTGGTTTCTATGCAATGGGACATGTCCCTCATATGATTGGGGCCATAGGTGGCACCCACATTGCACTAATATGACCCAGGGCTGATGAGCAAGTGTACAGGAACCCTAAGGGCTTTCACTCCATTAATGTGCAGATGGTCTGCTTAGCTGGCCAGTATATCTCCCAGATGACTGCAAGGTTCCCAGGGTCTGTCCATGATTCATTCATGCTTAGTAATTGCATTGTCCCACGGTTGATGGCGCCTCTACAAAGAGTGAGGGCCTGTCTCATCAGTGAGTATGATGAATGTATTTGTAATTACTGTTACCCCAGCCTTAGTATTCAGTCTGTATGTGGCATAGTGGAATGCAAAAGTTAGTTTGCCCTGTCCACAGGTGAGTCAGGTTATCCCACTCTCTCCTGGCTACTGACACCGGTGAGGAATCCAAGGACCAGGGCTGAAGAACAGTACAATGAGGCTCATGAGAGGACAAGAAGGGTGATCGAAAGGACATTCGGTCTCTTGAAGGCAAGGTTCAGATATCTGCACATCTCTTGTGGTTACCTGCAGTATTCACAACAGAAGGTGTCACAGATTGCGGTGGCCTGCTACATGCTTCACAATCTGGCACTAAGGAGGAATAGCCCATTGCTGTAAGAGGTAGGAGTAGGGGACAATTCAGTGGCAGAGGAGGGAGGAAATATGAGTAACGAAGATGGGGATGAGGAAGATGTTGGCACAAGGACAGATCTCATCCAGCAGTACTTCAGCTAAGCTTCTGGTAGGTTCTTCTCTATGTTTAACATGTCACATGTTGGTGTACAGATTGGGTGTACTTCATTATCCATTCCTGATATGAGTAGGTGTTGACCCCACTTGGGTTTCAGGTGAGTGTATAAAGGAGTGGTCTGACAAGTAGGTCAACAGTGCCACTGTGATGTTAGCTAGTCCATCTGTCTGTCTTGCATGTAGTTCAGGAACCGTATCTACTTCTTCACACAATTGTGACTTCTCCATTCTGGTATCACATGTTCATTGGCATAGTGTGCTGCTTCTTGTGACTTCAAGTGCTGTTAATACTTGCCATCCAAGGGTGTGAGCTGTGTAGTACAACTACAATGAGTGTCTATTACTCAGGTCATTACTGTTAGATGCAACAATTATCTTGTCTCATAGTAACTGAACAGGGTTGTGGTCATGTGTGCAATAGCTTTGGATTGTCCATCAATGTGTAAATCTACAGTGTAAATCGTTTAATCATCATGATGTGAAGGTACATACTGATGGCAAACAGTGAAAATAATATGTGATGTACATTCTGTGCTATCATTTGCAGATGTACTTCACCACTCTTCCCAGTCTGCTACCTGAAGACCCAGGGATGTGTGGCCACTGACTTTGCTGCAGGAAGCCGGATGAAAGCATGATACATACACATCTTCTCTGTTTTTTATGACTCAATTTCTGTGACATGTCACATATGTGTTGCACTAATATAGTGAGTAAACCCATAACACCAAAACTTGTGTGTAAGTGCATTTATTGTGTATACCAAAGGGTGGCTAGGGTGCAAACCAATGGGACCATGGTGATCGATTCCATCAGTCTGTAAGGCCCAGCAGTTGGTAGCTCAGGTCCACTATCCATGTGGCATTTGGAAATGGGGCTATGGCAGTGGAAAGTCAACAATGTGTCTCAGTGGCACACCAGGGAGACAGTTCTTGAAAGGCTCATTTCCTGGCAGTGGGGTTGGTCTCAGCTTCTGTCACTGCAAGATGTCTGGATCTGCGACCACATCTGCGTGGGGGTTCCTCATCAACAAGTGGTGGCTCAGTGGTGGCTTGTGAGTCCTCCGGCATGACCACCATCCCACTAGCTGCAGCAGATGTAGAGGGCTGGTCAGTCGGTTGGCTAGTGGAAGGGGCCTGGTGGAGGGCGGAGGACTCATGCAGGACTGTGATGAGCTCCTGCATCAAGCCTTTCATGGAGGCCCAAGTGGCATTGAGGGCATGCCACTCCTAAATGGCCTCCTGGTGGTACTCCCTCTGCTGGCTCAGGTTTTCCCCCAACAGGTCTAATATCTGTCCCATCTTGTCCTGGGATATGTTGTATGCTCTCAGGACATGTGCTATAGCCTCAGGAGCAGGTGACTCTCTGGGTTGCCCTGCCCTGTGACCCCCTAGGTACACTCCCACTGGCCCTAGCCCCCTGTACCTGTGTCTCTGGCACGATGTGCCCACTCCCACTTACACCAGGACCTTCATCGTCTTATGTGGTGGGTGCTGACTCATGTCCCTGTACAGGTGGGCACACTATGAATTGACGTGGCCTTGAGATACTGGTGTGGGGGCAATGGACAACAGGTGTTGTGGTGGCAGAGGTTGTGGGGGGCTCCATGGTGTCCTCGGTGAGGCTGGTGGAGCTGGGCTGCCCAGAGTGCCCAGATGGGCCAGGTAGGTCTTCCAGTTCTAGACATCCTGTGTCGCTGTCATCACTGGGGTCTTCATCAGGTGGGGGACTGGCTGTAAGTGGCACTGGTTGTCTGATGACATTCTCAGAGGCACCTGTGGATGACATGGATTGTTATTCACATCTGCCTGATGTACTTTACATGAGCTGCAAGGTGAGTGCTATGTGACATGCTTTAGGACTCAGGTGTAGTTATGCGAGGGAAATTTGCATTGTTAGGTGGCTAAAGGGTGATGCATTGTGGGAGTCATAGTGCTTCATGCAGTACATTGGGTGCATTTGGGAGTGTGGACTTTGGGATTGGTGCTGGTGCGGTAGGTTGGGCATGCAAGGTATACTTCATACAAGGGGACTATAGGTGACTTACCAGTTTCCAGTCCTCCAGGAATTCACTGAGACCCTCAGGGTGCAGAATCACCAAGACCTTCTCCTCCCATGATGTGATCTCCATGGGTGGAGGTGGGGGCCCACCGTCAGTCTTCATAAGGGCGATTTGGTGTTTGGACGCCCTGGACCGTACCTTCCCCCTCAGGTCGTTCCACCTCTTGCTTATGTCATCCTTTGTGCGTGGGTGGCTTTCCACCGAGTTCACCTTGCCGATGATCCTCTGCCATAACTCCATCTTCTTTGCCATTGACGTTTGCTGAACTCGTGCCCAGAACAGCTGTGGCTCAACCCTGATGATTTCGTCCACCATGGTTCTTAATTCATCATCGGTGAAAAGGGGGTGCTTTTGTTTGGACATGGTGAGTGTGATGTGTGTGTGAGTGTAAAATAGTTTAAGTGAAGTGTGATGTGTGAGAGGTGTGCAGGTGTCTGTGATGTCTGTGTGCAGTGCGATCTTCAGCGTGGTCATGCAATTTATGTCCGTTTTTTGTCATGGCAAGAGGTTGTGGGTTGTGTGTGTTTTATAGGGGTGTGTGTGGTGTGTGTATGTGTTTCAGATTTGGGGTACTCAAATTGGCCTATGTGGTGTTGTGTCGCAGTGGAGGTTCCAGTTCGGCTGCCGCAGTCCTGACTGCCAATGGATTTCTGTCATGCTATGACTGCTGTGATGATTTGTGAATGGTATTGGGGGGCACTGTCTTTTTCTGCTGTGGCGGTTTGGGTAGTGGTACAGCATCTCTGCTGCCATCATTCGGCCGGACTGTGTCATTTATGTGGCTGTGTTCTGGTGATTTTGTTTTGTGTGTCCTAATTGGACGGGCGGATTACCGCTGCCACTGTAGTCTTTTGGCGGCCGTCAGCAAGGCAGTGTTCGGGAGAGAGCACCAATGTCATAATGAGGGCCTATGTGTGGCATGCAAGCTATATGTGTACTTCTCAACCAAAATTGTTTGATTAGGAATCCAATATAAATATTGTTAAAAAGAAATTACTAGAGGAACATGTTTACAGAAATGCGCATGCTTGCACGTTTGCATATCCACATCCATCGTAGGCACTTTTTGGATGAAACTAATTTTCTGGTCTTTGAAGATATAAACATTCTTTCCAAGAAAAGATGACATTGTTGCAGTGCTTCCAAAACCTACCTGGAGTTAATGCTATTTTAAAACAGTCACAAAGTTGTGCACTTCAGAATTCATGTCAACTTAATTAGCTGTGATTTCTTTCCTTTCCGTGCAAGGAATTTATCCAAAAGTTAAAACTAAGACTTAGCATGACATCTTGGTGTCATATTTGGCTCAGCATTGTTTCTGTGTGAAAAACTCATTTTTGATGTCTGCTCTTCTAGGAATATATGTATATGCATGCAGAGGGGAATGTGTCACTAATGAGTCTTCATGTGTCAGCTGTGTGTGTGTGTGTCTATAGTGTAATAGTGTAGCACTACTGCACGTATAGTAGTTAATTTATTAAAGTGTTTGTAGGTGGTGGACACCAGCAATGACTTTTGGGACTAGGACTTATTTTTCATCATCAGACTTTGAACCAGGATAAGGGTAAGGAAGACAGAAAAGGGAGAAGGAAGCAAAGAATGACTGGAAAATAGTGACAAAAGCAGAAATCTGAGATGAAAAAGAGCATGCAAGTATACAATATAGAGACAAGACATGTAGGGTGGTGGAAGAAAGAGGTATGAGCATCTATCAAATATATACTGTACTGGTGATAAAATGGTTGCCAACACTCTGAAGAAAACAGTATCACAATAGTAGTTTATTTCGTTAATTTGTATAAATCCAGCCAGCCAGCATGGGTTTCGTCACAGTAGGTATAAACCATTGACTACATTAAGGCTTGAAAAAGTATATAAATGTCTAAGGAAATGCCTCTTTATGCGTGATCACCCCCAAAGTATGAAGTGTTGCTGCTTGTTTTTCGACTCTGAGAGTACAATGTGGCAAGTAAACAGGACTTCAGTACCAGTGTACCAAACCCATTACAAAATGTATGACTTTCTTATATTTCCCTAGTATATGGTACCAAGGGTACCCAGGACATGTAAGACAGAGTACCTCCCCAGGCTGCAGCACTGATTGTGCCACCTTGTGTGTGACAAAGTACAAAATGGCTCCCAGCCTGCCACTGCAGCCTGGAAGAGCTGTTTTAAAACTGCTTGTTCAACTTTGCCATTTAAACTAATTGCAAAGTCCTCGCTTCCCTTAACAATATATATATATATATATATCATCCCTAAGAAAGGCCTATGGAGCCCTAAGGCAGGGAGCTGTAGAATACTAAGTAGGACATATACTTTTATTATGCCCTAAGAGCAAAACTTCCAAATTGTTGAAAGCTTAGTAGCTCCATTGGCTAACACAAAATTGCTGGCTGACCTTTCAGTATGGCTAACTTCTGAATGGGACTACTAAAAAGGGTACTTCAAGCTATCAAACTAATTGTGACATTAAAACTGAATTGATACCCAAGTCGAATTTAATGTCACTTTTAGTGAAGGGCAACTTTTTGTAAAGTTGCCACTCTGTTGCCTAGTTTGTCCAGTGTCCTTGCATGATGCTGGCCACCACACAGCCTTCTGCCCTACTGGGGAGTTGTGTAAACGACTCCCAGGCCAAAGAATAATAGAAGCCTGCGTGCAGCACATCATCAGCTTGGAGCCCTGTAGAGGTGACCTTTGTGAGACTGGCTGAGCTACACATAGTTTGAAAACTAACACCGGCATTGTCCTGACTGTATATTTATAAGCTCTGAGTGGCTTAGATGCACCAGTGGCTCAATTAATTAATTAGGGAAGAACAGCAACAATGACAAGACTTGCACAGAAGTGGCTTTTTACTTCAGAGCATGCAATCCATGGAGCATTAAAACACACACTCTCAAGTCACAGCCTCTCGTCTTTTGTTTTATATTGTCAGACTCTCCTTTTATTTCTGCTCTTACTGTATTGAAAGGTTTTGCTTTTGGGAGGTCAACGTGCTCTTGTTCAAGGTGTGCCTAAAATGTAAGCATTCAATTATTGCACAATTTTTGTTTTAGACAAGGACATGTTGAATCATAAGAATAAATGACTGTGCATTGGTTCCTATGCACTCAGTGCACACACTGTATTGTGTATTGGTCTAGCTAGTGAGTGAAGAAAAACAATAGAGAGAAAGAGAAAGTTAAGGAAACAAACAGTGGGTGAGAGGGATAAAATAGAGTGAGATAGAGAGGAAGAAGTGATGAGGAGAACGGGATACATAGAGATTGAAAAAGCCAAACAGTCTGAGAGCCGTAAGCTGAAAGAGTGGCAAGGGGAAGAAAGAGACTTAAAATCATCTATTAGGTTGTAATCATTGATGTATTGCTACGAGCAGTATCGATGCAGCTTTCCAAAATTTCCACTAGGAATGGGTGTTTAGTTACAAGGCAAAAATTGGCCACATCTTCTGGGTAGGCTCCTGGTTTTTAGATCTTGCCCAAGACAGTGCATGTGCTGTCTAATGCAAGACCTTTTGTCACCTTGCAGAGGGCTTACTATTGAATGCTTCATCGTCACTCTCATTTGCTTGCTTTTTATTGAAGGTTTGCATGGGCTTTCCTTCAACTGAACGAGTTTGTCCCTCCCAAGAAACATGGATGCATTACTTGTGTCTTTCCACAGCAAATTATTTAAGGAATTGTTGTCTTTCTAGTTAAAGAGTGCATATGTGTCCCTGCTCTCCCCTCAAGTCCATGGTACTCTGTTCTCATTTGTGTCCCGTCAAGTCACAACCTGGATGATGTTTCACTCATGGGCTTCCACCCCACTTACAAGAGGCACTATCTCTCATTCGTTAGTTCCCCCATCCATAATCCTCCCTGTAGCCTCCATGTTGCTCCCCCCACCCATGCCCTTGCGTTGCTTCACATCCCCTCCTGTTATTGCCTCCCCTAGGTACTGGTAACCAAAAAGGTCTCGAGGGTGAGTCCTATGCCAATGCTTTTTTCAAGAATGGGGTGACCTTTCCTATTTCAGCTAGACACTCTGCCACAGGTCAAGGAGGAGTTGATCAGCTGCTTCTACTAAAGGGAGATGTGAACGTTAATCGTTTTGACTATGATAGAGAGGATTGGATCAGCAAAGTGCTTGGCAGGTTTCTTATTAGTTGTCATCTTGATTAGCTCACTTTCATTAGCTTCTCTGCATTAGCTCCAACATGCATTGCTCTTTGGGGTTATAGAAAGGGTTGCGCTGTCTATTTAGATGACAGTGAGATGGCAGTGAAGATTCAATTTTGTTGTCTGCAAACAAATGTTATATCCATGCAGACCTTTCTTTAGACATGCTAGCAATTAATTTCGACATAGGACCATTTTTGATAGATAATGTTGAATATCTTTCTGGGACATTCATGCTTGGTTGAGTTGAGATCAGAAGAAAGCAGCTTTTCTCACAAAGATGTTGATTGTGTACCGTTTTTGGCACAAAGAATCAACAGATTCAAGGTTAATGGATTTTGCACCATGTTCAGCTAATCTGAGTTGACCCTTCCCTTCATCAACAACATTGGCCATAAAGTCGTAGTCGTGGTTAGTAGGTGAGTTGTTGTTCCCATGTCGTTAATGGATTGAAGTTGTGACAAAAATTTAGTGGAGAACTCTTTGGGTTTAACTTATGTTGCATTATGTTGCACATCTGATCCACATTTTGGATCTATAACCTTGGCCTCTGGACAGGATTGACTTGGAGGTGAGTTAGGAAACAATGAGATAGTGGTCAGACCAACCAGCCAGTAACAGAAAGTCAACAGATATGTCCCTTCTTTTGCAATCAGGAGGCCGTGAGTAGGTCCTTTCGAGTGGGTTGATCTCATGCAGAGTTGTGATAGATCACTGTTGTCTAGAAACAAACTTAGTTGGGCTATCTGAGAGATCATCGGGTTGTTCCATTGGAGGCTGAAATCTCTGACCAAAATGTTATTGGAGAATGACAGGGACTGTTCAATTATGAGATCCATTAGTTGTTCAATTAACATGTGATTGTCACTTTGTGCAGGTAGTTAATGAGTATCTTGGTTGGGTTTTTATCCCCAGCACAGAGCTCTACATCCAAGCCTTCAAACATAGAGAAGTCTTTGACTCAAAAATATTCCAATGGAATTGAGCTTTTGTGGATGTCTATGATCCGTCTCCCAGAGTGGCTCTCTTGTTCTAGTTGTTTGATCAGGAAATCGGGGTCGCCACTACGTCGATTATAGGGGCGGAGTAGTCATTTAACCAAAGTTCTGAAAGGAACAAAATGTAAATATTGTGGCTTTGATAACTTCAAAAACCTATATTGAGTGTTTTGCAGCAGATCTGCATTTAAGTGGTATGCACTTTAGTTTGTTTTTTATAGATTTTGTTATTTGAGAAGTAATAACAACAGAAATAATATTTGAATGTATCTCAGATTGGTGAGGCATTTGCTTCCTGTTGCCTTCTATGACCGGTATGATATGGGAGTTTGTAGGTAGGCAAGTCGAGTTGGGTGATTAATAACTTTCTCATAGAGACTCAATATTTACTTCTGAGAGATCTCCCTGGGTGGTAGTCTTTATGGTTTCTGCAGAAGGATGGCCATGGGTAGAAGAGAGCTCTTTTTTATGTCAGAATAGAGGCAAGAGCTAAGGCTCCTTTCAATTTTTAAAGTAGTAAAGATTATTGTTCTCAGGTCTGTAGTAGTTAATTTCTGTTTTTATGCTATCTAGTTTGTCCCAGCCATCCTGAGTGGATGAAAACAAGTGAGAGGTATCAATAAACAAAACAGTATGTTCTCTTAGTGGCTGAGAGTAGGTATTTCACTGGTTATTGAGTTTTTTCTTGTGGGGAGAATATTGTAATCTTACTTGCGACTACTTAAACTTTTGACACTATTATTCACATATGGTTGAGGGCATAGGTTATGGGGTGAACATTTCAGTTTTCGATGACTGTGAGATGGGCAGAGTGGTGAGTGTGATGAATAAAGGGACAGGCATGATTTGTGATGAGTCAGCATCAGAAATGTAAGCATTAGGGAGATAGTCCTTTGTGTATTAAAGGGAGCGATTGAGACACTGGAGGAAGTAATCTCAGGGAGGACAGGAAACTCTCAACTGCATGTATTGTAGCATGTTTAGTATTCGAGAGGCCTGGCCTGATGAGGTTATGGGTGCCTGGTGGATCCAAATAACTATACTCTTAGTGGTCAAGTAGTATGCTGCCAGGCTCAGCAACTTGAGGTCGTAATAATGTATCCCCCCGTTGTGTGGGGAGAGCCGCCTGGAATGCATTTTTAGTGGTATTGTTGCAAGTGCGAATAGTTTCAGGAGCTCACTGTATTTAAACTGGCATGGCCACACAAGAGCAAAGAGAGCAAGGATGCAGCAATTTGCTTTTGCCTTCCTCAGTAATCTGGGGAACAGGGGAAGTGGAAGAAAGGTGTATGCAAAGATGACATGGCACCAGCATTTCTTATTGATCCAGATGGCATAAAATCCCAATGTGCGGTGACACCACTTGCTAAAGACATAGTCCAATTCATCCTGTTGGAGCTCCTACTTTTGGCATTGCAATAGTGTTCAACTGAGTGTGTCCACCTGATAATTTTTGCATTGTTTGGTTAGCTACACCGATATCGACCTGAGGGGAGATGGGCCAGTTCCATAATACCCTCTTCACCCCTTCTGACAGGAGCATGAACCTCGTTTCTCCATTCTTAGAGATGTAAAACATCAATGTCATGTTGCACATATTTATGAGGACCACTGACTTGCCAGTCTCAGGAGGAATGATTGTGGGTCCAGCCATATGACATAGAGCTCCAGGATACTGACCACTTTTTTCATGAAACCAAAGACCTCTCAGCGATAGTTCCTGTATTTGAACTCCCCAGACCTCCAAGGATGCATCCGTAGTCAACACTACTCGGTGTGATGCAGGATAAAATGGAAGGTATTCACTGAGATTTGGATGGAGCCTCCATCATACCAGTGTATATTTCAGTCACCATGTGACTTGACGTCCATGTACTTCAATTGTTTCATCAGTTCTTGTTGAATGGGTTTCATACAGAGCCTGCAAAGCAGTATAAGGGCTATGTCTAGGGCACACAAGAGGTTTGTATTGCCTGATGTTGACTGATTGCTTGGAAGTGAGGGTCTCCATTATTGCTTGGAGGTTCATCGCTCTGGTCACCGAGGGAAATGCCTTTCCCAACTGCATGTCCAGCATGGATCAGAAGGATTCAAGTATCATTAGTAGTCATAGAGGTCTTGTTGATGTTTTGTATCAGTCTAACCTGTGAAACAGATTGATTCAGGCAGCCGTATATGGATTTACCTCCTCCCTTGATGGAGCCTTGATGTGACAGCTGTCCAGGTATGGGTACACCTGATCACCCTGTTGTCTGAGGAAGGCAGCAACTGGCAGAGGCACTTGGTGAAAATCTGGGGTGCTGATCTGAGGCCGAATATTGAATTGATAGTGCTACTCCTCACTGAAAAGTGTGCTTTTTGGTGTATAGGGACATGAAAATATGCAGGTTGAAGATCCAGGGAGGTCAGGTAACCTTCTTTGAGCACCTTGGAGCCTTACCATGCAAAATAACAATGTTCTCATTTTGGAACTTGTTCAGTTCTCTGAGGTCTAGAATAGGCCTCTATTGTCCCATTTTCTTCTTTATCACAGAGAATCTGGAATAAAATCCCTGGTTTCTCTGGGATGGTGGGACCATATCTCTTGCCCTCTTGAGGAGGAGGAGGAGAAAGAGAAAGAGGAGGAGGACAAGAAGAAGGAGAATTTCCAGTTCTGTTCAAGTGTCCTCACATGAAGATGATGTTCCTGCTTGGGTGAGCAGACAGGTGGTTTCTGAACTAAATCCAACATATGTCCTGAGTGTACAATCTCCCAACTCCATTGGTACAATGTAATGGATTCCTGTAGTTAGAATTCGTAACCTTATTTTACCATGCCACCGAAGACCCATTTAATCCAGGTATTTTGCATTTTACACTAATATGCATTTTATTTTATTTTTTGTGCCTACCAATACATTTTATTGTGAGGAAAACTGACCATGGGTAAACTGAGCAAATTGTCTAATTTCAAAGCGGAATATCGTATGACATTCCATCTTGTTAGCTCCTAATTTCACTTGTGTCCATCTACTTAAAATCTCGCAGACAGATATTCTCATTAATGAAAAGGATTACTTGACAAATAGTGGCACAAGTACAGTTGGTCTCTGGCAATAATCACACAGGAGAAAAGTAATCATTCCCACATACTAATAGTTTATTTATGCTGTTGTAAAAACTACAAATCATATTTTAAGCGTTAAAAACATATCACAGCAATGACCAATTGTTATTTGTTGCATTGTGTAACAGAGTCGCCGTTTTATTGAAATTTCTAATACGTTTTGTCATGATTATTCAGCCTCTGTTGGATAGTTGTGAGTTATCTATTATCTGTCTTCCAGCTGGCGTTTGGTATGTGTAATTGTTTTTAGTTCCTGGGTTTCTTCATCATTAGAAAAATATATTTCTTGGAGCAGTTTAGCAATTGATTTCCAGCTGCCTTTTAAGTCAAGTAACTTTTTATCTGTCTCCTGCAAATGATTTATCTCCTGTATTATGTTCATATCGTATTTTTTAAATATTACACAATTCTTGCTTCTGTGACGCTCTCTTGTGCAATGAACTTCAGACATTCCTGATCATATAGCCACGTGCATGTCAGTCCGAATCCTGAGTCTTTTTCAATGCTTCATTGTGGATCTATTTTCTTTTCAAATTCGTGTCTGACAAATACTTTTGGGTCAAGTATATTTTGCGGTCTCAGGATTAAAACTTCCTTAATAAAGCGGTAGAGTCGAGGTTCAGCAATAACTGTTCTCACTAATGTGGGACGTTTTCATTTTAATTTCCATCAGGTGTTTTAATTTGTGTTAGAAAAACACCAATGATTTTGTAAACCTAATCCTCAGTCACTGCTGGTGTCTTCTCTCAGTTCTGCATTGATAGGGTTTGTTGGTTTCAGTAAGGTACTTCCAGGACAACAAAAAAGTGCTTAGGCATTGTTCCATAGATTTTCTTTTCATCTGAAATGTCCACGATCACTGAAATTGAGTAGCAAGGCAGGGCCAGGGCTTAAATACATTTTTCAACAAGAAAGGCAAATTGTATGTTATTCAATGTAATGAAAGGTAAATTATGCTGACCGTTCTGTGGCATTATTCTCCATCGGTTATGAAACATAAAGGTAACTATTAAGCCTTTTGGCAGTCTCAATACTAGTTTCTCAGTCCCAGTGGTGAGACAGTCCATTAAGCGCTTTCTGGATATGGGTGCCCTTGACTTCTCATTGGCTGTTTTGAGATGCAGGCTCTTGATTTTGATGTCCAGAAGGATTCTACTTTGATAACTAACCCCAATCTAGCAACAAATGTCCCCTGCATTAACTAGAAACTAAGAGACCAGTTTGGATCTCAGCTGGCGTCCTCGTGAAAAGTATTTCATTTTGGATGCCAGTTGTGTTTAAAATCCGAGGCTGGGATCACATTAAACGGCGCTTCATTAGACGGCGAAGTGAAAGGGGCATTTATTCGTCCAGCTGCATGCACACCAGCGGGTGCACGGAGCGGGCCGCTGATTCTGCAGGCTCGGCAGTTCTGCAGGTCTCCAGCCGCGGAGGAATGTTCGAGATGTTCCCGACTGTCATACGCGAGGGCCGCGCGCGCCGAACCCCCAGCTCCCGCGGTGAGGCATCATCGGCTCTGTCCATAATTCACAGGAGGCTGTCGGGCCCTGCGTTTCTGCCCCGCGCGACCAGCCTTCACCAAGGGAAATCAGTATTCCCAGTAGCGTAGCGAGTGTGTCATGTTCCCCGGCTGCGTTTGAATTGTGAACTACAGCAAAAAACAGGGTTCAATTGGCCACTCTGGCCTCTGGACTCCTGTGCCAATGCACATGCTGCATCAACGGACCACCGAGGGACGCTAAATTAGGACCGTCGTGATGCATGCCCAGAACAAAATAAGGCCAGGCTGTGCTGGAGAGGCGAGTCTTAATTGCGACGGTTGTAATGCACCAGTGGTTATCACCTGATGGGCTACAGCAATGCCAGATTTACAGAGCTACTTCTGCCAGTCAAACTTACTCCAGTTTAGATGTGCTCTTTGTATATTTACCTCTATTGGATTTCCCGGGAATCTCCCACGGTGCTCGTTAGTCCAGAGTTGGACACCCATCTATTAGGGTGTCATTCAAGACAAAGGCTCTAAATATAGGTACAGCTGTAGAGTGCAGTTGTAAGACTGTTCAAAAAAAGCTGCGTTACCATGGAGCAAAGCTCTCCATGTCATGCAGTTAACACATCCCGAAGGGCGAAGTGTGGCGTTGTCGCTAAGTTGCTGGCTGTTGGGCCAGGAGGGTTAACAAGAATATCACATTGTGTGATCCTGGGCAAAGATAAATGAACATGCATTGCTTCCATTTCCTTTTCATCGAAATCAGGAGTGCTGATAAAAGAGGAAACGTCCATCTGTTAGTGCTACATTTGAAACACGTAGATTACTCAAAGCATTGATTGATGGAACAGAAGCTTCAGCAATGCTTGAAAAGATCACAATGGGCTTCTGCTCAAGCTACAATAAAAAAAATGACTACAACACAACTGTTAAATGTTTTGCAGTTTTCTTGTTAATCACTGATCAAGCCCCTGTAATGATCAGTTTAAAGGCATAGTACTAGGCTAAATAATCCCCCTCCCAAGCTGGTGCTTCCTTCCATTCTCAACCAGAATGGAAGCAGGTGGGCTGGGTATCATAAGGCCCCATTGTACAGGTGTGCGGAAGAATGAGGCAGAGCAAAACGTTCAGATTAGAGAAGAGGAAACCCCAGCACATAAGAATTCTGAGGTAGAGTCTAAGCTATTACTGAACACCCAGAGTGGTAAGATGGTCATCTTCCCTTCCTTGAACAAAGATTTCAGTTGCAGTAAATAGTATTCTAAATGAGAGCAGAAAAGAGAGGGATGTTAAATGCCATATCGGCAAAGAACAAAACCACACCCCTGCAAGACCCTGTTACCAAACACAGCCTAAGATTTCTGGCACTTACGAACACAAGGGTTTCTGAGCTCCACACATCTCAGTTGGAGGAGCCTATCCGATAAACCTTACCCTATTTGTTAAAAACAGAAAGAAAAGAGGGGTACCAGCTCTTTTGACATGATTATGTTTTAATGTCTTTCTTGCATTGAAATTGTTTCTTGGCCCATTTAATTATAGCAATAATTTATAGGCGCCATGTCCTGATAAAAAGCCAAGAAGATCTTGATTTCACAAATCAAGCAGCTTCTCTCACATTTTAAAAGGGCACTAATTGGGCTTGGCAAGGCATCAATTAACTACACTTAAGTCCAGCCTACACCGTTATAGAGAGATTAGCACTGACTAGGGTGTACTCGCCGTTCAAGGCACTGAGCAACGCTTCACTAATAGGAATTCAAAGTTCCAGGCCTGCTGGATGATATCTCTTTAGAAGACTGCTTAGGTGCGCCAAATGCTGTACTAAAAAAACTGAACATTCTTGCACTTTTTAGAATTGCTAACGAAAGATTTTCTAAAGGTCACCAAAAGAAAGTAACAAATCTATGGTTCGCTTCAAATATCCAAGAACAGAGGCACAGGTGCTTATAAGAAGAACATAAATAAAATTAGAGTGATACGAGAGTAAAGTCTGTAGGTCTTTCAGAATACTTTGTTAGCAGCCAGTACAATGGACCTGTTCTGATACCACAGCAGCCCCCTCGATAAAAGCCTAAGCAAGTACTTTTCAGGAAAAAAAAGATTGCTAAAGAATGGTATTGTGGGTGCACCAGTTTCTGTGTAATGTCCAATCTCTCTCATTCCTTTTTCATTTTCAGAATTCAGATATTTATTCTTTCATAATACTGAAGATGAAGTCTTGACTCTTTAATGGGGCTGAATAGGGATCACCATTTAATACCGGCACAGCACCAGTGATGACCTAGCACCAAATATAACCTAACTAATTGTAAGGATTGTAAACCAGTGCTGTGAAGAGACTAAACCTGTCCCTACAGTTTGCAAGTGTGTCCCCTTCTAGAGAAATCAAGCCTCTCACCGGACAACATGGCACAATTCTGTACTGCTTTTAGGTTAAATTCTAGGCTGTCCAGAATAATCTCTTTTCACTGATACTCATCAGTTAGGCTTCGGTCTATTAAACAAGAGGATGTCAGTGGTGATGTGTTCAAATGACTGGGAGAAATCAACATTTGTACTTCTTTTGGACCTGATGGTTGAATTCAACTTGTTATAAAATAAGATTTGGATGGAATAAATAAAACAAGAATTGTTGTTTAGAAATACAGCTGAGGCCTAGCTAGCCTCTTTCTTAAGATCCTGCTACCAATACACACCCTGGCCAATTTCTGGTCCTGTCACAAACTCAGAATCGTTATCTTGTTTAGTGTTATCTTATTTGGTGTTAACTTATTTAGGTAGGTGTAGTCAGGCCATACTATCTGAATTATCAGACAGATAGTAGATAACAGCTGCTCCTGCTGTAGCTGAAAGAGAAGAGAAAGCTTAATATTTTTACCATGGGTAGAAGCGTCTGTGGAACATTTTCAGTTGATGATAGGTAATAAGATGGCCTTCAACATTAATAAAGAATACATCATCAACATTAATACTGTTAGACCTGTTAGCCTTAGGGTGGTCTTCCCCCAAACGTTTTGAGTCACTCATATTTTTTTGATCTTGTTTTTGTTGGCCTTTTGACTCTGTGCACTTCACCACTGCTAGCCAGTGTGTGCGCTCCTTCCTTAAAAAACTGTAACATTGGCTTATCTCCAATTGACATATTTAATTTACCTATAAATCCCTAGTAAAGTGGTACTACATGTTCCCATGGGCTGTAAATTAAATATTACTAGGGAGCCTGCAGCACTTGTTGTGCCACCCACTTAAATAGTCTTGCAGATCTGCCCCAGCCTGTTATTGCAGCCTGTGTGTGTAGTCTTAAACTGCCTTTTCAACCTGGCAAAACTGACCTTTTGCCAGGACTAAACCTTCCTATTGAATATATATGTCACCACTTGGGTAGGCCCGAAACAACCTACAGGGCAAGATTCAATGTATTTAAAAAGTAGGACATGTACTTTTAAGATGTACATGTCCTGATAGTGAAAAACTCTTAAATTCGTTTTTCACTATTGCAAGGCCTACCTCTCCCATAGATAACATTGGGATTACCTTGTTACACCTAATAAGGATAGCTTTCAAATGGGAACAGGCTAACAGTTAATGTTTGGTGTCTTTTGAATTGTAATGAAAAATCCTCTTTTCAGATTTCAAATTATAATTTTATAAATGCCACTTTTAGAAAGTTGGCATTTTCCTTTCTTAGCCATTTAATGCCTACAGCCAAACTTTGCGTCATACGACTATGTGTAGTTGGCAGTTCTGGCTCACATGACTAGGTGTAGTTGGCAACTGGTCTTTGTGTATTCCTCCCAAACAGCCACACGCAGTAGAGACCTTAGGTGTGACTGGATAGGCCACCACTGGCAGGATGAGGGGGCAGAGTTGTCACTTACACCTGAATAAGCGGTGTCCTGCCTTTACACAAATGATTGCACACTCCCTGTAGTTGGTCTTGAGCCAGGAGAGGCAGGAAACCTGAGCACTGCAAATGGAATTCTCTAGAAGCTTTTCCCACTTCACAGAAGGCACCAGGAATAAATATTGGACCTCAGATACCAACTCTTCAGATCACTTCTGGACCTGTGGACTCTGCCAGAAAGAAGGACTGACCAGCTGTGAAGTCTGCCCTGCTGACCTGCTTTGCTACCAAAGGACTGCTCTGCTGCCCAAGGACTACTGTAGCTTCACCAGCACTCTTCTGCTGTGTGATGCACTACTGAAATCAGTCTGCTTTTGTGTCCCAGGACTCCAAGATCTTCAAGAGTCAGTAGACCTCCTGCCTGTTCTCAAGCCACAGGGACACAACAGGGTTCTTTGCACCACACATCTTCGGCTCAGGACCACCCATTAGCCTCAACAGATCCACAAGCCTAATTTAGCGTAATACATCTCGATGCCAACAAAAATCCCAGGGCATCGCAGCTCCTCTCAGCTCCGAAGTAAGACCACGCATTGCCTCAGCGATTCTGCCAGCCCGACCCAGCGCAATGCATCTCGACACGACAACTGGCTGAGGTTGACTCAGTGCAGCATATTTTGACACAAGTCCCTGTAAGCCCCAGCGGCTTCTTCAGCACCAATCCAGGGAGACACACCTCAACCCTAGCACCTATACTTCGCTACTCAAGTCTTCGCAAGCCCCAGTGGCTATCTCCATGACAAAGCTGGACCTTGCTTTGCAAGTGCCCATCAACGGTCACTGACTTTGTTGCGCAATGCATCTTGGTGCAGGACCTCACATCGCAAGCTCCATGTCAATGGTTCCTCGACGCCAGACAGGCCCAGTGAACTCAAGGACTTCACATTGCTCCGCAACCAGGATTTAAGGTACTCTTGTTCAGTGGGCCTGACTGGGTCCCTGTAGTCGGCTCATGCTCCATTGTCGTTGGCCTGAACTTGTGACTTTGTTGCACTCGGTGTGACCAGATAACCACAGTTAGCCCTCTTTTGCTTTTTGGGGCTATTTTTGCTTAAAACCTTAATCATGCATATCTCTGCTTCTATTGATTGGATTTTTGTTGTTGGGTCTTGTTTTATTTATTAAAATTCACTCTATTTTTCTAATTTGGCATGGGATTCCTCTTGTATTGTGGTTTCACTTTATTACTGTTTGAGGTGTTGCGTTATCGCTTTAGACATTGCCTCTAAGTTAAGCAAGACTGCTCTGTGACAAGCTACCAGAAGGTTGAGCACCAATGAATTTGAGGTTTGCTTGTGACTTCATCCTAACAAGGACTGCAGTTTCTGCTTGAGTAGAGTTTCACAGCCCTCAGCCAGTAATCCAGTGTCTTACAATTACCTTTTTACTAATCAGAAACATTGGACTGTCCTCCTCATACTAGTTGGGCAGTAAACTATCTGGGCATTTACTTCAAGTACAATGTATTCATGATGAAACACATGCATAAAGTAGTTAAGAGATGTAGTTGAAGTTGAGAGTGGTATGAAATTATGGTCCCTTCTTACATAATCCACAACTCATGCCACTTAAAGGTTTATTGCTACCAAAACTGAACGGTGTAAATGTGGTTTACCAAGTGCTTCCAGCCAATAAACTGGTAAGGTTTCGAAATGTTTACAATTGATCAGCTATAGCCATCTTTTAAATGAAAAGAGAAGGTCATATCATAGCTGTAAAAGCTCATTGCATTGACTGTCAGTCAAGAAGGGCATTATGCTTAATATCTTTTTCCTGCAACACCAAGCAGTTTGGAAGGAAGGTCCATATTACCTAAATTCAGCCTTTTCTAAATACCAGTTAAAGGTCCCTTTGATCTCGCAAGAGTATCAGATTGGTAGTACAAAGGTGAATGCAAGGGATAGCACTGTTCCCGCTCTGGGCACAAAAGTTGTGAACAAGCCCTCAAGTATTCCTCAGGAAATGAATGATCCAAACAAGTTTAGAAGAAGCAGTTATTTTTCTTAGGATGTTGTGGTTAGACCACTGTCTGCTGATATTTTGGACTCTACTCTATGATCCAATTTCCATTCTGACATCCTTGATTCAGTGACCCTTTTGCCAAGCCCCACCCTTAGATGGAGCCATTCAGTAGCATGGTGCCTGGCAAATAAACATATTTATAGCATAGGATAACAACACAGAGAACAGGAAGAATTCTATATATTAAAGGGAGTAACTAGTGGTGTAACAAAAAAAATTATACTGATTTTATTGGTCTGTGTAAAATATGTTACTCCCAGTGGCGTAACAAAACTGGATAGGGGCCCCTGCAAAGAACATGGAGGGGAGAACCCTCAGGACTTCCTCCGGCCAGGCGCTGTGCTGAGGGGCCTGTGGCCCCCATGGTACAGAGGGCCCCTGAGCTCCAGGGGGCCCCCTCAGCACAGACCCTGGCAGGAGGAAGTCCAGAGGGTTGCCCCCTCCATGTTCTTTGCATGGGGCCCCTATCCAGTTTTGTTACGCCACTGGGAGTAACATATTTTACACAGACCAATAAAATCAGTGTAAATATGGGATTGCACTCAAATGCTCAAAGTCATACAGGTGTCTTTTTCTGGCATTTGTTTAATTAATAAAATAATCTATACCCAAAGGGGGTTTGAACATTCCTGACTTCCCACTATAACAACAAGCAGTCGAAGCATCTCATGGTCCCTGGTGGTTTGAGAAAAATGAGACTTGTCCACATCCCTAGCTTAATATAGAGACCCATCTAACTTATCCTTTACCTGTCAGCTCCACCCTCTCTATACACAACTTAGTCAGACTCCCCCTGAAACAATCAAGATGGATAATATTGGATACAGTATCTGCTTTGCTCTTGCTTGATACGTTGTTAGACAAATAAATGGCTGATAGTCAGAGGATTAAATTAGATGGGAAGACGGTGTTCTGGGATTCGTGGGCGAAGAAGGGTATAGACACTTTAGGAGATTTAGGCACTCAACTATAACTTATCCCTTTCTTGGCCCTAAGCACGACATTCGATCTACCAGATATCAATTTCTATAAATTCTTGAGATTGAAAAGCATAATTGGTCAATTGAAGTCTCCTCACCCACCTCACCTACTGGGTCTACTAGGTAATTTTAAAAGATGTGGCCATTCTGCATCACCCATATATAAACTTTGAGAATCTCCAAAAAACTGCTGGCATAAAACACTTACCCAGAAATGAGACACTTACACTCATTCCATGCAAAGCTTGAACATCCCAAAAGTCGCATGGAGAAAAGTCTGGCAATCTCCCTTTATTGAGAAAATCACACTCCTATATATATTGTGGTCTACATGTAGGATATATTGGATTTCTTCTAAATTACACAAGATTGGCTTATGTACAACAGATGTTTGTTGGAGATGTCGGGAGGCTATGGGGTATATAGAATATACGTTTTTTACCTGTGAGATGACCTGCCCGTTATGGAATAAGATGCCATACTTAATTCTCAAGATAACAAGGGAATACCTTGAGATCGACTTTTTGACCATTGCTCTTGGCTTGCACACAAACCCCCGATCATTCAGTTTCAACGAACAGAACTTGCTGTTGCTTGACCTTTTGTTGTTGCTCGGTACTAAGACGATACTATCAGACTAGAAACTAACCTCAGTGAGCTTCATAGAAAAATGGTGGAATATGCTGTGGTCCATCACAGGTGCAGATAACATTTTGTATGCAAAATTGCACAATGATTCTAGCTCTAGACACCTTTGGTACGCCTTCTATAAATATTTACAGAAAAGCAAGCCACCTTAGGTTCCACCCTGGACATATGCTTGCTAAAATCATGCTGCTATTGCTGTTTGTTGGCATCACATGTTCCTATTGGTATTACTGGATATGGTTGATGGCGGTCCTGCTGGATTACTATACTGCAGACTTCTCTTTCCTTTTTTTCTTTCTTTATCCCTCGCACTCTTTCTTCTTGGGGCTCTTTTTGCCTCTTTCTTTCTATTTTTCTCCTCGCCATGATCTGATTTGTGGATACTATTGTATACTTCTGTTATGTGTCATTGGTTGCTCCGGAGCTACAGAGATCTACATTGTTCTCACTTTATAGTATGAATGCTAACTCCTCAGCAACCAATTTACTTTGTGCAGTCGGATAAGGTATGTTATACTGATACTCAACTGCACGGTCTCTCTTACTTTTAGGCAATTGTCGTCTTAAAAGCATTGTCAATGTAATATGTATTGTAACAGAAGTGTACTGTGGATTTGTTTATCATAGCTTTTTGTTTTAAAAAATGCCTGGAAAAAAGAATCTATACCTTCAATCTGCATCATCCTTTCTTTATCTGACACAGCAAAAACAGCATGTTTTCTAAGACGAGAAAGGAAGCACACTTGAAAATGAACCAGAGAGAAGTATGTACCCATCCAATCATCTTTATCACAAATTATTGACACTTTCTCATACGACTAAACCAATTCCTCTAAAATACATTGAAGCAAAGCACACATCTTAGTAGCTAAAAATGAGTTTCACCCTCAGCACGGTGCATATAGAGCCCTTGGAGTTTCTAGAAATACTTGGGCTTTGCCTACTCATGTGTCCATCTGTTCACATCAGGGATGCTGCACATGCAAAAATCCCACTACAAAGTAGCAAACATTTATGTATTTGTACTCAATCAGGAGTTAGAGTTCAGATGAAAGTGATACATTTTCACTTGATATGTGTCGTTTTTTAAGGGACCAATTGTTTGCCATATTTTTGCAAAATGCAGATTAATTGAATTTGACCTCTCCATGTCGTGCTTTCTTTGATATACTAAATGCATGGGGCATAACGGAGGCCCCTGTAGCCCCTGTGAGTCAGGGGGCACGCCAACCCCTTGAGGCCCCAAACCTCTTTCTTCCAAAGGCCAATGAATATCTATGAAATAAGGGAGACTCATTGGTCCTTTATATTCTGGTGGGTGAGCCCCATCATTTTATTTTATGCCAGTGCCTAAGTGTACACAATCAAATACAAAAAAAGTATAAACGAATGTCAGAACTGGATGGATAGGGCCAACAGATTGTCTCCCAGGAGAGCTACAAACAAAGCGGGTAAATATGAGACCTGAGAGCAAATACATGAATGAAGGGGCCTCGTTCTTTGGCAGCTGACTGGAGGTGTTTTGGCGCACTAGGCCACATGAGTTCCAGCATGCCTTGTTGCGCACTGCTGCACCACAACCAGCGCTTGATGGCGTTATGAAGGACCCAGAAATATATGGTCTCTTAATAATTAACAGGAAGACATTGATCCGTATCGCCCTGGCTTTTCTCTTAATTTAATGAGTTCATTCGAAAAGGGGGCTTTTAAAGCTCTGAAGCAGTACACGATCGTATCTTTTAGTTGATCATTTCCCCCAAGCCTACCTCACTACGAGGGTCAGCACTTTGTGTCTCAGCACTTCCACTTTGCCCTCATCAAGCCACAAAAGCGACAATATCGCAGATGTTTTATGCTGAGAAGTCATCGGTTTCATTTACTTTATTGATACTTCGTGTTTCCTATTGAGAATAATGGAATTGAAAACAAATTGAGGACATATACCTCGTCCATTGCTGCTGTATCCGGGTCAGAAACGGAGGAGGCTCATGCTATTTGCTGTATGTGAACATAATCGCCATAACTCATCACCCATGGGTGAATGCTTTGGCCTGCCCAGCCTCCGTACAATACATGGGCCCTGTTTCATTCTCGGTTTGAAACTTTGTTGACATACTGCAAACCCTTGTGCCTTACATTTGATAAGGAGGCTTTCATTTTAATCTTGAGACTGATATTTTACAACAGCACAACTATCACCTCAAATCGCATACACGATAATATCAATTGGTTCCGAAGGTGAATTGCTTTTACTGACTTCCAAGGCCGAAATTTAAGCTTATATTTCAAGCAGCTCATATTTTTGTCCTGTTTTCATGTTCCGTCATTAGGTCCTGTGGGAGTTACCAGGAAATGAAAAAAAACACCACACTTTTGAAAAACAAATTTCAACACCTTAAACATGTTCTCTCAGCGCTGCCACTTAGTTAACAATGAACATCAGTGTTGTTGCTACGCCTTTTACGCCCTTTCTGGCCGCACCCATGTGTACTTGTGCTTCCAGGGGAACTGTGAATATATTTTTCTGCATCGGGTCACGTTTTTGTTCTGTATTTTAGGTATGTCTTGACAGTTCAGCTGTGGTTAAGACTCACTCTTACTGTTGCGTTGCCTTAAAATAGGCATAGAATGAGCAGGGGCTCCAGCCAGAGCAGTAATTGTCTCTGCATGCATTCGCTGTTTGGTGTGTCACTATGCTTCCTATGGAGTGCTTGCATTACAGTGCATGAGGGAGCATTTCACAAGTAAACTGAATCAGGACACATTACGTGTATTTACCTCATGGCTGCACAGAATACAGAATGCAAGGATGTTTTTGTTTTTTCACTGCAGCAGGCTTTTGAAAAATATTTTTGTCAATAAAAATGCAGGCCAGACCTATTGAGTTACCCAATGCTTGTTTTAAAATCCTTTCATGCAGCGCTTTCATACCGCGTTTAAGGCCATTAAAATAAAATATAAAGTAGCAAATACCTGTCTCTACAAAAGAGTATGTAAAGGTGTTGGGCAAGAAGGTAACAGTTCCATTGTTCGGTAAACTCTGCATAAGCGGCCATGTGTGTAATCTGGGCCCTGAGTACTCTGGGGCCAGAAAAGGGTGCTACATTTCGTGTACTTTGCGCGAGGTGTGGTACAACATGGGTGCCCCAGACACCTCCAACTCTGTATTTTCCTCTGGAAAAAGAGAAATTGCACGCAAAACTGGTGTTTTCTTCCCTGAGGGCTGTGTGTATTGGAAATCTTACCACATGTTTTTCTACTAGTAAATTCCAACACGGTTTACCAGCTGAAAGGTTTCAGGGGAAAATTGTATGTGTGTGCGCGTCGGGAGAGGAGGGTCGGGGGTTTCGATGTACTACAAATATCGAAATTGCAATCCCTCTGCAGTTAGGTATTCACATGCGGATTAGTATTCAACCCCCACGCCCCCCCCACACCTATATATATATATAAAAAGAGCACCATAGTGACAATATGGAAAAATAAATAAACGAATGGTGACTCACTTGTGGAGCTGATGACTGTACCCGAATCTCCTAACATGTTTTCCCCAAATCATTATTTTTTGTTGTGCAGCGTGAAGTGGCCGTCCAGTGACCTTAACCTGGCCTTGGCCATCCATGCATCAGCAAATCTCTCTTAATCTGGCAATAGATCTCTGGCTTCCTCTAGTCGCTGGCAGAAGGATAGGCTGGGGAGAGCTACTGTGGGATATTTTGTTCCTGTAGATATGAATCTATGACCCCCTGCGGAGAAGCAGGGGACATGTGTATGCTGAGACAATAAGCAATAGCTCAGGTGACCGTCAAGCATTCAGAGCTGCGCCAGCAATATTTCTCATGCAGCCTTGGAGCCATGCAGGCTAGCAGCAGGCAAAGGAGATCTCCCACAATCCCAGGTCGATAGCATAAGAGAAACTGAATTCCCGCAATTAGTAATCTATTATTTCAGGAAGGCACATTCATGTTAGTGAACAATGTGAAAGGGTGCGAGATAGTGAACATAAATGAAGCATTATAGCCAGGAAGCATCGCTATTCATTACCAGGGTGTGCACCGTGAATATCGAAACGAAAATATAGATGGCACAGAATATCGAGGGCAAAATAAAGGACCTGAAATATCCACAGGTAAGTATAGACTTTATGTAATAGTGTTTAAATGATGTATGCTAATACCTCTGTGGTCCAGGAGAATTATATAAGACTGTCATATAAATAAATAAGTGACAGAGAATGGAACTCAACTGGAGCATCATGGGAATTCCATAGAACAGCCACTTCTAAATATGGGAGATTTTTAGATAGTTTAAGGTCATTTTGAATGCATATTTAGCTACTCCTTCAAGACAGCTGTGTCTTGCAAGATAATTGGGAACATATATATTAAGGTCAGCACTTTTTCGCAACACAAATATATATGGACGGTTGCTTTATTCAGTCATTTAGATTTCAGAGGAATGTCTGCTTCCCAAAGAGCAAATTTAATAGTAATCAACTCTATCATGTGTTTAAGGTCACACCTAGAATGTTTGATATTTGTAGGTGAGTACAGGTACACTCACTCACACCTCCTTCTCTCCAGCTCTTCCCATTGCTTCCCCTACCCTTTCCGCTGTCGCTCACCCACCATTTGCTGTTCTTTTAATATTTATTTATTATATGTTATTTTTATTTCTTGGAAGACCCATCAGCTCCCACTTTTTGCCAGGGTGCTCCACCTGCAGAAATGCACTTTTGCACCTTTGAAATTTAATGTTTTTGTTTACCACGCCAGGTAGCATCCATCTGGGATTAGTAAATAAAAAAAAAAATACCTAGCACCCACGTCATCCAGCAGATGTGCACATGTGTGGTGACCCATGTGCACGCAAATTTTATAGTGCTTATGCATGCCTGCTAAATGATGCTGGTGCCATTAGCATCCTGATGCGTGAGCATTATGCACCGATCAGGATGCATTCTTTCTTTTTCAGTTTGTCTTTTGCCAGTGCTGTACAGCATTGACAAAAGAGCACTGAAAAAGTCAATAGGTCCCAAAGGCGGGACCTATTTGCTTTCCCAATGCTTGTTCAATTAGTAATGATGTTCTTTAGTACTCAAGTAATTCATCAGTTTCTGCAGCAAGCACTATGCCAAGCAGAGCATCACCACGAGAGAGGACAGGCTGAATCATAAAGAATAATGCCACATTGCAGAATTGCACTGAAAGTCTGTCCCTTGTCAGCAGGCATGAAAAAATACACTTTTGAGAAGTTGTCAGTCTTGCAACGTTGCACGCCCTTCATTGATAGATGGTAGAATTTGAGGTCAAAGAGGGCCTTGATGCTTGGAGAAAGGATACTACTCTCTAACATATGCAGTCCAATAAGAGACTGGCTGAATTACAGAAGAGCCAAGAGAATTTGGAGAGATGTCAAAAAGGGAAGAGAGGAAAGTCACAAAAAGAGCCTCCTATGGCAGTAAATGAGGCAACGATTGAAGGCTGAAGACCTTCAGTTTTTCCAATGGAAAGCCTGAAACAAGAAAAGAATGAATGGAACATCTACTGTCATTTCCAAGTAGGATAGGGACCTGGCATTGATTTGATAGAAGAGAACTTATCAGTACTAGGTAAACATATCCATGCATGTTTTAAGTATTATATTGAATTATATGCAAAGTGAATGGCATAAGCCTGGATGTATATCAAATTCTGCAGAAATATGCTAGAGCTTAGCATTCAAAGGAGGAAAATGAGCACTGACACACAATGTAAACAGGCCTAATTCAATTGGACCAGCAAGTGATGCTGGGGAGGAATGGACAATACCCTCCTCTTCATCAGCATAAAATCACCCTGACCATTAAGATGCCTCACATTTCATTCTAACCAGACAACTTGGACAAGCCATGAAATATAACCCTTGCAGCAAAAGAAATGTAAACATTAAAAAAATAAAGATATTTCATGAAAGACTCAAATATTCTAAAATGACTTCAAAATCTCACTCTTCAAACATTGTCCATCTTGAATTAGGTGATTAAACTGATCTTTTTCTTGTTGACATTCTTCAAGGTAAAGGATTGAGTTAAGAAGTCTGAGTGGTTTATGTAGAGAAACGTCTCTGCAACAGACTCCAAACATGGGGGGTCATTATGACCCCGGCTGTCGGTGCAATAGTGGCGGTATTACCGCCAACAGGCTGGCAGTACATACTGCCATATTATGACATTGGCGGTTTGGCCAAAGCCAAACCGCCAATGTAACACACCGACCGCCACAGCAGTAATGACCGCCGGGCTGGAGACTACAGTCTCCAGCCTGGTGGCCGTCACTAGGCCGTCCATGGTAATATGACCCCACCCACCGCCATGGTTTCCATGGTTTCTGTCCCGCCACTGAAACCATGGCGGTAGGCACTACAAGTGCCAGGGAATTCCTTCCCTGGCACTGATAGGGGTCTCCTCCACCCCCTCCCACTCCCCAGAGTCCTCCCCCAACACCCCTCCCCCTCCCGACCCTCCCTGACATATACACACATACACGCACATACATACACACATGCGTACCCACATTCACCCACGCATGCATACATTCATACACACACAGCAACACTTACTAACATACATCCAGGCACACATGCAATCACATGACACAACATGCACATACACTCACACCCATTAATGCACACACACACATTACACAAGCATGCACGTATACATACACAGTCCCACACACCCCCACACACGCACACAACACCCCCCACCCTCTTCTCCTGTCACAGAACCTGACTTACCTGCTTGCAGGAGGTTCTCCGGCAGGAGACGGGATGCGGTGCTGCTGCCAGCAGAACACCGCCAGGTCGTATCATGGCTCATGATACGGTCGGCGGCGTTCTGCTGGCATGGCGCAGCAAGGCCACCTTACCGCCGTCCCGCCATGATCGTAGCCGGAATCCTGCCAGCCAGCTATGATCATATCTTGGTGGACAGTTGCTAGCCACAGAGTCAGTATGTTGGCGGCCATCACCTTGGAGGTAGGTTGCCTTTGCCGCCAATGTTGTAATGAGGGCCTTGGTGTTGACAATGCACTAAAATGTAGCTCTGCCAATTCAACCGATCCTTCATGCTTGTAAAACTTCACCCAGTCATCCTTGGAACCACATTATTATGGGTTACACAATTAGACACAGGCTTTATAATGGTGGGCAGTGGAAAAGCATTTGTTGATGTTAACAACATCCCTATGATGCACAATACATTTCTCATGAAATCCTCTTCTTCTCTCAAATGTTTCAGCTCTTCATCTTTAGAAGTTTCAAATTCTACGAAAGTTTGAGAGTGGTTTTCTGGTGTGTATCAAAAATCCCTAAAATAGTTTTTGTTGAAATTGGTCCTGCATCTTACAGCTGAAATCCAGTACAGGATGGCTCCATGTCTAAAGAGAGAACACTACTGTTACTGCAATGTTTAAAGTTCATGTGATATTGGACAAGAGTTAGTCTAAACATTCTCAATGGAATATCCCTCTTACTCTCATGTGTTATCCTACCAGAAGTCAATCAATTCAAGCATCATTCCTGTGAGAAATTTGGTTGTTGGCTGAAAGGGGTCTGGGTCCTCTTCAAGAAACAGCCACAATCCCCGTCAGATTGTGCCACTAAAGTCACTAAATTAACCTCTGGTTAGCCCACTGGCAGCTTGGCAAAAAAAACAGGCAGGCTTAACTTAGAGGCAATGTGTAAAGTATTTATGTATTACACAAACAGTAATAAAATGAAAACACAACACAAGGGAAATCCCAAACAAATTTTGAAAAGCAGACTAAAATATAAAAAATTATTTGTCACCAAAATGACTAAAATCCAATTAGTAGAACCGGAGATATACAATTTTAAAGATTTAGGTAAAAATAGTACTTAAAAGTAGTAAGCGAATACTGTGGTCTACTGGTCGTGCTGGACCAGGACAAAGTCACAAGTTCAGGTTGACCACAATGGAGTGCAGGCCCGATGCAAGGACAAAATTGTTGTGTAGTCATTTTAGCTGTAGTTTTAAACACGTTAGTCTAGCAAACTAGGCTTGCTGCTGTGCACTTTAACCTAGATGCGTTTTATTTTAGCTTTGTTATATTATTTTAATAGTAGCCACATTTGGGGTCTTGTTTTATTTTCTCTATCTAGCTGTTCTTCGTCTAGGTCAGCACTGAGTTCTTATACAAGACATTTCTTTCACTCTGTGCTTTTCTCAAGGCTTCAGTAAGATAGGTTGCCGGCAAAAGTGATACGCGTTGTCTCCAATGTTAACAGAAACATACAAACTCTTACGTGGGGATCTTTTCTTGGAACATCAGATGTTTTATTATAAAAACACTACTTTAACCCATGTACGTTAAAGGGAGATTCCAGCCAGATGACCACAACTGTATGCTGATTGCTTCGCTGCAGTTTCTTATGCAGACTACAGACCGCTTGCTCAGGTATGAGGAATGATGTCTTCCCAGGGGAAACCTAAAGGGCTCTAACATAGCTTAGGTAGAAACCATCCTTAAAAACCTTAGTGAGAACATGGTAGCATTATTCTTGTGTTTTACTCTCATTGTCACAATTTAAATCCTATTGTGCTTCATCGTCCTAGTTATTGCAATACATGCTTTATTATCTAAGATGCACTTACTTCAATAAAACCTTATTGAACTATACTCTGCCTCTGATTGTCCTTGCATATGTGAGACTAATGTAACTGAGAGAAACAGATGAGATCGGAGTGACCACGATTCCCCTGAGGAGTCATTTATGTCATGCGCCCGGTTGCCCAATCATCCCTGCTCTTGGGTGGAGATGAGGCACTGCTAGTTAGCTGGAACAAAACCAGGATTAGGCTGACAGGTGTCACATGGTGCGGGATCAGGCTCAGTCCCCTGCAGTACAGGTGATTCTGCCACCCAAATCCAGTAGTCTCATTAGGATAATCAGAACCTATGCCACAAAATGAGTCCTTCTGAGAAATGTACCTTAAATCCTGGTTGCAGAGTATTCTGGGCCGCAGCAATCCAGCGAAGCGATGCGAGATCTGCATCGAAAATGCATCATGTGGAGTTGGTTCTGGTGAGCTGTGAGTGCTGCGGTGCGAGCTTGTGTCAAGGATGTGATGCACAGCGTTGCACAGTGAACTGCGAGGGTTGTGATGCAGGCTTGTGTGAAGGCTGTGTTGTGCTGCGTCAGTTCTGATGAGAAGCTGTGAGGTCCGTGTCAAGGATGTACTGCGCAGCAGCAGTACCGATGAGCTGTGTAGGCTGTGATGCAGACTTGTGGCAGAGCTGTGCCACAGTGCGTCCATTCCGATGATGTGCTGCAAAGAGCTGCATCAAGTTTGTGTTGCGCTGTGTTGGTTCTGACGACATCACATCAGGACTGGCAGAGCACCTTTAGCCCTCACAACAGGCAAAGTACAGTTGCAGGGTTCAAGATGGTTGGAACCTTTTCTGTCCCTGATCTGATCAGGAGGCCATGGAGTCACTCTGGTGGTCATGGGTTCATAATTAGGGTCCAGTCCTTCTCACTCAAGCAGCAGGGCAGCTAAGTAGTAGGGCAGCAGCGCAGTACTTCTTGCAGTAGCTCTGCAAAGCAGTTCTTCTTTTCAGTCTTCCCCAGGTCCAGAAGTGTACTGAAGAGTTGGTCTGAGGGTCCAATATTTATACATGGTGCTCACTGTGAAGTGGGAGAAGCTTCTGGAGTTTTCCTCTAAAAAGGTGTCTGGAATTACTAGCCTCTCTGTCCTGGTCCCAGTCTGTCTGGGGACACAATAGGCTAGAGTGAAGACATTTGTGTGTGAACTGACCCAGTGCCTTCAAAGTGCAAATGTGGTAGGTGACAGCTCTGTCTCCCATATCAAGTCATGGATGGTCCATCCAGCCAACACCCAGACCCTCTATTGTAATTCTGTCTTGGAGGACTACACAAAGGCCAACTGCCAACTATACCTAGTCATGTGACCCATGAACAGGCTGTAAGCACAACATTTTAAAGACAAGAAAAAGCCAACTTTTTAAAAGTGGCATTTTCAAAATTGTGACTTAAAATATGATTTTAAATTACAAATCTTGAGATAGACTGCTCTGTCTGTTTTTGTGTGTTTTTCACTACCAAAACACGTAAAACTTAAAAGTACATGTCCACCTTTCAAATTATAATGCACCCCGTCTTATAGGTGTTTAGGGCCTACCTTAGGGGTGACTTACATGTAATAGAAAAGGAGTTTTAGACTTATCAAGGGGGTTTTATTGCCAAGTTAAATTTACAGTTTAAAACTGCTTGCACACTGCCATGACAGGCCTGATTTATGTTTCATAGGGCTACTTAAGTGGGTGGCACAATTAGTTCTGCAGGCACACTAGTAGCATTTAGTTTACCAGCCTCGCGTATATAGTATAGCACTGTACTAGGAACCGATAACTGAGTTAAATAATATACCAATCAGCTGAAAGCTAATTTACCATGTTTAAGGGAGTGAGCACAAACACTTTAGAATGAGTTATCAGTGGAAGTGCACAGAGTCATAAAAGCCAACAAAAAAGGGTTAAAAATAGGAGAAGGTAAAAAGTTTGAGGGTGAGCTTGCAGAGAGGTCCAGGTCCAACAATTATGTTCCAACAATGGAGAAGACAGCTCTGCAGAACCACTGTGGTCTACTTTGTTGCAAACATCTTCATACAGGAGATAAACTCAATGGCCACCAGTCAGTCATGCACATTGCACAGTAATATTAATGGTGAATGTGGGCATTACCTTTTTGGAAATTGTGAGCCACAAAAAGTGTATGACAGGCAATATTGGTAGCTACAGAAAGGTTGAGGGTTAGCTTGGTTGCCTCCAACACCATCTCTTTTTAGCCTTGAGTGATTAGAGGTCTCCATTTCTGTATATTCCTGTCTACATTTTTACCTATTCTCGCATGCACATATACGTTTTTCTTCTTTCCTGTAACTGAAACAGAATTTTCTGCAGCCTGCATCCCCTTTAGATTTTACCGCAATGATAGCTGTCTCTATTCTCTTGGATGACAACTGTTCAGTAGAGGGGGCCAATTGGAGTTTGGGACTCCTACAGAAGTGGGCCACAGTAACGTTGAAGCAAGAATAATAGGTGACAGGAGCATCCTACCATGTGGGCGGGTGGTTCTGCTAGCCCTGTACTTGAGGTTTCTGAGCCTATTTCAATCCTTGGCAAAGTCAACTAATTTCCACTAGACTTGTTAGACTCTATTAATCCTAAATTGTGCCACATGAGAGAAGCCCCCTGACTGCACAAATTTCTTACGTTGCAATTAGGAAAATGACCCTCAGTGGTTTCTACGCAGTGATTACAGCTTACTCCTTACCAAATTTGGTGGAGTTTATTGAGTGGTGTACAGTGTCATCTGAAGTCTAAAATGCAGTGATCACATTACATATTGACCAATGTGAGTCATTTTTTTGGCAAATACTATTTTGGTTTTGCCTTTTGCCACTAGTGTCCTAGAGCAACCAATACCATTGCATATAATATAACGTATAAGAGGCTGGAGATTATAGCAAGTTAGAAGAATGGTGACTGTAGCACCAAGACTTCCCAAACGAGAGTGCAGCTGGAGATGTTGCATCTTTAGTTTCTTGGTTACATTCTGCGCTGCTGATTGCAATAAATCAGTGGCAATGGGTATTTAGTGCAAGACACCCAGCTTCCATGTACCAGCTGTGCTCTATAAATTTATAAAACAAAAAGAAATACACCTTATTCAAAGAGCATACTACACAAGCAAATTGTTTCAGACCAGCTCTGAGATTATAATGTGATCTTTCTTTAACGCTCTTCTGGGATACAGAGTACATGGTGATGAGTTTCCCAGGAAAAATTACCTTGCAACATGGTTCCAGCTTGTCTCCTGTCTGCACATCACTTTCTTAAGGGATTCTAGAGAGCGTCACACAGCGTCTGATTACTCCTGACTCACTCCTGGGGGATGCCTTGTGAGTGATAGTTGTTAGTCTTTCAGAGCACGAATTATGTAAAAGTATATATTCCAAGCATGTGTGTAATGTTTGCGTATTCTTAAATGGGACAATCAGACAATCTTGTTTTTCCTCTTGTAGGCAAGTCTCCAAAAACACCAGGAGGTGGTTATTGCAAGGGAAGCGCTATAATCTAGTGGCTAGATAGCTTGTTTTAGATTCAGAAGATTTGGGTACCTAATTCTGGCTTCACCTGACATCAATTAGGAGCTGCCAGTCATACCTGCTGCTAAATCTGCCTTGCCCGTTGGTACCCCTGGCACTGCCAGAAATTAAATCCAAACCGTACTGGAACCAGTGGCGGCCACTACCAGGAACAGCCGCAGGGGCAGCGCGCGGAGGGCTGGGTGGCAGTGGTGGGGAAGAATAATACATTAAAAAAAACACTTACCTGTGCTGTTTGACGCCTCCTCAGTGCTCCTGCCGTCTCAGTGTTTCTCTACTCCCCTCCCTACCTAATCCAGACGCTTCTCTCATGCTGGTACACAGCATGATAGAAGCACCGGGATTGGCCTGCGTGGGCTGAAAAGCCGCACAGGGGGAAAGTGGGAGCCTGCGCTTGGTCTCTAGCCGGCCGTAAAATACAGCTTGTGGAGAGTTCTAAGTGTGCATGTCAGTTTGGCCAGCCCTAGACCAAAGTGACATACAAACTTAGAGCGCTCCACCACTACTCCTTCTCCCTGGTGATGTGGGGTTGTTGGTCCCGACCTGAGTAAGCGGAAAAATAAAACAGAGGGGCCCCCCTGACCGGAACACCATTTACATTGGCGTAGGGAAGAATGCTGTTACAGGTTAAATCAAATAAATTTACCCAGTGCTCATCCTACTGTAGGAATAAAGTAAGAAAGACTTTTGGAATGTTAAGGCTGTAAATAAAATGTCATTTTTTTCTGATGTTCCTGATGTACTATTTGTACTCTATATGCTCTCTAGGAACCGGCTGCTTCACTTTGGATTTCGCTTGTTTTCACAAATGGACAACACATATGTGAATGACACTTTCCTCTGTCATGGCCATGTTTGCGAAAAGAGAATAACCAGTTTATTAAGTGAACCGTGGCTAACCTGAGAGTGACATAACAGGTGGGAACATGGAGCAAGCCAGCTCAGAATCAAGGTGTCAATCAGCAGCAGGAGGGTATTTTTATTGGCGGTTTCACCTCCGTTAGAATTGCAATGAGGTGTTCTTGTTCTTGTTTGTATCCTACCCCATTCAAATTGTAATGTATTCTGCGACTTCCCTTACTGCACGCTGTAAAATAAACATGTGGCCTCGTGGAATTAATTGATCTCTCCTCTTCTACTGTTGCCAAAAGGACACTTGCCGGTAACTGTATCCGGTCTCCACGGGCTAAATATCGGGCCCAAGCAGCTGGCCGGCAATCCCTTTAATCTCCTCGGTGACTGTCCTCCACTGACACATCTGAATATATTGTGTCTTGAAGCCCTCTGTCAGGAACCAATAGCTTGCACAGATCTGTCAGGGGCGGACTGTGTGCAATTAACACAGAACTCTTGTAAAACCAAGACTTTTCAGCCGATTTCCAGTCCCTATGTTTATAGAGCACATTTTTAGGTCGGGCGTCACGGTGCAGCTGTCGACCTTCCATATGGGATAAACAGAAAAAAAGCGTTAAGGTGCACTGCTGCGAGAGGGGCTTAAACCTCGTTCAAATGTTGACCACCTTGTTGATTGGACAGAAACTGTGTGATTTCGCTGAAAAAAGGTGCTTGTAGTGCACACTTTTTTTGCCCTGTGTCGGAGCGTATCTTCAACATAGTAGGACTGAGTTGGTTATTGGAATAAGCAATTAATCAAGGCTACATGCCTAATCTGTTTAGCAAGGAAATGTACGACAAAGGCAGTAGTAGTCCTGACGTGCTGATTGGAAAAATACATATTGACACCAATAGGTCTTTAATAGTGGATTTTTCTTTACACTATGTTACAGGGTGAGAACCAGAATTCTGTGACAGATAATTTCACAGATTACCACAGTAGGCAAGCCTTTTGGCATTGGTTACTCCCTGTTTATCCCTGTAACAAATCCTCTGCATAGAATATTTCGCGTTCAACAAATACTTATTTGTATGACATTTTGGTAAGGGCTGTACGTTCTTTTACCTACTGTATTTTTGTATATATTGTAATTTCATCTTTTTTAAATACACAAAATGTTTCAAATAATAATTTCTCTTAGAAAATAAGAAAATGCAACAGACCGAAATTAAGGGGAAAAAACATCTGCACTGCAGTCATAATAACCACAGACTGATAGTTATTGGTAGTTCAGAGGGGCAGGATAATTTTGTAGTTTATACGTTTATGCTTGAATTCCAGTGATAAAGGCTATAGGCCTGATGGGTTCTTTGATAAAAGTTATTCCAGAGGGGGTGTTGTCTGGCCATGATCGAAGATGGCCGCCTAACGCAGGAGCTCAGATCGGCGGTGGGCCTTGGACCGGGTGGGAAGGTGCTCTGGATACAATGTGCCCCCTCACTTAGTCTCAGAGAACACATTACGGGCCGCTGCAGCAGAGGGAAGGCTTGGCGGAGACAATAAGCGCCCGGCACCCTTCGCCCACGCAGTGCGCACGCGGAGGCCTTTGTCCTGACATCGAGCCGCAGCTTCTCGTACTTCCTCTGCCCAACACAGTGGTGCGGAGGGAGCGGCTCGGGATGAGAGGTGGTCAGGTACGCGCTGCGAGAGAATTCACCAATAGGTATCGCTACGACACCTGTGGGCTTGATCCCACCCTCTCCCCATCCAATATCTCATCGCACTCTCGCCCCCTTCTACCTCAAACAGAGCTTCTCTGGGGGACCAGAACACCGTGGACTCTTGGAGGTCACTTTCATTGTACGGCGTGAAAGCTATCGTCACCCCTTGGTGCTCATAACTTATGGAGATGGTTGTTTGACTGAACCCACTTGAATCGTGCTTCACAGTAGCAGTGACGACCTGTGACACTGCCTTGATCTGTGCCCCCGCACGTTGGAGACTCAAAACACTTAGGGGGACAGGAATACCCCGGATGATTTCAGGGGCGGAGCATGCCCCGCCAGAGGACCATTCCGGAGCATTCCCGTCTGACTACGGGGCCCCAGTGCCTACCCTTGCACTCCCATCAGACGTTGCAGTGCGGTGGGAGTGCCCGGAACGCGGTTTGGCTGCGTTGTGCACATCCACGCTCTGAGGGGAGGCAGGATCCCGTGCTCCAGGGACCCCCCCCCTGACTTCGGACTTCTGGTGGGCACGGCCGTTGGAACATGAGAGCAGGGATACCATCTAACCGGTTCGGCGTCCCCCCGGTGCCTCAGCCTTCTCTCCCCCCTAATGCATATCCCTCCCTCATGTGCTCAACATCAGGGGCAAAGGCAGCCCACTGTTTTTGCCAAGTCTCAATGCAGAGGATCACATCTTGCCTAGACCCACAGTATGCCAGGCACTATCTGCACCTTGACACCTGTAATGCCAGGAGGCAGGTCATCGAGCAAGCACTCAGGCAAACCAGCGAGATAACTGCTCTTCTCTGAAGCCCTACAACATTCCCGGACTCCCTCTTCTGCACCTGAAGTGCACCCACACAGGCAGTCCCGCTCTATGACAGACCCAACGCAGAAAACAACCATGTACCGCATCCTCCAGGAGATCTCGGTGGTGGGCCGCAGGCTGGAAGGGATGGACAGCATGATGGCCTCTCTGACGGAGGAAGCAAAGTCAATGCATCTGGACATCGCAGGCTTCCAATGACGGGTGACAAGCCTGGAGCAGCATGTGACGATAGTGGAAGCACAGGCCATCTCCCTGGACAGAGAACAAGAGCTCCTATATCTCCGCAGTAAGCTGATCGACCTGGAGGACAGGAGCCGCAGAGACAATCTCCGTTTTCTAGGATTTCCAGAAAACATTGAAGGAACAGACGTCCACTCCTTCCTGAGAGAGACCTTAGCCAAGTTTACTGGCCTGACATTCAACCCCCCCCCCGGAGTTTCAAAGAGCGCACAGACTTGGCCCCAAGCACTGAGATGAAGCCAGCCGCCCGACCAATCATAGCATGCCTCCTGCGACACACGCAGACTCGTCAACTCCTCCAAATAGCCCGCACGCAAGGGCCGTTCCAGATGAACGAACAAACGATCCGGATGACTCCCGACTTCTCCAAAGAAACCAGTGAACGTAGGAATGCATTCTTGGCATTATGACCGCGTCAATGCCAGCTAGAAGTGAAGTTTGGCCTGTTTGAACCAGCGAGGATGTGGATAACCAAAAACAATGTGTCTTAGGATTTCTATATTCCAGAAGATCTGCGCCTTTTTCTTGACAACCTACAGACCCGCCGCATGGATACTGCCACACCACTCCAACCTCAGAGCTTGACTATGGCGACTGCGACCCGCTCACTACAGGACTCTGCCCGCGAGAGGCCGGAACGGAATGCCACTGACTTTCTGCCCAGAGTGAGAGACCTAGAGAGACTCTCGAAGAATTACGATAACAGGGGGCAAGTGCTACATGCGGTGGCAATGCACACACAAGTGGCAGACAGGGACAAATCTCGTTCTCCCCTCCACGGCTCCCACCTGAAGGCAGAGGCATCTGATGAGTGACAGAAACACTGCCGCAAGCAACACAACGGTATCCTACGCGTGGTATAACTAACTCTCCACTATACCAATGGACAGATAAATAATGTTTGTACCTTTATTCTGCCTTTCTTGGTTTAAAATCACAATGTACTCACTCAGGTTCACATGAGGCGGCAGGCAGGCAACCCTGCTGTCAGGAGCCTGCCCAGACTCTGCGTCCTCCGTATCCCATCTACAAGTTGCCCTGTGGATTTCTACGATTTGCCTGGAATTCGAAAGTTACTGAGAATTGATGCTGTTTGTTTGCTGTTTCTTCAAAAATTGCTGTTACATTACTCGAGCGGCTGAGAGCCCACTTTTTTCCTCCTTGTTCCCCCTGTATCCCCCACTCCTCCCTTCCCCCTCCTTTTCCTTCCTCTCACCCCATCTTCTGAGCCTATTTCGTGCGTCTCAACAGCTTCGACTGTGCCCCCCTCCCCACCAACACCCTTCACGCTACCGGCCTGAATCCCACACGGCCGCACCGTTGTCCACCTATGTTTTGCAGCCACTGCTGGGTATTAGGATCTCCGCCCGACCCTTGGAACCCACTGGGCCCCCAGGAGAGAAAATACAGACTGCTGGGTCACCTAGATGCATTCCCCCCCTTTTTTTTTCTTTTGCCGCCAACTCACCCTCCTCATCATGATACCCCACTGCCACTACTCCCACACCCCCCACTTCCGTGGCACGCCACTACTTCTGCTTCTTCAGCGTTGCCCGACCGCCATATGGTCCACATACAATGACAGTGCTCTAGCCCTTACCGTGAACAACATAATTGGCCACTACTGCTGTTATACCATTGAACAGAGGGGGAGCCCACCCACTGGGAACATCCTGCATGCCCCTTCCCAGCCGGAGGCCTGCTGACCGGGACTGGGGACCCCGAGGCCTTAGGTTTAGACACACAGACTACAGTTAATGAAGAGCGGGGCTGCTGTGCTCTGCCCCCTTGTCCCCTCCCCATCTTTTCTTGGACCCTCCGATTTGGAGTTGGTTTCATCATCTTCCAGTTTTATGCATTTGTCCCTAGCACATCGTTCTTTCCCCCCGCTCCTTCCCCCTCTCTTCTTCTCCTCACCCTTGCCACCTACTTTCCTACTTCTCTCTCCCTGGGTTTCTTCGTGCTTCTCCCCCCAACCCTCCCTTTTTTCTTTCTTTTATCACCTGTTCTCCCCTCCTCTGCCTCACCTCCTCCCTCTACCCATACTCCTACCCCTCTACCATCCCACCTCCTACCCAGATCCGCCTTCCTACCGGCTACTAACACCCTATTGCCATTCCCCTCCAACTCTCTCTCTTCCCTCCCCCCTGGTCCACACTCATTTTCCCCCGACCCTTCTCAGTTGCTCTGGTACTGGCCTTCACCCTCTCTCGCATACACACACCGTCCCCCCTCGCTGCCCATCTCCACCTCCATTCCTTAACTCTTTCATGGCTGGATCCCAATGGACCCATCTACCCTATTGCGGATTCTATCTTGGAACGTCAACGGCCTGACCCACCTCATAAAGCGCAAGAAGATACTCTCATACCTTCACTCGAAATGGACGGACATAGCTCTGTTACAGGAGACAACCTTGACAAAGTGGAATCCGTGAAACTGCACTGTGACTGGGTGGGAACAGCTTTATACAGCTGTAGCCCCACTCCCCGAGAAACGGACGGCGGCGTCCCAAGGAAATGTGGCGTCGCAATACTCTTGCAAAAAAGCATACCTCTCACTGTTACAAAAACATGGGTGGACCCAGAGGACCGATACGTGGTCGCCAAAATTAAACTCGGTGACTCCTCACTATGCGTGGGTTCCGTATATGCCCCTACGGGCTCAAAGCGACTATTTTTTCTACAAATCAACCGCCTCTTATCGGAAATAGGAGCTACCCGGTACACTATAGGAGGTGATTGGAACTTGGCTAGAGACGTGGTGCTAGACAGGACTGGTCCCATAGATGTTGCCAATAATAGGGACAGAGCCCTCCAGTCAGATATAATGCAGGATAATGGTTTGGTAGACCACTGGAGGTTAACGCACCCGCCTGACAGAGATTATACCTTCTTGTCACCGGTGCATGGTACCCAATCCTGACTAGACTATTTTCTCATCTGCCACAGCTTAGTGTCGCAAGTATCAGACGCCCGTATATTGGAAGGAGGACTCTCGGACCACTCCCCAATCCAATTAGCTGTCCAAATGGGCCTAATGTCCCAGGCCTGCAAGCCCTGGAGATTTGCGGTTCATCGCTATCGCTCCCCACAAGGAAAAGCACAATTACAAGCCCACACGTCCACTTATGTCCAGAACAATTTAGGTTCCACAGACTCCAAGAGAATCGTGTGGGCAGCGGCCAAAGCAACCATACGTGGACAGATGATGAGAGACACAGCACTGTCAAACAAAGAAAAGAGAATACGCTAAGCGACTCTGGAAGATGATATACGGCAACTGACGCGGCAGTACACGGACCGCCCGTCCCTCCCCGTGCGTCGACGTTTGGAACGCTCTTGCATGGCCTTAAACGAGCTGTATACCTCCCAAGCCGAGTACGTGCTCCAACGCATACAGGGACGACACTAAGAGCAGGGAGAGAAAGCAAGCCGACTGCTGGCGGTGCAACTCTGCCAGACGTTCTCATCACCGTAACCGATCTCGAACGTTCCCTGCCTGCTCTGCTGGGAATCATTGATGGCTTAGCATCTCTATCCGGCTAACGAGCAAACTGGTAGAAGAGAGAGGTCCTCCCCCCTCTCGCAGGAGACAACGAAGGCTGCTCTCCACGGTTTTCCATTCCGATGGACTCCAAAGCACGTAAAACACCTGGGAGTGCTGGTCAACCGAGGCCTGGACCATATGATGACGGACGACCTCGCCCCTCTCATTACGCGAATGAAGCTGGATTTTGACAAGTGGTCCCACCTAGGCCTTTCCATGTGGGGCAACGTACAGGTGGTGAGAATGGTCACGGTGACAGGCTTCACCTACGTTTTAGGCCTCCTAGCCCTCCAAGTGCCTCTTACCACATTACAATCCATAGACGCAGCAATCAGAACCTTTGTGTGGTGCTCTATGCACCCACGACTCGCACCAGCTGAACTAATGGCACGCAACTCCCACGGGGGAATGGGACTCCCCTCAGTGGAACACTATGCCTTGGCTTTGCACCTGTCACAACTGGCCAGTCTAATGCCCGGACCGACGGAATCGCCACAATGGGTAACAGCGTAGAGCGCGATGCTCTCACACAGTGGAGACCTTGGTGGACTATACTGCGCTATCTCCTCAACCCTCGGAGCCACAAATCCGATCTTGAAGGCGACATCTTCGGCGTGGAAGAGGCCTCACCGCCTCTTTGGAGTTTACCCTTTCTTCAATGCCCAGGCCCCATTATGGAACAATGTTAGCTTGCGCATAGGGGGAAAGGTTTTTAACTGGCCACACTGGAAGGACTTTGGCATTGTCCAATTGGCCCAGATCCTAAAGGACGGAGCGATTAAATCCTCTGCCACGCTGCAGGAGGAATTCCATCTTCAACCACAGCAGGAATGGCGGGTACTTACAACTCAAGCACTGCCTACAGCACAATGAGGACATAATTCGCTGAGGTCTAAAGACTTCGCCCGTGGTGACCTATCTTCACACGTGGGGGACGCACAAAGTGGTTATGGCAGGTCTCTATGAGGTCATCACCCATCATAAATACTCACAGCCTCTCCTGGAAAACCTACACCTGCAGTGGCAAGTCCGTCTGCGACGGACCTTTGATGCAGAAGACTGGGCAGACTTGCTGGAAGCACCAGACAGGGGCACCCGTGAAGCTCGTTTAAAATTCTGCCTCTACAAGATCATCCACGACTGGTACTGGACACCGGTGAGGCTGCATAGGGCAGGGCTCCTCCCACACGCGACATGCTGGCACTGCCCAGAGACACACTGTGATTTTCTCCACATTCTCATAGGATGCCCATCGGTACAGCCCCTGTGGGAGGCCGTAGGACTCACTCTGTCTACCTCAGTGCCACTTCCAACACCGCTGCCTCCGTCTCTTGTCATTTTGCATGATATGGATAGCCTCCCAGCACTATCACGGCCGCTCCAAAGATTGCTGCACACAGCATTCACTACCGCGAAAATTTGTATCCTCTGCCACTGAAGATCAATGAATCCTCCCACTCCGGATGAATGGATAGCGACAATGACCCGCATTCCCATACATGAGAGAATCATTTATAATCTGCAAGACCAAGCTGCGCTGTTTCACCAGGTGTGGGCTCCTTTTCTTGCAAACCATCCACCACCCGACCCACCGCCAGCTCTCTCGGCCATCTACCCTCCAGTCCTTATTCTATTCATCCCCTACTGACATTCTCTCCATCCTCACTCTCCCTTCCCCCCCTCCACCAGCATTTACTCTTACACGTCTGCTCTTCTTTTTCCTACCCCTCCCGCACTCCCCCCTGCCCCAACCCCCCTCATACCCCCTCCTCTACCCCTCTCCCCCTCTTCACCTTTCCCCCTCCACCATGCCCTACCCCCTGCATCCCCTCCCCTCTTGTCTCGGTCTCTGTCCTACGGACACCAGCTTCTAGTCCCTAGCCTCTAGCTTCTAGTCTCTACCTCTTCCAACCCCACCCTCCCCTCCACATACCTATCCTCCTCTATTGTCTCTCTCCCACCACAACTGAGCGTTTTGTTGTCTAGCTGCCTAGTTGTGGAACACTTTTATACATATCTCTTTAACACATATACCTTGGGTACCGCTGTTCAGTAGCACCACCACTCCATCCCCATACTCATCGACCTATGTTGCGCCCTAAAGACTCATCCTTCAGTCCATTCCCTCCCCTTCCCCTTTTCTTATTGCCTTTCCTCTTCTTCTTCCGTCTCCTCCTTACTATCACTTACCAGTTTTTTTTCCCATTCATCAGATATTACTGTCCCCTTAGAGTGTATAAGACTACAGTTGACAATGTCTGGCCCAGCCTATTACCCATACATTGCGGTTTGTACGATCTCCAAATTGCTGTGGGGACTATGGCCCTCATTCTGACCCTGGCGGTCTTTGACCGCCAGGGCGGAGGACCGCGGGAGCACCGCCGACAGGCCGGCGGTGCTCCAATGGGGATTCCGACCGCGGCGGTAAAGCCGCGGTCGGACCGGCACCACTGGCGGGCTCCCGCCAGTGTACCGCCGCCCAATTGAATCCTCCACGGCGGCGCAGCTTGCTGCACCGCCGCGGGGATTCCGACCCCCCCTACCGCCATCCAGATCCCGGCGGTCCGACCGCTGGGATCCGGATGGCGGTAGGGGGGGTCGCGGGGCCCCTGGGGGCCCCTGCAGTGCCCATGCCACTGGCATGGGCATTGCAGGGGCCCCCGTAAGAGGGCCCCTACATGTATTTCACTGTCTGCTGCGCAGACAGTGAAATACGCGACGGGTGCAACTGCACCCGTCGCACAGCTTCCACTCCGCCGGCTCGATTCCGAGCCGGCTTCATCGTGGAAGCCTCTTTCCCGCTGGGCTGGCGGGCGGTCTGAAGGCGACCGCACGCCAGCCCAGCGGGAAAGTCAGAATTACCGCCGCGGTCTTTCGACCGCGGAACGGTAATCTGACGGCGGGACTTTGGCGGGCGGCCTCCGCCGCCCGCCAAGGTCAGAATGAGGGCCTATGTTCTCTGTTCCCTCTACCTTGTTCTGTATTATTTTACATTACCAATACTAAAATAATTACAACACAAAAAAAAGTTATTTCAGAAGCCATATTCCTCCGCTTCTTATTATGAATATTAATAACAAACATATTAGGCCTGACGTATTTATTCTGAAAGTCATGCTAGAGCCAATAGGCCCTCCAGGGTGTGGTTGTTATTACACTGTGTTAAAGCATGTAGACATAATTGCTTTACGTAGGAATGTGGATCCATTTTAGTTTGCCTGGATACAGGAGTTTAGCTTAGCATCAGCTTGCAGGTCGGTACCCTTTTACCTAGCTACACATGCTCTGTTTTATTATTTAGTCTTATTAATTTTAGCATTGCTTGCAGTTTTTGCATTTTAGGAGAAATGTTTTTATTTTATAATCGGTTGCCATTCCGCGACAGCGTCATTATCAGTATTGTACGTCTTGGATTGTCATCATGTCCCTTTGCTTCACATTAGACAAGTACAGAATTTGAACATATCAGGCATTTTTGTTATGGTATTGCCGATCCAAGTTTGCGCATACAATCTAAAGCCTCGGTACATAACCAAATCAGGCTGTCTGCATGGACAATAACATGGGCCTTATAAAAACACTCTGTGAGACCAAGATCATTAGAGAGGGTTCCACCTAGATAATTCCACCCATACTGCATGTCACTTTGCAGCAGACCTCAGCCTCTGTGTCTCTACACCGCCTCATTTGGAGACTAGTTGCTGAACTTGTTCTAAGGTAACAAGGATTGGGGCGCTTCTCATTGACATGGCTTGGGCAGATTAGGTTTATCATGCCTTGGTCTCTTTCGGGTAGCCAATAAGCTTTAGGGGGGAATTTGTGTATTTATGTTTATTGCAAAATGTTGGGATTGTTCATATTCACATTGCTAATTCTCACAATCCTGATTTTGCCTCTTATCCTAATCATTGCAGCTCATGTATTTTATCATAGATGGCAGTATTTTCAATAAATGTATTAAAAACTATCCTGCATCTCCTTCCTTGCCTGTGTGTGTGTAAGAAACTTATTGCTAATGAGAGAAAAGATTATGGCTGGTTCCACCACGATTGTTTCCTCGGAAAATATCAGAGTTAATGCGCTCGGCTTCCAGAAATCACCTTTACTATCTGTGTGCTCGTGAGGTGCTGCTAGAAAGTTGGAAGGATTGGACCGACAGGTGCCAAGTGATGTAGGAGTGACTCAGTCGCCTACAAGCCAAGGTGCTGCTGCACCTAAACCAGCAGTCTCGTAGAGATACAAGAGTCCTTACAACAATACATTCTCACAGACTATTGAGTAGTAGTAGGCAAGGGTTTTGGTGTTAGTTTCCCACCTCTGACAAGCCATGCCGTCAGAAGATTTACAGAAGATTTACAGTTTTATAATCCTAGATAACCTTTTAATGATTATCTGGTTGATTTGCAAACTACAATTTCTGGTTTATTTGTCATTTTTTGACTGTGTCTGAAAGTTGCCTTGTGGGAAAGATTATACAGTAGTCAGTAGGAATGATATGGTTATAGATGCAAGCTAACAAGAAAGGCTATAGATGGGCCTCATTGGTTCTTTTAGAAAATGTATGTCGGATTCTACAGGTCTGATATGTTTATTTAAAAAAATTATGACAAAGGTAGTATTGTGAAAGTGTTTGTCAAAAAAGCCAATAGGTCTTTAAAGAACAATTGTCATTACACTGTTTTAGAGGCTGTAGACAGATATCTTGTAACATCGAATCTCACACAAACTGTAGTAAGCAAGGGTTTTGGTGTTTTTTATCCTCACTCCGACAAAACTTAGAATTGAAGTTTTGCAGTGTTTTAATCCATGTTAGACCATTGATTAATTCTGTAGGCTTGATTGATTTATTGGACAATGTCATGTCAGATGCTATAGGAATGATCTATATATTATGAAAGGGTACAGCAAAGATAGTAGGTCCGACTTACTGACTGAGCGAGGCACGTATTGAAGCTATTAGAGCTAAAAGGATAGTTAAAGACAGGTACATTGTTACATGGAATCTCTGAAATGACTGTAGTACGTCTGGCCTTTGGTGTTATGTTTGATCTGTTTATTATGGCAAGCTACGACAAAAGTGGCAGACCTGACTTATTTATTGTCATAAATATATTTAGAAGGCACTAGGCCTTTAAAGGTGGATACTGTATTAAACCCTAAAAAACTCTGTATTAAAGCCTGCAACAAGATATTGAGTAATATGAATTCTTATAGATTTCTATGATCTATAATAGGCAAGGGGTCTGTTGATGGTTACCTTACTTTAGAAAACCATGGGGTAGATGCTTTCTCCTGAACAAATATGCTAGACACTCTGAAGGTGATTTATATATTGTTTTGCCAACTTTACTTTTGTGCATAATCATAACGTGTGGATGTCTACTTAGTGTTTTTTTTGTAGGAAAGTGTATGCTGAATATAGAAGGCTTGAGTACGTTATAATCCTGAGCCAATGATAAATGATTACGGCCTCATTAGTTGATTAAGAAAAGTTATGTCCGATGCTACAGTTCCAATCTGTTTATTCTGAAAAAGTTTACAACAAAAGCAAAAGGCCTGACTTACTTACTGTGCAAATCATATTTTAAAGCAAATACGGCTTTAATGGTGCTTTGTATAATACTGTATTAATATTGGTAGAAAGGCATTTTGTTACCTGGAATCTCAAAGATCAATGTAGTAAGAAAGTATTTTGGAGTTGGGAACTGCATTAGACAAACCCTGTGGTAGAAGATTAGAATATTCCCTGTTAAATCCTCTTATGAGGGTCTGGCAGGTAAATTAAAAAACAACTATAAATATAAAAAAAACTCTACATACATAAAGGGTCTTTGGCTCAGTCCTCTTCTGTCTGTTTGAGTGTCATTCACATTCTTTATCTCCCCATGAGAGCATACGTAATGGGGCAATGGGTTAGCCTATTTCTATCATTGACTCTATTGGCCTGTGGGGAAAAACATTTTGCTTGATCACATATGCACATATGGAAATTAGAGTGCTTAAATGTCTGGGCTGGTGGTCAGTCCTTTAAACTTCATTTTTTTCTTTAACACTCTTTCATTTCCCTGCAACTCCCCAGGGGGTCCTACTAGACTCCTTGCTTCTTGTTGATTTCATATGCAGTGTGCCGCATCCTGCACAGTCTGTATTTCTAAACAGTTCAGCCATCTTGGAATGGTATTGTCCTTGATGTGTCATTGTTTTACCGTTGCTTGATATCCACTGTGTTTAGAAGCATTATGTTGGCCTCCTTGTGTCAGCACAGCAATGATATATTATACATTTTTGGAATTTGAAAATGGATGTGCAATGCAATGTTTACTGAGCGTCCATTTAGAATAGCATTGTGAATAGTATACGCTTTAAGATTGTCAACATATTGCTTCTACATGTGACAGTTAAGCTGGAACTTTAACACACACATACACTTTTTATAATACTATGTAATACTATAATACTACCCGCTGCTATGTTCATTGTTTTTGTACTGCAAGCGTACGGCCACCAATATTAGGCGGTGGCATGTTTTTACTTTTTCTACTTTGATTCTTTCAATTTATTTTCCACATGCATGGTGATTTTGTGTGCCTGTATTGCTGTGGATGGGTAATGAGTGAATATATGAATGAGTCAGTTGGTGAATGCATGGATGTCTGAGTGCAGGGATAAGGGACAGAGTGCAATTTATGTTGACTTGTAGAGCACCTACACGCAGCAGTGACTGGAAAGCCACTTTCAGTTATATGACAGACCTTTTCACTTTGCAAATGCTGTTGTTATAATGATCTGGCCATCTAGCCCTCCTCACTAATTTTACAGTCATCTATAAAATCTAGAATTTCATGCAAGTATTAGTACAGAAACTGTCAACGTCTCTCTACAAGCTAAAATCTTTACTTAATATTGGGAATAATAAACAAGAATAATGTTAACACGTTAGTTTCAAGGGCTTTGGCACATCCTTCCTTTCCTGCTCCAGTCTAACAATCCACTCCCTGCCTTTGTACTTTACGCTACTGCCAAGGAAAGGTCTTGCTGTGCTTGCCCTTTACATTGGAAATCTCTTTTCTGCTGGCTCCTTTGCATAATTTATTCCCTTATCTGATTATCTCAGCTCTGCCATACCCACTTCTCAGACCACTTAATGCACTACAATGATTCTTCGTCTCGACAAATGTCCATTGTATGCATCTCTTCCTTAACTCCTACTTTCCCATACATCTTCCACAGTAACAAGACTCCCTTTGCATTCTAGGTGCTACTTAATGGATCCCTCACCTCACACTTAAGAGCCTTGGCTTGGTATTTGTTGACCTGAAAATGTCCTTCAACATTTGGAGGCCATAGAAACAACGTTTGCACTCAGTTCATGTCTCTAACGCTGTCCTCATTTCCGAGAACAACTAAAATTCAGCCACTAGGCCACTTACTTTTAGGTTGTCTGTTCACAGTGGCAAGTGGAATTTGGATGAAGAGGCAAACTGCAATTGTCATACATCACTCCACCGTAAACAATATATTACAAATGGCTTCCTTTACATACTAAGCCAGTTGAAAAATCCCATAGACTCCTCAACCCAACAGTCAGGTACACAGAGATCCTGGAGGATAAGGGTAAGCCGGTACCCCAGGGAACTATGAGATGTAGAACCTTTCCAAAAGAAACGAAAATAACAGAACTTATACCCACCTTTGATAGATTTTGATTCAGGCTTTAACAAAATAATCAAAATATTCAGTTAGACTTAGGATATTTTCAAGTGACACCACTAACATTTTGTATGGTGTGTCTCAGATGCAGTACCCTTGAGGCTTCTCTAAAGTCTTTCATTACTTTAGACAGCTTTACAGCTATTCATGGTACCAAATATGAATTGGATAACACTGGCCCACTGCATTCTATGAAAGGTGTTAGGCTGAATGACAGACTAAAAGAAAGGTTACTTGAATCAGTCCGCATCCATTGGGACAGGGCCCTACCCGACAGGTCTATTGATTGGTTGGAAGTAGAAACTTGAAACCATCACTAATAATCTATTTTTATGATATTGTAGTTATAAGATAACTTATAAGATGCTGTATTGGCTAGTCGGAAACCTAGGCGGTCTCTTCAGTACAACTCCATGGTCTTGGGACAAAAATGGCATTAGTGGCATGCTGAAGAATTTGAGCACAGACCAAAGGGAACCGGTTACTGCTGTCCCATAAAACTCGGTTTAAACTCTTACATTTTGCAGCGAAAAATGAACCAATGGAGTAAAATAGAGCGCCTGTGCTGAGTTCAATTAAGGACCATTGTAGAATCAGATAACTGCATATCCGAAGGATTCTCGGCTGCACTCCCAAGAAGAGTGAGTAGTCAACAGTGAGTACAGAGTACAGAGAGAGTGAGATTTTTCACCATAGTAATGTGCATGCCTCAGCAACAGCTTCCTTTCCCAGGCCTGTAAACTTCCTGCTTCAAAGAGCTAATTCCTACCAGGAAAACGAAATTATGGTGGATTTATGGAGTGCAGGACTTTTAAAAGCAGAGAAGAGAGGGTGCCAGAGATACAGGTTCAAGAACAAGCAAAAAGAGAGCATATCACCTTACAATGTAAAATCCGGAGTATGAGGCTGTTAAGTGCAGTTCCCATACCTGGCGCTCCTGCACTAATGATGCCCGATCACTCCATCACCGTCTCATCCTTAAAGGGCTAACATGGAACTGCTTTGTGAATGTGATTGCATGAATGTGATGGAGGGGGTGGTCTTAACTGAATTATGTCATAAATTATTGGGATATTAGGGACCACCAAGCAGTAGCAAAGATGAAGTTCCATGCTAATCCTTACAGAATAGAATTCTAGGTGCTAATTAGAAACTGAAACCTGGACAACGAAAGCCTCGTTGAATATCGCAAGTAGCATTATCATGGAGACTTTGTTTATGGGAAGTGGTGAGAAGGTAGAGTCATATACAAAATCATCTACAAATGAAGGACATTTTAATATTTGCATGAAATATGATGGACCATGCAGAGCAAAAATGCTTTATTAAACACTTTAACATTATAGTAATTTAAAAAGTTAGCAGGATGGTAATAATCTAAGGTGTAAATTATCCTTATTTATGAGATACAATCAATCTTAACATTTAATGAAAATCATTAAATAACAAGGAGCGTGGCTTGGTTGGTAAGATTGGGGGGGTGTGAACTTCAGATTTGTTGACAATTAATACTAGCATATAATGTTTAAATACATTATACAACAAGCAGGGTGCAGGCGAGGGGCTAATGGGGCAGTGGAAAGGGAGACGAATGAGGGTTGGTAGAAGTACTAACAGAGAAAACACAATATTTTGCAAAATAATTAATATTTATGAGGACTTTTAAAACAGAGAGGGAGAGAGTATGTGTGTGTTTTTATCTGTGGGTATGTAAAAAGTCCTGGTGAAATCCAACAGATATCTCACCATACCCAACTGAAAACACCTGTACCCAACTATTTATCAGATAATATATTTATTAGGGGGGTGAAACACCTTCTCTCCCCTGAAGCTACATCCCTGTAAGTAACTGATAGGAAAAGTAAACTATATACGAAATGAACACTCCTGAAGAAGGTTTGGATTTATGAAGTTAAAATGCATTGAGCGCTAATACCCAATCTGTCGCATCAGTAGACCCTAAAAGGCTTTGGATCCAACTTAAAGTTTGGAGGCAACTTAAAATCGTTCAATATCTGGGGAACTCAAAGTATTGAGTTCCCTTTCACCACAGTTATTATATGGTAGAGGACATTCAGGGGGTCATTCCGACCCTGGCGGTCCAAGACCGCCAGGGCCGGGGACCACGGAAGCACCGCCAACAGGCTGGCGGTGCTTCCCAGCCCATTCTACCGCCGCGGTCAGAAAAGGGAATCCGGCGGTTTCCTGCCGGATTTCCCCTGCATGGGCTGAATCTCCATGGCGGCGAGATTCCGACCCCCTTCCCGCCATCCTGTTCCTGGCGGTTTTTACCGCCAGGAACAGGATGGCGGGAACGGGTGTCGTGGGGCCCCTTGGGGCCCCTGCACTGCCCATGCCACTGGCATGGGCAGTGCAGGGCCCCCCTAACAGGGCCCCACCATGATTTTCACTGTCTGCTTAGCAGACAGTGAAAATCGCGACGGGTGCAACTGCACCCGTCCCACCCCTGCAACTCCGCCGGCTCCATTCGGAGCCGGCTTCATTGTTGCAGGGTCTTTCCCGCTGGGCCGGCGGGCGCTCTTTTGGCGGTCGCCCGCCGGCCCAGCGGGAAAGCCAGAATGGCCTCCGCGGTCTTCTGACCGCGGAGCGGCCATTTGGCGGTTGCCGCCAGGCGGGCGGCTCCCGCCGCCCGCCAGGGTCAGAATGACCCTGTCAGTCTTTTAACTCTATTCCATATTTGGGGCTTGCTACAGAAATCTGAGGATTTTAAGTTTCCACCAAACTCTAAATGAGGATCTTTGATTTTCTAAATGGTAGTTACCGTCTGATATTCATTTGTCAAATGTGCTTTCAAATTAATTGAACATTGAAGCAAAACTTTTGATCAGTAGAAGGGAACAAGGGTTGTTAGGATACATGGCTTTAAGGTCAATAATCAGCAAGTGCAGGGGTGTAAAACTCCAATTCCCCTCACACCACATTCATTCCAAGGAAGGAAAGGCTGGTCGTGGTAACTGAATTTCAGCAATGCCCCTTGAAAGGCTTCAGGGTTGTGGAGAATAGACTATAGCACTATGTGAGGTTCCTTAAAGGAGAACTTCATTTCCCAAGAATCCTTGAACTCTCACATTGTTTGGAGAAGGTGGCAGTCATGTTGGATCATTGGGTATACATCTTCTCATGCTATACAGTGTCCTTGCTAGACAACTGTGCCACAGTGTTGCTACAGATGGGCTCTTACATATGGATTCTGGACTCTGTGTTTATTATTGGCTGCTGGACGACATTTGAAAACAAGTTCATTTTCATGAAATAGAAGATGGGTTCCTTGTCAAATGAAAGTGAAGGGGTGTTCCATATTAATGAGGTGCTAAATGATGTTGTTTTCGTTTTAGAAATGTCAGATTCACTTCAAGAATTTAGAGAGTTAGTTATACAGAGATATGTTTATGTTATAATTTATCTACGCCTAGGGCTGGATGATCAACATCTATGACAGATCATTAAAGCTATCTTATTTGTTCTTAGATATCCACCATGACCTACCGATGTCAGTAATCAGCAGAGAGATGAGTTGCAGTAGTAAAATCGTATATCTCTGATTTCTTTTGTGAGCCCCATTGGCCTGCACTCTCACTGCACACAGACATTTACTTCCCGACTTGTCAAACGCACCATGTCTCTCGGAATTCGTATCGAAAGATTCACCTCCCAAACCCACATTGCTAAGAAGGCAAGCACAATCTGTAATCCATTGTCACTTGCCCACAAGTCAAATAATTTCTCAGAGGGCTTGACTTCAGAATAACCATCCAGTTAATGGTTAAATCACACCTAATTAGTGGCAATGATCTGCTCACTGTCATCAAAGATTTCCACCTCCCACAAAACACATTCTCATCACTCTAATTTTAAAGACGAGTCGCACTGTGGAACGCTGGTTCCTGGAGTAGACAAAAGATTCACTAGGGAATTTAAAAAACGTGCTGAGGATACGGAGATGATGGAATGAACACACAGACCCAAAACTGGACCTGCACGTAGCCCGGCAGTGTGAAGGGGACACAACCGTTTAGCTTGGAGGTGCGCTCCCAATGGCCCTGTGCTCCAATGAAAATAGACAGAGGCAAGTGGGCACCAAGTATAAAATATGTGTGTCTCCACAGTCAAGGCAATCAGTCCAATACTACCCATAAAATGCAGCAGCAAAAATAATGTACAGGGTGATCTCCTGAAGACTTAATACTGATTGGTTATTACTCCAAGGCTCCTTTTAAGATCAGGGTGCAAGGACACATTCAGTAGGCACCAAGGCTCAGGGACTACATTTCTCTCTCACTTACCCCAGGCAGTTGCTATATCCTAGACAGAGGTCACAATAGGGTAACTTCTAATGTCTTACACTTACCTTTTCTATACTACAGAGTTTTGGTAACAAACAATACTTCAGTTTATTCAGTGTGCATCACTTTCTATAATCCACCACTAGTTAGAGCCCTGCTTGTGGTCTTGTGCACCCTCAAATACTTTTCTTGCAGGAGCGCTGGAGTCTGCCTCACCCCTAAGGTCTCCTGTGCTGGCCCTTGGCACTACTTCTAGCAAATCTATCTTTAAGGGGCATGCATCCCTTCAAATATAACATTTTGCTTTTGGTTGCATTCTGCATGGCACTGCTGAAAAAATTGGATAATTCACAAAACCCCAATTGCAACCACAGATTAGGGGATCGAGTGATCTTGCTCTGCAGTGCAATGCAAGAAAAACAAAGGTCATAAGGCCTTATCAAATGACTGACAGGGCAGATCCTTCCTTCAACTGGCTTATTTTACTCTGTGTTTTCTTCTAGACAGTGTACAAAATTGGGCTACTGGTTGAAGGGGTGAAACCCTGCTCAAGCAGGAACCCTAATCCTTGTCAGGGTGAAGTCACAAGCAAACTCTAAATTAACCTAAGGTCAGCCCTCTGGTAGCTTTGCACAGAACAGTCAGGCTTAACTCAGAGGCAATGTACAAATTATTTGTGCAACAGTTCAAACAGTACTACAGTAAGGATACATCAAAATAGGATCCCACACCAGATTACAAAAATAAAATATAAAGTAATTTTTAATAAGTAAACAAAGACCCGAACAACAAACATACAATCGGTAGAACCGGAGATATGCAATTTTAAAGACAGTAAAAAGAGCACAGCAAAGCACCACAAGCCAACTATGGCAATTTGGTCATGCCGGAACAGATCAAAGTCACAAGTCCCAGCCGACTGCGATGGAATATGGGCCGCTATAAGCGCATCTTAAATCCTGGTTGGGGAGCATTGTGGGCCCCGCATCGAGGATGCGTCGTGTAGCCCAGGCAATGTGTTTGTTCTGTGGGGTCCACAGGTGGGCTGACAGAGCACCTTCAGGCACCTCTGGGGGCCCTTCCATGAGTCCTGAACTAGGGTGGCACCACTAGACAGGGTAGCTCTCACAGAAGGCAGAGTCCAGTTGCTGGGTCGAAGGTTGTTGGAGTCTTCTGTTCCTGAGGCTGTGGTTAGGAGGCTAGCCACCTAACCCTTGGAGTCACCCTGGTGTCCTGGGTTCAACAGATGCAGGTCTAGTCCTTCTCATCCCAGCAAGAGACCTGCAGGCAACAGGTCAGCACAGCAGGGCAGCAGTACTTCAGAGTAGCAGTCCAGCAGAGGGGCATTCCTTTCAAAGGCCCAGCAGTCCTTCTTCCTGGCAGAGAAGCCACAGGTCTAGAAGTGAACTGAAGAGTTGGGGCCTGAGGTCCAATATTTATACCTGTGCCTTCCTGTGAAGTGGAGGAAGCTTCTAGAAGTTTCCCTGGCTCTGACCTACCTACAGGGGGTAAGCACTCCTTTGTGTGGAGGCAGGACACAGTCTATTCAAGTGTAAATAGGGCTGTGCTCAGCTCTGCCCTCTCATCCTGCCAGTGATGGTGCACCCAGACACACCTAAGCTCTCTATTGTATCTGGCAGTCTAGGGGGCATACACAAAGCCCAAATGTCAGCTACACCGAGTCATGTGACCTAGAGATAGGCTTTCTAACGTTCTAAATGTGGCATTTTCCAAATCGTAATTTAAAATCCAACTTCGCCATAAGAGATTAATTTTCATTACAGTCCTAAAGACACCAAACATGAACTTTTTACCTGTTCTGATTGGGAAGTTAGAGCTTGTTAAATGTAATAAGGTAACTCCAATGTTACTCTGCAAGAGAGGTAAGCTTTGCAGTAGTGAAAATTGATTTAAAGAGCTTTTCACTATCAGAACATGTAAAACTTAAAGGTACATGTCCACCTTTTAAGATACACTGTACCCTGGCCTTTGGGTTGTGCAGGGCCTCTCCTGGATGTGACTTATGTGTATTAAAAATGAAGGTTTTGGCCTGGCAAAAAGTTTATTTTGCCAGGTTGAAATGGAAGATGAAAACTGCACACATAGGCTGCAATGGCAGACCTGAGGCTTGTTTAAAAGGCTACTTAAGTGAGTGGCACATTATGTGCTTCAGGCCCACTTGTAGTCTTTAGTTTACAGGCCCTGGGTACATGCAGTACCACTTTATTAGGGGTTTGTAAGTAAATTAAATATGACATTCCGGGATATGTCAATGTGAGCATGTTTTAAGGAGTGAGTCCATTCACTTAAGCACTAGTTCACAGTGGTAAAGTGCATAGAGTCCTAGGGCCAGATAAAACAAGATCAGCAAGAATGGAGAACAAAGAATGCTTGGGAAAAGACCAACCTAGGGCTGACTGGTCTAACAGGCAGCCTTCTCCTTGTGAAGAGGTACTTTCCACACTCCTCCTCAGCAGTTTGTGTGGCAACTTCCTTTAAGGCATATCAAGACAGGCCCCTTCTTGGCAGGATGCAGAATTTCTGGTTCCTGTTCCTGGACCTAGGAAAGGGGAGTTATCAGCCAGTGACCCCTAACCATGGAATGTCTTTCTCGGTCTCTAATTGTTTGGGACCCCTGTACTCATTGCGAAATCCTAGCAAAAACACTGATGTTTTCTGTTCCATACTTGCAGGGCCCTTCAACATCTAAAGATGTTGGGCCTATCAGAGGGTTTGTGGTACGGGGACAAGATACATATGACTCGAGAAGCAAAGGAGAAGTTGAAGAGGTGGTTGAAAAAAATTGGAGTCCTGGAATGGCTGTGCAATATTTGGAATCAAACCAGACTTTGTTTTTGAGACAGTTGCGAGCAAGTCGGGATGGGGGTGCAATGGATTTCCCTGCAAGAGGAGATCCAATCACAGTTTTGAGAAAAATATATATCCATATGTATGTACCACATAGTTTTCATACTTAAGTTCCAATTCTCTCCTGCATTATCGGAATCCCGCTAAGCTGCCTATTCCCATCCCTGGCCAAGCTGCTTTCTCATGTGCTCTGTGATCCTATCTACTTCACAGAACAGTTCCCCCTCCCTCACATTACTATTTCAGCTCTGCACCAAGGCTTCCCCACTGACCTTTCTGACACCTACATCATCAGTGCAAAGAAACCTCTCCAAGCCATGTAAAGTTTAGCTCTCTCTCACACATTAAGTTCAGCCTATCAGGCAAACCCACAAGCAAGGTCACAGCTTCCTTTTGCCTACAAACACTCCACCTGTTTTCTGTTCTTTTGTTTTTGCCCACACTGCATTATGTATAATTTTACTCTGTGGTCTTGGAGTTTGTGTATATATGCGTCATTTCTATTTTGTATATGCTTGCCCATGTTTGGACTATGTCCCCTTTCGGGGTTTTGCAGTGAGAGCACTTTCTAACAAATATGAAGAACCAACAAGAATGACTCAGGGCTCAAGAAGCTTGTTTCTTTTTTTTATTTTTATTTTTTATATTTTTATTAACAATTTGCTGTTATACAAATACAGAATGATTTGGTGTGGCAGTTGAGGTTTCCCATGCAGCTCAGGATGTTACATACTTTTGGTCAAATATCACATACGTTCTTTTACCTTTACATCAATTTGAATTGCCTATGGCCTAATTCTGAAGCCTCGTACATTTGCCTGTGCACCACACGAGAGCTATGCCATCGATCTGATTGTTGTATGTCTAAAACAGTCTTTAACTAAAATTAAACAGGTTAATGGTGCAATGGAACTTGTATGGGCAGGTGGTTCCATTGTCTGAAGTCAACCTCTGCTCCGTTACCCTGGAGCAGGGTTGGTACTTTTCATGTTTACCATCCCTATTTTAATCCCAAGATGGTAACTCCTTCAAATAATGCCCGTTCCCTCTAACCCCACTCGGTCATTTCTGTGCCCTTGGCAGTGCATTCCATGTCTGTCTTCGTTACCTTTCTAGTGTCTTCTAGGTTCCAAACCCTGGATTTATCCTTCCCTACCCCAGGAGTTGTGTCACTGCCGTCCTCCTTCTTAGGCCTTTAGTTTTTATTTTCATGTCAGTCCCTCTGTGGTTGTGTCCGTACCCCTCAGTATCCCTTCCCACTTTGTCAGTATCTCCTCCCATTCTGGAGCGATGGGGGTCTGGCGGAGTCCACGCTCCTCCTCTCTCTTCAGTATCTGCAGTTCTGCTATGGCCCACTTCTCTACTTCCCGTCTCCATTCCGTCAGTGATGGGCATCTGGGGGATTTCCACCCCAAGGTGATCAGTCTCCGGTATAAAACCAGAGCAAGGTTCAGAAAACGACCCCTCACCTTCCCACGTGGGAGTCCGGTTCCAAGACCCAATAGGCACACACTGGGAGAAAGGGCCAAATCCCTTTCAAGCAGTCTAGAGAGGTCCGCCAACACACTGCCCCAGCCCTGACACAGGTCCGGGCAGCTCCACACCATGTGGTCGAAGTCTGCGTTCACGTCACTGCACCTGGGGCATGCCCTGAGGACCCCCCGTACATTAAGAATAAGCGGTGTGGGGTGAGGTACGTCCTGTGCATGTAATTATATTGAGTATATCTCAGTCTCGTGTTTCTCGATACTTCCTTTGGGTACGCTAGCACTCTACTCCACTCTGAGTCTGTTATTTCATTTTCCAAGGATCTCTCCCACCTCTCCCGTAAGGATTGCATTGGGTCAAGGGCTCCTTCCTGTTGGGCTCGATACAGTCTTGTGATGCGGTGTGCATCATCCCCCAATGTTAGGAGGAGGTGTAATATCTGATGGGTGGCAGGCTCTGCATTCACTGTTTCCCTGTGTTCCCGTAGATTATGTGTTAACTTTTGGTACAGAAGGAATTGTCCCGGATGGATTCCTCTATCATTCACTAGATCAGTAAAGGGCCTCAACACCCCATCCCGGAATAAGTCACCTACCGTCTCTACTCCCACCCTTTTCCAAATCCCGAGCCCTTTACCCACCAAGCCATCCTCCCCTAGATCTAGTATTAGGGCGGTCAGTGGCAAGGTCAGAGAATAAGGGGATCCCACCCCCACTCGTCTTGCACACCTCTTCCAGCAAAGAAAGGCTACTTTTGTCATCAGACTGTCCATTTGGCGTGCCACCTTCTTAATAATCAATTGCGCTATGACTCGGTCCATACCTCTATCTCCCACTATAATCCATCTGTCCAGTTAACCATTTCCAAGGAACCAACTGGCGACCCATTGCAGTTGGCATGACAGGTAGTAGGCCTCAAAATCTGGAACTCCCAGGCCTCCTGCTAAAGTTGGTCTACACAGGGTCGGGAGTGCTGTACGGCTGCGGCCATCGTCCCAGATAAGCTCCCTAAGTAGAGTATTTAACTCTCGAAACCACGCTGAGGGAATCGATAATGGTAGGTTAGCAAAATAATAGAGGAGGCGGGGGAGCATGATCATTTTAGATAAAGAAATTCTGGCCATGATGGATAGTTTTAATGAGCGCCAGAAACCGACTGAGGCCCTCAGGGAGCGGAGTGCCCTTCCAATGTTTCCATCTCTCAGATCCCCAGTCTCATGGTATACCTGTATACCCAAATATTGAAAAGTGCGTGGAGCCCAAACTATGTTCCCAGGGCAGGAGGAGGGTCGCCCATAAGTTTGTGTTAGGGGAAAAACGAATGTCTTACTCCTGTTGAGGCATAGACCTGAGAGTGTACCGAAATGGTCCAGCGTCTGCAAGGCCCAAGATAGACCCGACTCTCCATCATTGAGGTATATGAGTATATCATCAGCATATAGTGAAATGATATGTTCTGATTGGCCCCATTTTACTCCCTTGCCAGTGCCCTTGCTTCGCATTGCAACCGCCATTGGTTCTATGGCCAGAGCAAATAGAAGCAGCGAAAGAGGGCACCCCTGTCGCGTCCCCCAGTATATAGGGTAAGTATCCGATATTATTCTGCCCGTCCTCACCCTCGCCAACGGGGACATATACAGTAAGTCCACGCATTTTATCCAGCCTTCTCCCATTCCCATCTGCCGCATCACTATTCTCAAATAGTCCCATCTGACCGAATCAAAAGCTTTCAAAATCTACTGCAAGCAGCAGTCCTGCCCCGGGCCTCTCTTCTTCGGGCATGTGCAAGATGGCGAACGAACAAGTTCAAAGAGGTGCTGCGGTTCGGGACAAAGCCATTTTGATCGGTATGCACTAACCCAGTGATGTGGCGTAGGAGTCTATTGGCTAAGGCTTTACTGAGGATTTTAAAATCATTATTCAACATCGACAGAGGTCGAAAGTCCGTTACTGAGGCCTCTCTCTACTTCGTTTTGGGCAGAGGGACCACCAGTGCCTCCCTAAGTGAGTCCGGTAGCATTCCGCGTTGCAATGCCTCCTTGTACATCTCCACCAACTGGGGGGCTAACAGTGCAGTATATTTTTTGTAAAAGTCCATGGGAAGTTCATCCGTCCCTAGGGTCTTACCGGAGGCCATCTGTGCAATAGCCTCCTGTACCTCGTCTACCATCAGCAGGCCTCCTAAACTATCCTGTTCCTCGGGTGCTAGCGTGGTCAGAAGGAGTGGACGCAAAAAACTGTCAAGGTCATCTGCTCTAAGCTCTCCCAGGGCCCCGTAGAGATGGGAGTAGTACTCTTTGAAGGTGTCATTTATGGGTCCCGGCATGCACTGACGTTCCCCCCTTTTTCATTGACACTTGTAATGGGTTCACTGTCCCCTTAGGCCCTCACTAACCACGCAGCATTCTACCCGAGTGGCCCTCCTCAGCCTGGAGTGATGCCAGATATTCCCAGAGGCTGTGACAGCGGAGTTGCTCTTCCACCTGGGCATATGACTTCTGTGCCTGGACATATCTTTCCTGTACTGCATCCCCATTCTCCCCATCTCATTCCCCTTCATGTATTATCCTCTCTAAACTATTCAGTTCGCGTTCTAGAGTGCGTCTCACTCTGACTGTCTGACCTAGGCAAAAAACTCTAGTTGTCACCTTGAGGGCCTCCCATTCCAAGGATCTTGAAGAGGCTGATCCTTTATTGGTTTTAATATGGTCTGAAAGGTGTAGGCGAAGGGATTCTCTGTATGCTTGGTCCTCTAACGAGCCAGGGGTCAGTCTCCATGTCGGGACAGGAGGCATATCCATTGTCGCTTTCCAGGTGGCCAGTAGGGGGCTATGGTCTGATAATGTGCGAGCAAGGTATTCTGCGTGGGTCATTCCCTGATATCTGCTGTACACACCACCCTATCTATTCTGGTATGTACTTGGTGAAGTCCCAAATAGAATGAATAGTCTCTCTCAGTGGGGTGTTGGACCCACCATACATCCAATAGGCCCCATGCATTCATCCATTCTCTCAATTTTCTTGCCACTCTATGTGTCGCTGCCCCTGTAACCGGTGGAGAGGATCGGTCTAAGTCCACGTCTAATATTCCGTTACAGTCTCCCCCGATTAAGATACCCCCGGTTTGTTGGTGTGTGAGATGACTCGACAGTTGCGTTATAAAGGGGACCTGATCTTGGTTGGGGTCGTAGACACTGCCCAAGACAATTAGAGTTCCATGAAGCCTCCCCTCCGCTATCACAAACCGACCCTCATGGTCTATGTCCTTAGATATGACTTCAAAGGGACCCCCGCTCGTATCCAAATCAAGGCGCCCCTCGCATACGCTGAATAGCCAGTGGCAAACACCTGCCCTCTCCATCTACTCCTCAATCTCTCCACCTCTCCTGTGGTTAAGTGGGTTTGTTGTAGCATTGCCACCTGCACACCCCTTCTTTTAAAAAAGGACAGTATTCTGTGATGTTTGGATGGGGACCCCATACCGCGTACATTCCATGTTAGTATATTATATTCCGCCATGGGGTTGTCTTATTAGCATTCCAGGTTGCCCACCCCTGCTCTGGGTACAGTCTCCTCGTGTTTCGGAATGTGTACATAAGTATTTCGCTCCACCCTGCCCATCGCAACTGCGAAAGTTGTAACTGTAAAACCCAACTCCCTAACCCCAGGGCGCCTCGCAAACAGTAGGGTGCCCAATAAACTGTGCAACATGTTCAACAGAGTATCTAACATTTTCGCCAGTCTGATTGGTTGGACGAGAACTCGGTGGGGGGGATATAGTCCGGAGGGGCCACGTGTACAAACAATTCACTTTGCCCCAGGGTTGTGGTATCACATCCGTTACACAAGTTTGTCTGATGTCTGGGGGGTCACCTTCGGGGCCCGTGGCGAGGACTCCGAGCATCCTATGGAGGACCCGGCCGTGCCATCTGAGTCTACCCCGGGGGGATCCCTCTCTGCTCATGGATGCCACCGCCTCAAAGGCCGCTTGCTTTCCAAGTTATTTCTATATATGCGTTGGTATCCCACGTGAGCGGTCCCTGTTCCTCCACCTCCCTAGGACTCTGCGCTTTCCAGTCTCTCTTACGTTAACTTTTGCGCTCTGGGCCGACTGGCCTCCATGAGCTTCAAACCATTCCCAGGCCTCTTTGGGGTTCTGAAAAAACAAAGATTTACCCTTCTGTGTCACTCTCAAGCGAGCCAGGAAGAGGAGCGAATACTGGATTCCTTCCACTCCGAGGGCCTTTTTGACTGCCTTGTACGAGTTTCGCCTGATCTGGACCTCAAAGGTGAAATCTGGGAATAACGTCACCTCTCAAATTCACAACTCTGAAGGGGCCCGTCTCCCTGGCCCTCTGGATTAGGGCATCCCTGTCTCTGTAATGCAGAACTCTGGCTATCACCGCTCTGGGTGGTCTGCCCGGGGCAAGGGGTCTCGAGGGCACTCGGTGTGCTCGTTCAAGCGTAAAAAACGGAGTCAGGTTGTCTGCTGCTATAACCGTGCGCAACCAATTTTCCAGAAATGCCACCATATTCGTCCCTTCCGCTCCCTCCGGCAGGCCTTCTACTCGGATATTGTTCCTTCGGTTCCTCCCTTCTGCGTCCTCAGCTCTCTGTTCCAGCCGCTTCACTCTGTCGTTGAGATTCTCTACCATAATTGTTGTGTCTCTTTGTTTGGGAGTGATATCCGCCAATGCGGTCTCCGCCTCTTTAACTCTAACAGTTTTTGATGGTCTGCCCTCAGAAGCCCCACCTCTACAGCCACTTGATTGATATTGTGATGTAGTGTAGCTTTGCTGTCTTCAATTGCCCCTAGGATCTTGTCTAGGGTATCCTGCACTCTAGCCTGCGAGAAGTTCAGAGGTTCCCCCTCTTTAGGGTCAGTGTGTGTTGGACGGTCCATAGCTTTGGTCTTGTGCTGGCTTTTGGATGACATCGGGCTTGCAGTGCTTCACTTCAGAGTTAACGGGAAGGTGAGCCGGACTGTTATATTTCACTCATTCACGTAAGCTCAAAGGCTTATCTTGGACCAGTCAGTTAAATCCAGCAGTCCAACTCAGCTCTTCCACTCAGTAGTATTGTGGTTCTCTTAGAGTGTACCCCCTCTTTCACCTGGTTCTCTCATTCCTAGGTCCCTAGCTGACCCTTCTTATTGTTGCCCTAAGCACCGGGCCCAGGTCTTTACTGCTCTCCACTTCCAGCGTTTCCTCTATCGGGTGCAGTACACCACCCAGGGCAGCAGCGGCTATTACAGGCCTTCTCATTTCCACCTTCACATTAGTCCAAGTGCGCTCCCTCCTTCCAGCTAAGTCCGGTAGGACTCACCCCCTCACTTCTGCTTTATGTCCTTATGGGGAGCTGGGCTCACTCCTGGTGTCTAAAGTTCGTGCGTAGTGTGAGATCGCTCTGCCCACCAAGGTGTTTCACTTACTTTCGGTCCTCATTCCCCAGCATCCCTTCCCTGTTGTGGGCGCCAGGTCCGCACCGACACCGCCGGCTGACCACGTACTCCACCACACTCTCCGCGTTTACAGGCGCTGTATACGATGCACTGCAGCATGTTCTCTGCTAGTCCGAGGCGGGACCGCCCTTCAACGTCCACTTCCAGTCCCATGGGGTTGTGCTCTGCACCTCGGTCCTTGTTATCCATCGTTACTTCCTCGTTATGGGTGCCGGGCCTGCACCAACACCGCCGGCGGCCCGCACACTTTGTCGCGCCTCGAGCGTTTTATCTGGCGCACTGCAGTGTATTTTCCTCCAAGCCGGGGTGAGACCACCCTTCAACGACCTCTACAATTCCCCTGGTGGTGCGCGCCGTACCTCGATCCTTGTTCCCCAGCGTTACTTCCTCATTGCGGGCGCTTTATCCGATGTACCGTAGCGTATTTTCTGCCAGGCCGGGGGGAGACCGCCCTTCAACGTCCTCTACAAGTCCCCTGGAGGCCTGCTCTGCACCTCGTTCCTCATTCCCCGGTGCTACTTCCTCGTTATGGGTGCCGGGCCCGCACCGTTACCACCGGCGGACCGCGCTCCCAGCACACACGGGCGCTTTATACAATGCACTGCATCGTGTTCTCTGCCAAATCGGGATGAGTTCGCCCTTCAATGTGCTCCTCTGGCAAGCGCCGGAGCCACCGGCAGGACCATGTCACTACTCAAGTCCCCGGTCTCGACCACGGCCGCAAGCCCCGCGGCCCTGGCTCCAGCGGGGGCCCCCACGCTCTGGGATCAGACTCTCCTTCGTTCCTCTGGACCCCTGGAGCCCCCGGGTACCGACTCTACAAGTCGATGGTCCCCGAGAGTGGGCCATTTTCAAGGATTAATTGTAGGTCCCTCCGGAGCCACGTTCTCGAGCGTGCGCCATCTTGGCTGCTTGGCCACGCCCCCCCACAAGAACCTTGTTTCAAAGGCATAACACTGGGATGTGGGTCTGCCTTCTGCCTTAGCCTGCCAATAAACATTGGTACCTCAACAACCATTTCATCTGTTGTGGAGCCTTGCCTAGTGTTTGTGTTTTCTTTGTGTCACTCTGAGGAGGGTTGGAAAGGTTGTTTCACAAACACATAGGGACAAACCAAGTAAAGGCTTGCTCAAGCGATCTCTTAGCTCGTTGGGGGTAACACCTCTGGGTAAAATGACTTAGGAAGGGGTCTACTGCTGTCCTTACAGTACAAGGGGACCCTCTGTTTCGTAGCCTTCACAAAAAACTGAGGAATGCTTTGGCGATTCCCTGCAACTCATATTGCTGTCTGGTTGTCTTTCTCCAACCTCCATCTGAGGCACCACTCCTGCGCAGGAAATCAAAATGATTCCAGTCATGGACACCACATGCACTCCAGGCACGTCCTATAGCACTTACCGGCTCTAATCATACCTGTATTATACAAAGTAATGAAGAGACCAATTCAAAACAGAAGAGGTCTATGGACAAATCTCCTTAGCAGGCAACATGCAAAAATGCATGCTTTGCTATTATGATCTGTTGTTGCCACCAGGGTCAATCCTCAACAACCCAGTGAGCTGGCCATAGTCACTCTAAAAAAAAGGATGCACTTGGAGCACTCCTACACACCATAGGGCTCACTCCACATTGCACTCCATGTGACAGTGGGTCTTCAGCAAACATGCATGATTATTATGTACACTGAGGCCAAAACAAGTCAGAAAATCACAAGGACAAAACTCATGGCAGGGGTACACGTTCTCAATACTCTAGCAGGGGAAGTTGCAGTGCAGATTGGACGTTACTAGAGAGTAGATGGCAATGTGTTGAGCGGGAAGAACAAATGGAGATGTGGTGATCTAGGAACAAGAATACAGCTGTGTTAAATACAGATTGATTCCAGTTGAAATTTCCCTTCTGATGATGTAACCTTGCATATTTTCTGGCATTTGTATTACATCTTTTGTGCGCCTCAGATTATGCTATTACACCACGTCACATAAGCAAAATTTCACACCGGTAAAAACCCTATCAGAGGAGCAAGGAAACAATGCAAACAAACCAAATTCGAGAAGCTGTTGTTCGTGCCACACGCAATTTTGCACCATTTTACTGCAAACTCCCTCCATATGTTCTATTCAGACATGAGATGTTGGACAGGCATTTTGCGTAATATTGCGTAATTTCATGTAACCTGTGGACAAATTTCCGCAAATCATGCAAGTTTTGCCCGGACTTACTGCAGACATCAAGCATGCAACCGAAAAAGAAAATACATCCTAAACCCCAAAAGGACCAAGCACAGCAAACAAGCCCCGTCTGCTACGAGGGTGCTTGGGCATATCTTTCCCCATTGAACTTCCTGAAAAATGGGGACAGTGTATTCCCAGCACTGTTTTTCACCTACATTGGTTAAAATATTGTAGGTTTAACTGAGAGTTCTGGGTGGCCATTCTGCAACTTTGACACCTTCCTGGGAGGCCACAGGCTGCTTCTAGAGCAGGAAAGCCTGCCATGATCCAAATATGCACCCATTCGTGTCACATCCTCCTGCAGTGTAGGGCTGGTTTGAACATGGTTGATTTTAATTCCCGATTCAGGTCTGTGAATATGAACTAATGAAATAATACTTCAGGGGTGGGCAGAACCCGAGAGTAATATTTCTCTGATAAATTAAGCTATGTATGTCCCTATCACAAATTGTGCAATACAAATCATTGGAAGCTCAACTATTTGTAATACGGGGCAAGCAGTGACCCCATGGAAAAAAAGGTCCATCGAAAATCCTAGGGTATAAAAAATATCACTTTTATGTCCTGTCCCAGGATTTTATGTCATGTTTCCTGTGTCGGGTAAGAGCCTAGTGTCGATTTATTTCCCAGTTGTTTGAAGTTGTAGGTACTGCCTATCAGAGACAAAAGTGAAGCTGGATATGTTCCATCCATACTGTCCAGGTTACTGTGTGCCTGAGACAAAAAAAGATCCTCTGTATGGCTCTGGAGTGCATGTGCCTCTGCCTAGAGTTCCCCATAGAGAGTTATATAGGTTTTTTAACTTTTCACTTTAGCACGCACGGCAACAGTGTGTGTTTACCGATGTTTTTCCGTGACACAGAATGCTACCAAAAGCAGGGTTCTGTGGTCTGGAAGGATATACAGAGTTTGCGCTTTAGCTCTGTGTGACTATTGTCAGCAAACAGGAAGGCTGAGTACTGACATATTGTGGCAGGACTGCCTCTTTCTCCGTCAACTGACAAGAACAGTTGCTTATCCACCTCTCGTGTTTTAAACTTGTCTGCCAGTCCCCTGCAAATGGACCCTTCACTCCATCCGTGTGGGTCATGGATGTTTGGAGTGTATGTTTAATTCCTGTGTATGCAGAAAGCGGTATGTTTGTGCAGTGTCTATTACATGTGGTTATTGCTACACAGGAATGTATTTTGATTTCCTCAAAGTGGAGCACGAGATGGGGGCTCGAGAAAGCTTCATAAACCAATGTGAATTACAGGGCTTCTTCAGAGCATTTCTGTGTTTCCTTGTAGAGGTTTGGACTATAGTGTGGGGGTCAGAACGGGGACATGAAAAGGCAAAAGTTTTTTTTTTTTTATAGTAGGGCAGTAACCTGATCCATTGTTCCCTAAAAGTGGATTTCTTGATCAGTTAACAATTAGCTAAATAGAGTAGTCTCTCTCTCCTTTGTGCCCTTTTCTGGATTTCCCTCTAACAACTGTCTTCCCACTTCAATTCACCTTTTGCTAATACCTGGTTATAATTGACTGGACCAGGCAGGGAGGAATATGTAAAAAGTATGAGCAAATTTAAGGTGTGTCAAGGCTTCTCTATCAGAATCCTGAGGTCCCACACCAGCGGCGACAGAAAAACTCTTTTGTAAGCCATGGTTGTGGTCACAGTCTGTCTACCATAACTCAAATTTCCCCTTGGACAATCACTAAGTTTCACACAACCGTTCAACACTCTTACGGGAGTCACCATTCAGATCAGACTCAATCCACCTCCCAATAAATGTAAGACCAATACCACAAAAATATGGAGAATCCTGAAACATTTGATGGTGTATATACAGACACCTTCTTTAATGACAATTTTGCTCTTTATATATGCACGTCATCAATCATATAGTGATCATATCAACTTTGTACGTATTGAAAACAACCCAGACTAAAAAAATATAAAAATAAAGGGGGAGATACACATAAGACACCCAGCAATTGTCTATTTCAATTATACCAAACCTTTGTATCATTAAACATGGTCCATGGTGTACACATTAAAGTCACCATCTATTGTAATTAAATTGTTTCAGTGGACTTTGTAAATTGTTGCCACTTTCTTCAGTGCAAAAAACATGGTACATATATTACAAAAATGCATGCGGATAAGTAGACCTTATTGCCCATAAAGGAATGGTGCATTGTATTGAAAAGGCTTATTGTTAAACATTTTCTTACAATGAAAATTAGCTCAATGCTATTTTCACTGTAGAAGGTTAGCTGTTCCGTTGGAAAGCATTTGGAAACAATATTAAGTTTAATAAATGTTATCTGTACCTAAGAAACAGCTAGAGAAACATTTCAAGGATTTTTTTTAATAATTAAACAAAATTCAACGTAATGGTACATTTGCATGTTGTGTATTAAAAAGAGGGTAATTTAGAAACGTTATTTTTGCCCGCCTAAAGCTTCTAATGTCTTTCAGTGCCTTCAAACTGTGACTTTCCAGCTGATGGCTCCCCTGTGGTGAGGGGTAAACTGCTCCCAGGAGCAAAACATAGGCTGACCTGAATGGGCAGAGACAAACCTTCTGAACCTAATAGAATACTCAGGGAAAGTATGGAGGATCTTGTTTGATATTGAAGTGTCAAGTCCTGCTTGAATGTCACAACCTGCTTGACAGGTCTGCTTGGGAGTTTCATATGACACTAGGTGCACCTCAAAGGGGCCTCCCCTCTCATAGGCAAATGTTAGTTGACATTTGAGTAGGGCTCTTCTATTGTCCTCTATCCAGTAAGGGCACAACCACAGTGGGACTCCCCTTGATATAACAAGTCAAAGGCTATTTGACAGGTCTGCTAGGTTTACATATAACATTTGGGGGGGGGGGCACTTCAAATTAGGGAAACTGGATGCCAGAACACCTTGTGTGTATCCACTGTCTGGTTTCAGAAAACAGCTTTGATTTTACTAAACTTCTGTCTCTGAGCTTGTTGTGGGTACAGGGACTGCCTAAAACTGGATTTTAGCATTAGATGTGGGAGGATGCAAGGATTACCATAGTACACTGCCCACTCATACCTCCAGCCTTCGCAGCCCAAGTTAGTGTGGCTGAAGGGTTTAGCCATCTTGAATATGTCCAAAGTAGATAGGACTTGACCCAGGAAACACTGCCCGATTGGTTAGGGAGCCCCCAGGGGTCATTCCCACCCACTAGCTTGTTTCCGGCATACATTTTTCACCTCCAATCAGCCACTTCAGATCACCTCTGGAGCCTTGGAGGCACAGAAGAGAACTGGGTCTTCTGGGTATGACTTTAAAAGAGACATGAATCTTAGACCTGCTCAACCTCTTGTATCCAGGACAAAGAAGTAGCCTCCAAGGGTCAATAGGCTGACCTCCATTTAAAGCTACAGAGACACAAAAAGATACAAGAGGCCTTTTCGAGCAACTTCCCAGCAGACCAGTGGCAGCTAGATCTGGAATAGACCCTGCTGTGGCCTCTGTCTGACACTCTACGAGTCTCTAACTTCCTGTCCTGAGAATCTGGGTAGGTTATAAAAATGTAATTTTGTGGGGGATGGGTTTTTAAAAAACTAAAGTAAGAAGGTAAAACATTTTGCCCAAGTCAAACCTGGCTGGTGCATCTGAACCACGCTCCTTTGCAGTCATTGTCAAATTGAGCCAAGGCCATGTTTTACCTCGACTATTGGCTATCATTGTCTGCCAGTTTGTGGTTCATGGCACTGGTTTTACTTAAGCTTTAAAAATTCGTATCTCTTGGTTAACCTGATTGGATTTGTGTAATTTCTGTGTTATTTTCGTTATTAAATTTGAGTCTATTTTTCTACTTTGCTTTGGGATTTTTATTGTTTTGCATTTTGACTTAAATACTGTTTTAGTACTGCATAAATACTTTACACATTGCCTTTAACTTTTAAGCCTGGGTCTATGACATAGCTGCTGGGTGGGTAGCTTAGGTTAATTAAGTGGCTGTGAGAGTTCACCCTGAGAAGGACTGTCAGGGTGAACTCTCAAAAGGCAGTTACTCTTGTTAACTAATAACCCAATTTGCTACTCTTACCTTCAGTAATGCTCTTTCTGAGGATTATTCTATCTCAGTCAAAAATTTTAGAACCACAACCAAAATTTTAGCACAACAAACCTTTACGACCCACCTAGCTTTAATGGACATGGCTAACACAATTGTTAATGTGACTTTAGCATTGTCCAGTAGCGCGCTGTCATGTACAGACAGCAAACTTTTTATTGAAATGGCCACTAAATTTGAAAAGACATTATTTTACTGATTAAACTAAATTACACACAAATGATAATGTGTAGAAATTGGGTTTCAGTGAATATTTAACATTTGTGTGCCACCAACTAAAGTATCTTATTTCCAACACATTTTACAATTACAAAAACATATGCTTTTTTGCCTTCCTAACTGCTGAATGTGTACAGTTCAAGTACAGGTATTTACATTTTGTTGTGTGTTACAAAAAATGATGTCTTGCAGCCATTCCTTTCACAATCCCTGTACACCAGTAAGATTGTCACATAATTCACTGTACTTTTCTTTCTTTGACTGAAAAGTGAGAGGTGTTTGTAAAAACCAATCCCAAAGTTAAACAAGCATTTGCAATGCACCGGGTCTCGCATTTGCTCGAATTTGAGGTATTAACGCTGTAAATTCTTAACTGATCTTTTTCTTGCCACATAAATTGAAAATGAAAAGTAAAACAGTTGACAGAAGCAAGACGATTCAAAGCACCGCCACCGTGAGCGTGAGCGCGAAAGTTATTGGCTCCCTGACTAAATGTCTAAAAAGGATCGCGACAGGGATAAAAGGCAAACCGAAACCAGAGGAGGGGCCATCACACAATGTAACAGGAGGAAGCGTGACATAGTGTGATAGCCAACAGAAATGTTCACTTAGCTAAATAGCCTAGGGAGGGTACTCAGCACACAAAGGAGGAACATTTCACAAAATGCACCAATAAAAATGAAGCATTTAGGACAAGAACAACAAAGAATGAATGGCAAGAGTGGGCATGGTTAAAAGCCTACAGGGAGATTACAACAAGCTAAAGCGCTTGCACGTTCAACCCTAAAAAGCAGCTGTTTGTCAGAATACATAGCCTGACATTTGACCTCTGTATCTGAACCATGTTAGAAATGGGTTTTTTGGCAGGCTAGGGTATGCACCTCAGCCAGGCAGAACCCATCACTTTAGTCAGGGCGAGTCAGTTACAAGCCACAGATAACCCCCAGGGGCTCGTTACATAAAGCATTTGCGCAACACACTCACCCCAGTGTCACAATAAGTACACCACAAAAGAGACTCCACACAGAATTAGATATAAAAATAAGTTTCTATATTAAATAGACAAACACAGTATGAACCAATAATTACTCTGCCACTAGGCAATAATCATCCATCAGAATGAGTGCAATAGAGAAAGGATTATATGTTACACATGTCATAATAACATCGTTACCATACATGCTATGCTATCACCTTATATAGTATTTGTTATTCTGAATAATGCGAGGTACAGAATGGCATGCCATAACATTGAGAGCATGTAGGGCAGCGTGCGATGAATAGAGACATGAATCAGCAAATGGTAATCTATACACCTGTACCTGTGGTTTCTCTAATGGTTAGGGGGGGCCTTTGTCGAAACCCCTCCCCACACACACACCAGCTCCAGTGCCCCCAAAGACCTTTACAAAGGAGGAAAAGGCACAAATTTTAGGAGCCATGTGGCAAGGTCTCGCTCAACCCTCCGCACCATCAGGGCAACAAAGGAATGCGGCCCCGCTACCCTGAGGACAATGGTGGAGAGTGGCAGAAGACCCAAGGTATGCTCCACGGTTGCGGGCAATTGGAAGTATTCTTCACAGGCCACTCTGCCCTTATGTGGAAAACGTCGAGCTGTCTGCCGAGGAGCGCCGGGTGACTGAAGAACTCTCCAAGGGACCTAGCTCTCCCGATGTAGTGTGGCGGAGGACGGCCTCTTTGGGGAGCGCAGTTCTCTGGCCAGGCACCTTAATGCCAACAGAACGGTCCGCACTTCCCTTGGACCTGCTCGTTCTCTTTATCAGCAGTAGCAGCCAGCAGCGATGGGACAGATTCTCCCTGAAACTCCAGGCAGCACGTTCTGCTCTCCGCATCTCCTCGGTGTAAGAAGCCTTGCAGGGGGGCTCTTGACACCTAGCAGCATGGATGATGCAGTGTAACAGGAAAGGTGTGCCTCAGGGCGTCACCACTCTTCACAAGGTTGTCTGTTGCAGTCCCCTCAGCAGGGGGGCAGGCTGTAGGTGACAGGGGTTTGTCTTTTCCACAGACTCTGGGGAAGGGAAGCACACAGTGTTCATGGCACACTGGAATTGCGGAGCCCAAAGAGCACACCAAGCAATGGGTTGCTAAACTATTAGGCTCTCACCAGGCTCTAAACCTGAGGAGATGATGTCCTGACTAGAAAGTAAAGTGCTCCCCACACTCTAGTCTTGTGGAAGTACAGGAGCAGAAAACAGCGCTCTGAGGAGGGAATCTTTTGTTGTTCCTGAGATCCCTCATCAACAGGTGGGGCATACCAGCAAGCCCTTTGAGAACACTGGGCACAAAGCAGGCAGCAGCAGACAGGCAGGCCAGCACATGTGAGCAACTGATGCAAATGGTTGTCCCTCCAGGTAATTCAACAGTGCTCTGGAAATTGTGAAGCCTGGAGAGTCAGGTTGTCCAGCATCAGGGAGCAGCATGGCAACATGCAGAAAATCAATCTAGACGAGTCATTTGTGCAATCCAGCAGACACCAGGCATCAGGGCAACAAAAGAAGAGCAGTCCAGATGAGTCCTTTGTTTGTGCAGTCCAGCAGTCCTTCTGACAGAGGTTCAGTCCCAGTTCTAAACGTGCTCTGAAAAAACATGGGACGAGAGCCCCTGAACTTATACTCCAAAAAATGCCTTTGAAAGAACCCTTTCAAGTGAAGCACAAAACCTTTCCACCCCATCCCTGTCTCCAGACATCAGTAGGGGGTAATCAGTTCACTGTGTGAGGGTAGGACACAACCTATTCACATTTAAGGTGTGATGGACTCTCACCAGCCTAGGAAGACTATCAGTATGCAGATGTATTTTCTGTCACACCCAGCCCCTCCTGTGTGATGGCTGTCTGGAAGGTATTCGTCAAGTGGAGCTGTCACTCTGTCCCAGAAGTGGATTGGAGTCAGGCTGCAAAGCACTAGAGCAAAGAGAAATACCCACTTTCTTAAAATGGCATTTCTAAAATACTAATGCAAAATCCACCTACACCAGTAAGCAAGATTTCTCACTACTATTCCAAACATACCAAACAGGGCCACGCTACTCCCCATAGATCAGAAACTCCCACTTAGACATATATAAGAGATTTCCCAATACAAACCAATGAGAGGAGCAGCACTCACAGCAGTGAAAAACTAAATATGTTACGGCTCTGTCGTCCCATTTCTAGGGGGCGCTGTAAGGGGACTGTCGGAAGCCTGGAAATCACCTTGAACACTTATCTAGAGTCCTTTGCTGACTCCCGTTTGTTTCTCTTTTCACAGTGGTATGCTTTTGTAGTATTACATTTGCTTCCTGGGACTGCAAATCCCAGGAATGCACAGCCTGGTAGTCAGGAAAGCCTGGATTCTGTTTACCATTGTTTTCTATGGGAGAAGTCCAGTTGCTCCTTTTCACCAGATCCTCTCCTCCAGGACTTGCGAGTGTCTGAAACTACACACACCTGAGACCTCTCCTGTGCTGCCCAGTCATGTGATTCCACCTGGGGTTTTCTGCAGCTTGGAACTGCTTATAGGCAGCCATTTTCTAAAGATCCTTCGTCATGCATTGGAGTTCGATTCATTTATTTTATTGGATGGTGTTCCAGTCTTGTTCTTGTTTTGTTCCAGCTTGAACCTGTTTCCTGTTTCTCTGCCCTGCTCCCGATTGTTCCAGCCAGAGTCTGCTACCTATCTCTTTGCCTTGTACCTGTTTGTTTCTTCCACAGACTGCTCCCTGTTTCTTTGTCCTGTTCCTGCCTCGTTTCAGCCTGAACCTGCTCTCTGTTTCCAAGTCCAGTTTTCTGCTTATTCCTACTCCCTGTACTCCAGCCCTGTCCTTGCTTGTTTCAGCCTGAACCTGCTCTCTGTTTCCAAGTCTAGTTTTCTGATTATTCTTACTCCCTGTATTCCAGCCCTGTCCTTGCTTGTTCCAGCCAGAGCCTGCTTTCTGTTTCCCAGTCTTGTCGCTGTTTGTTCCAGCCAGACGTTTGTGCCCTGTTTTCCAGTCCTCGTCTTGCCTTTGCTTCAGCCTGAGCCTGTTCCCAGTTCCTACCTCTGTCTCCTAGTTTGTCCCTTCTGTTTCTGTTTCCTCTCAGTATTTGTGTCTGGTAAGTGTTCTATCAGTCTTCACCAGTGTATAAGTGTCCTCCTTTGTACTGGGGTTGGCTCCTGGTTTCCAGGAGGCATTTCCAGCCCCCATCCTTGTCTAGTGTTATACATTATTCATGCCTAACTGTGACAGTGTGCTATTGCTGCTTTTCCAGGAATTGCCACTGTGTTTCTAGCTGGACCCACAAGAGTGTGTCTTGTGTATGTAAGTACTATCCTTGTTGGTGCACTAGGGTCCTGTAGGAAAGTACCATCTTGCCTGGCATGTTACCCCCGTATTTCACTGTATATATGTTGTTTTAGTTGTATGTGTCACTGGGACCCTGCCAGCCAGGGCCCCAGTGCTCATAAGTGTGCCCTGTATGTGTTACCTGTGTTATGACTAACTGAGGCTCTGCTATCCAGAACCTCAGTGGTTATGCTCTCTCATTTCTTTCCAAAATTGTCACTAACAGGCTAGTGACCAATTTCACCAATTTACATACTGGAACACCCTTATAATTCCCTAGTATATGGTACTGAGGTACCCAGGGTATTGGGGTTCCAGGAGATCCCTATGGGCTGCAGCATTTCTTGTGCCACCCATAGGGAGATCTGACAATTCTTACACAGGCCTGCCAGTGCAGCCTGAGTGAAATAACGTACATGTTATTTCACAGCCATTTACCACTGCACTTAAATAACTTATAAGTCACCTATATGTCTAACCTTTACCTGGTAAAGGTTGGGTGCTAAGTTACTTAGTGTGTGGGCACCCTGCCACTAGCCAAGGTGCTCCCAAAGTGTTCAGGGCAAATTCCCCGGACTTTGTGAGTGCGGGGACACCATTACACGTGTGCACTATACATATGTCACGACATATGTATAGCGTCACAATGGTAACTCCGAACATGGCCATGTAACATGTCTAAGATCATGGAATTGTCACCCCAATGCCATTCTGGCGTTGGGGAGACAATTCCATGATCCCCTGAGTCTCTAGCTCAGACCTGGGTACTGCCAAACTACCTGTCCCGGGGTTTCACTGCAGCTGCTGCTGCCAACCCCTCAGACAGGTTTCTGCCCTCCTGGGGTCCAGCCAGGCTTGGTCCAGGAAGGCAGAACAAAGGACTTCCTCAGAGAGAGGGTGTTACACCCTCTCCCTTTGGAAAAAGGTGTTAGGGCTTGGGAGGAGTAGCCTCCCCCAGCCTCTGGAAATGCTTTGATGGGCACAGATGGTGCCCATCTCTGCATAAGCCAGTCTGCACCGGTTCAGGTGTCCCTCAGCCCTGCTCTGGCGCAAAAGTGGACAAAGGAAGGGGGAGTGACCACTCCCCTGACCTGCACCTCCCCTGGGAGGTGCCCAGAGCTCCTCCAGTGTGCTCCAGACCTCTGCCATCTTGGAAACAGAGGTGCTGCTGGCACACTGGACTGCTCTAAGTGGCCACTGCCAGCAGGTGACGTCAGAGACTCCTTCTGATAGGCTCCTTCAGGTGTTGCTAGCCTATCCTCCTAGGTAGCCAAACCTCCTTTTCTGGCTATTTAGGGTCTCTGCTTTGGGTAATTCTTTAGATAACGAATGCAAGAGCTCATCAGAGTTCCTCTGCATCTCTCTCTTCACCTTCTGCCAAGGAATCGACTGCTGACAGCGCTGGAAGCCTGCAAAACTGCAACAAAGTAGCAAAGACGACTACTGCGACCTTGTAACGCTGATCCTGCCGCCTTCTCAACTGTTTTCCTGGTGGTGGATGCTGTGGGGGTAGTCTGCCTCCTCTCTGCACTAGAAGCTCCGAAGAAATCTCCTGTGGGTCGACGGAATCTTCCCCCTGCAACCGCAGGCACCAAAGAACTGCATCACCGGTCCTCTGGGTCTCCTCTCAGCACGACGAGCGAGGTCCCTTGAACTCAGCAACTCTGTCCAAGTGACTCCCACAGTCCAGTGACTCTTCAGTCCAAGTTTGGTGGAGGTAAGTCCTTGCCTCCCCACGCTAGACTGCATTGCTGGGAACCGCGTGTTTTGCAGCTGCTCTGGCTCCTGTGCACTCTTCCAGGATTTCCTTTGTGCACAGCCAAGCCTGGGTCCCCGGCACTCTAACCTGCAGTGCACGACCTCCTGAGTTGTCCTCCGGCGTCGTGGGACCCTCTTTTGTGACTTCGGGTGAGCTCCGGTTCACTCCACTTCGTAGTGCCTGTTCTGGCACTTCTGCGGGTGCTGCTTGCTTCTGAGAGGGCTCCTTATCTTGCTGGGTACCCCCTCTGTCCCCTCACGCAATTGGCGACATCCTGGTCCCTCCTGGGCCACAGCAGCATCCAAAAAACCCTAACCGCGACCTTTGCAGCTAGCAAGGCTTGTTGGCGGTCTTTCTGCACGAAAACACCTCTGCACGACTCTTCACGACGTTGGACATCCATCCTCCAAAGGGGAAGTTTCTAGCCCTTGTCGTTCTTGCAGAATCCACAGCTTCTACCATCCAGTGGCAGCTTCTTTGCACCCACAGCTGGCATTTCCTGGGCATCTACCCACTCCCGACTTGATCGTGACTTTTGGACTTGGTCCCCTTGTTCCACAGGTACTCTCGTCTGGAAATCCATCGTTGTTGCATTGCTGGTGTTGGTCTTTCCTGCAGAATTCCCCTATCACGACTTCTGTGCTCTTTGGGGAACTTAGGTGCACTTTGCACCCACTTTTCAGGGTCTTGGGGTGGGCTATTTTTCTAACCCTCACTGTTTCCTTACAGTCCCAGTGACCCTCTACAAGGTCACATAGGTTTGGGGTCCATTCGTGGTTCGCATTCCACTTCTAGAGTATATGGTTTGTGTTGCCCCTATCCCTATTGCATTCTATTGTGACTATACATTGTTTGCACTGTTTTCTATTGCTATTACTGCATATTTTGGTATTGTGTACATATATCTTGTGTATATTTGCTATCCTCATACTGAGGGTACTCACTGAGATACTTTTGGCATATTGTCATAAAAATACAGTACCTTTATTTTTAATATATCTGTGTATTGTGTTTTCTTATGATATTGTGCATATGACACTAGTGGTACTGTAGGAGCTTCACTCGTCTCCTAGTTCAGCCTAAGCTGCTCTGCTAAGCTACCTTTTCTATCAGCCTAAGCTGCTAGAGACCCCTCTACACTAATAAGGGAAACCTGGGCCTGGTGCAAGGTGTAAGTACCCCTTGGTACTCACTACAAGCCAGTCCAGCCTCCTACAGGTCCACAGACAAAATCACTTCTGTTGCCTCCTTTCTATGGGGCTTGTGGGATGACTGTGTGTAAGAGCAAACAGCACAGAGGCATTGACATTCCCTGTCACTGTGGGAGGTTCTGCGCCCTACTCTGTGTACAACCCCAGCGTGTTTGTCCATTAGTAATCCATTTCCTGTTTGTTCACACAAGAGTTGCTCTGCTTTAACTTTCCTGTTTCCTGTGCCTGTCCATAGCTGTCCTTTCTGTGTATGCCTTTAGCTGCTCTTCTGCCCCAGTGCACTACCTCTTTGGGATATTCTGTGACCTCAAGGGGTGTCCCCACCAGAGTCCTGATCAGACCCACCCAAATCTGTGACAAAATAGGCTCTTTGTCACTACTGAGACATGTAACACATATAAATATATGTCCTACCTTTTACATGCACAGCACTCTGCCCATAGGGCTATCTCGGGCCTACTTTAGAGCTGACTTAGGTGTAGTCGTTGACTTGCCAAGTCAAAGTGACATTAAACTGTGCATGCCACGACTACAGTGGCAGGTGTGAGACAAGTATGAAAGGCTACTTCTGTGGGTGGTGCAATCTGCGCTGCAGACCCACTAGTAGCATTTAATTTACAGTCCATGGATACATGGGACTTACAAGGGACTTACAGGTAAATTAAACAAGCCAAATAGGTGTAAGCCAATCACACCAAGTTTTAGGGGGAGAGAGAACATGCACTTTAGCACTCAATCCTGATCCACAGTTTGCGAAAAACTGTTCTATTTAGCTTTAGAATAATCATAGGTGGCAGAGTGGATCCAGAGACTTTTTTCAGCAATGCTCCCGTGGGCTGATAGGCAGCACCCTGTGGAAACCCCGTGGTGACTCTGTTTTGCCCCGGTGATGGAGCAAAGTCACAGATAAATGCCACTTCCGCACACTGATGTCAGTTTCTTAGTCTTTCTTCTTTCAAGCCCCCTGATATGGAGCAGTACAAAATTGGTGGTGCAAGTGTGACAAACATAGCTTAAATCCTTATGATGTCCAGGAGTCCACTCCACATAATGGGGAGGTGGGAGGGCAGTTAGGAATCTGATGTCAGATAAAGAATCCACCAGTAAGAGCAGCACTTGTGTTCTGATGGATAATTCTACTTCAGCTGCCTCGTTGTAAGGCTAGATGCCATAGCAGTACCTGAGTGGACTCAGGCCAGAAATTCTGGCAGGGCCGAGCAGGTGAAACAGCCCTTCTTTTGGCCCAGACTTTCAAGGCACCAGTATTTTGTGAACATGTACACCAATGCCCATGTTGCAATCTAGCAGATGTCTAGACTAGACACCCCCCTGCCAATGCCATTCTAACAGCCTTAGCCCTAGTTGAATGAGGCTGCAGGCCTTCGGGAGTTACTTCTTGGCTGGGATGATCCCCTGCCCTGTCAAAGTTAAAGATCAACATCTTTAGGTTTGAGTTGATAGAGTTTCTCCTCCTCCTTGGAAGGATGAAAAATGTTAACTGAGTGATAGATTAAACAATGTGGAAAGATAACACAACATTTGCCAATACGATTGCCTGGATTCTAAGAACTAACCTGTTTAGAAAAAAGGTGGCGTAGAGTGGTTGCACCGAGAATGCCTGCAGTTCACTGCTGTATCACAGAGAGGTAGTTTCAATTAGGAAGACTATTCTAAGCATCAGTAGTTGTTCTGAGCAGCTCTGCATTAGCTTGAAAGGTGTGCACATAAGATATGTGAACACTAACTTAAAGTCCAATTGCAGCACAGAAAGGCCAAAAGGACTGACAGATAACCCTCAACTGTGCGCATGGCAAGGCCTTGCTGGGTCAATGATAAAACAAACTACAACACATCCGAATGTTTGACCTTGCAAGTGTTGGTATGACGAGCACAACACCAGACACCAGTCAACAAAGTTCACCGAGTTCCATGCGTAGGTGGGTGTCAAGCTGCAGGGATGACATTTAATACTGAGCCAGCAGATGAAAAGCATTTGACTGTTGCCACTCAGTCTCTAAGTGGGAAGTGTTGGTTGCGGAGACTCAGGTGCAAGACCCTCTCCCAAAGATCAGCAGCTATACTCAATGCACCTAGAGGAGGTGGTTGCTAATACAAGATTCCTCATTGTTGTATCTTCCTGGGCAGCTTTGGATCGTGGCACCCTCGTGGGCTCCTCCTTGTTTAGATAGTAGGTTTATATTGGACCTCAAGGAATACTCATGCATGAAGACCATCCATCTTGGAGAAGCCCTAGTGGAGCAGGGCTCACATTGACTTTGCCATGGCTCGTCATACCAGGGTGTGCCTGCATATCAACATGAAGTGAACACACTACGGCACAGGCCTGAGGTGAGTAAGCACAAATGTTCCTGGAGACCATGCGCTGACCCCATTCTCAGCTGCCAAAATCAGACTGACCAGCATTGGAATAAAATCAAACGTTAAGTGTACAATTGTAGCAGTGTGGATTAGAATTAAGAAATAGGGAAGTCTGTGTTTCTGTGATCCAGTTATTATCTAGAAGTGACTTTGAAAAAGGACAGGCAGGAACCAGCAGAGGCACCCAGCATCTGACTGCGCATATATTTCCTCCCTAAAGGCTACAGCCTGCTTTGGCATTGACCTTATTTATCAAGATACGATAAATGAATAAAGAAAGTAGCCAAGTATTCTATGACAACTTTTTCTCCACAACAGTGACAGACATCTAAGTGCCTGTGTACTTGTAGTCCGACCTCTGAATTTTACATATAAAGTATTTAATTGTGCGCTTGAAGCAAAGTACTTTTTCTTACAGGTAAAAGCACTGACGGGACATTCATTTATTAAGTGGAATTATATGTTTCATTATCTTCAGAGTTTCTAACCCACACCACCTCCCTGATTAAGCCTTGGTCAGCGCCACTTCGATATCTTAAGGGTCAAGTAATGCAGTGCTCAGTTTTGGGCTCAAAAGGAAGGTAAATCTTCAGGACACCATAGTAATAAGGCTCTGGTTCTAAAATTAGGAGCTCAATAACTCTTGACCCATTAAAAAGTCCCTATGTTGAGTACTGATTCTGTCATGGAAAGCTGGACCCCGAACTTTTGTTTACTGTAAAATTTAGCCTAGTTAAAGACACAATTGTAGAAGGTGAGGATCACCAGAGAAACAATAAAGATGGAGCCCTAAACAAGGTTACTACTTTGGAAAAATATCGAACGCTTTAATAACACCTTAAAATTGTGAACAAACAATAATTAAAATATTAAGATGGTTGTATTGATTTTTACATAGCTATAAGTCAAAATACTTCTATCTTTATTCATACAGGTTAAGAACCAGTATGACAGTTGTTCTCCAGTCCATGACATGGCTTGGGTTGGTCTGGGGACCT